>NW_023416307.1:72468722-73068722 GCF_014176215.1 Rousettus aegyptiacus
AGATAAAAAAGGATTTAGAAACCATAAAAAGAACTAGTCAGAAATGAAGAATATAATAACTGAAGTGAAGAATACACGGGAAGGATTCAACAGTAGATTAGATGAAGCAGGGAATCGAATCAGCAATTAGGAAGACACTGCAGCAGAAAACACCCATCAAAAGAGCAAGAAGGAAAAATAAAAAAAAAAGTGAGGATAGTTTAAAGAACCTCAGAACAACATTAAATGTGCCAACATTTGCATCTTTGTAGTACTAGAAGGAGAAGAGAGAAAGCAAGGGATTGAGAATCTATTGAAGAAATAATGATAACAAACTTTCCTAACCTGGAGAAGGAAATAAACATAAAAGTCAGGAAATGAAGAGAAACCCAAAGAAGGTGAACCCAAAGAGGCCCATACCAAGACGCATCGCGATTAAAATGTCAAAGGTTAAAGACAAAGAGAATCCTAAACGCAGCAAGAGAAAGGCACCTAGTTACCAACAAGGGAGCTCTCATAAGAGCCAGCTGATTTCTCTAACAGAAATTTTGCAGGTTAGAAGAGATTAGCACCAAATATTCAAAATAAGAATTTACAAACCAAGACTACTCTACTGAGCAAAGCTATCATTTAAAATTGAAGGTGAGAAAATAGCTTCCAAGACAGGAAAAAAATGAAGGAATTCATTACAACCAAGCCAGTATTACAAGAGATGGTAATGGGAGTTATTTAAGAAGAAAAAGAGAAAGAAACATAAACGTGAATAATAAAATGGCAATAACTATTTATATGTCAATAATCACTTTAAATGTAAATGGATTAAATGCTCCAATAAAAACAGATATGGTAGCTGAAAGGATAAGAAAACAGGATCCATACATGTGCTATGTGAAACAGCCCTACTTCAGATTGAAAGACACACACACAGACTGAAAGTAAAGGGATGGGAAAGATATTTCATGCAAATAGAAATTTTAAAAAAAGCTAGAGTAGCAATACTTATATCAGAAAAAAATAAACTTTCAAACAAAGGATATAATAAGAGACAAAGAAGGGCATTAATGATAAAGAGATCAATCCAACAAGAGGACATAACTCTAGTAAATATTTATACATCCAACATAGAAGCACTAAATACATAAGCAAATATTGACTGACAGGAAAGATTGACAGTAATACAGTATTAGTAGGACTTTAACAATCCATTGACACTAAGGGACAGATCTTCCATACAAAAAATTATCAAGCTAACAGTGACATTAAATGACTCACAAGATCAGAACACACATTCTTCTTAAGTGCACATGAAACATTTTTCAAATTTACTGAGATCAAAAGTCTCAGTAAATTTAGGAAAACTGAAATCATATAAAGCATCTTCCCTAATCACAATGGTATGAAACTAGAAAAACAATGGAAAAAAAAAAAGAAACACATGGAGGCTAAATAACATGCTACTGAACAATAAATGGGTTAACAGTGAGTTTGAAAAAGAAATCAAAAGATACCTTGAGACAAATGAAATGAATACACAGTCATTCAAAATCTATGGGGCACAGTGAAAGCAGTCGTAAACATGAAATTCATAGCAATACAGGCCTACATCAAGAAATAAAAAAAATCTCACATAAATAATTTAACCTAACAACACCTAAAGGAACTAGAAAAAGAACAGTGATTAAAGCCCAAAGTGAGTAGAGGAAGGAAATAATAAAATCAATGCAGATATAAATAAAATAGAGTCTAAAAAAATGCAAAAGATCAATCCAACCAAGAGCTGGTTGTTTGGAAAGATAAACAAAATTGATAAACCTTTAGCCAGACTCATCAAGAAAAAAAAAAAAAAAGTGGACCCAAATTAATAAAATCAGAAATGAAAGAGAAGAGGTGAAAACTTACACCACAGAAATACAAAAGATTATAAGGAAATACTACAAATAATTATATGCCAACAGATTACCCACTCTGTAAGGAATGGATACATTCCTAGAAACATACAGTATTCTAAGACAGAGTCAAGAAAAAACAGACAATATGAACCAACCAATTATTAACATTGTGAAATCAATAATCAAAAAACTCCTAACAAACAAAAATCCTGAACCGGATCCCTTCACAGGTGAATTGTACCAAATATTCAAAAAAGAATTATCACCCATTCTTCTAAAACTATTCCAAAAAACTAAAGAGGATGGAAAGCTCCCCAGCTCATTTTACTAGGCCACCATTCTTAAACCAGACAAAGACATTACAAAAAAATAAAACCGTAAGCTGCTATCCTGGTGAACATAGAGGTAGAAATCCTCAACAAAATATTAGCAAACTGAATTCAGCAATACATTAAAAAAACCTTACATAATGATCAAATGAGATTTATTCTTGGGATGCAAGGTTGGCTCAATATCCACAAATCAATTAATATGATATACCATATTAACAAATTGATAGATAAAAATCATGTGATTATCTCAATAAATTTAAAAAAACATTTGACAACATCCAGCTTCCATTTATGATAAAAAGTTCAGCAAGTTGGAAATAGAATATACTTCAACATAATAAAGGTCATTTATGACAAATCCATAGCTCACATCATACTCAACAGGGAAAAGCTAAAAGCATTTTCATTAAAATCTGGACTAAGACAAGGATGTCTACTTTCTCCATTCCTGTTAGACAGTATTGGAAATCCTAGTCACAACAATCAGACAAGTAAAATAAAAGGCATTCAAATTGGAAAGAAAGTGAAACCATCCTTATTTGCAGATGACGTGATACTGTATAGAGAGAACCCTAAAGATTCCACGAAAAAGGGTTAGAACTGATAAATGAATTTGGTAAAGTAGCAGGATATAAAATTAATATTCAGAAATTGGATATTAATTCAATATTCATAAGTAGGAATAATTAAGTGTTACAATATTCATATTGCCCAAAGCAGCGATTTAATGCCATTTCTATCAAAATATCAATAGTATTTTTCACAGAACTAGAATAAATAGTCCAAAAATTTCTATGGAACCATAAAAGACTTCAAATAGCCATGACAATCTTGAGAAAGAAAAACAAAGTTGGAGGTATCACACTACCTTATATTAAACTATATAAGACTATAGTAATAAAAATGGCATGGTACTGGCACAAAACCAGACATATAGATAATTGGAACAGAATAGAGAGCCCCCAAATAAATCTATGCCTATATGGTCAATTAATCTATGACAAAGGAGGCAAGTATATGCAATGAGGTAAATACAGTCTAGTTAATAAATGGTGCTGGGAAAACTGGACATATACATACAATAAAATGAAACTTGACCATCTTCTTATACCATGTACAAGAATAAACTCAAAATGAAGAAAGACTTAAATGCAATTCCCTAAACCATAAAACTTCTAGAAGAAAACATAGGCAGTAAACTCTCTGGTATTATTCTTAGTAATATTTTTTCCTGGTATATCTTCTCGGGCAAGGGAAAAAAAAGAAAAAATAAACAAAGAGGACAACATTAAACTCAAAAGTTTTTGCACAGCAAAGAAAACCAAAGTGAAAAGACTACCTACTGAATGGGAGGAGATATTTGCCTATGATACATTTGATAAGGGGTTAATATCTAAAATTTATAAAGAATTCATACAACTCAACACACACACACACACACAAAACAAAAAATCCAATTGAAAAATGGGCAGAGGACCTGAACTGACATTTCTCCAAAGAAGAAATACAGATGGCCGATAGACATATGCTCAACATCACTAATCATCATAGAAATGCAAATTAAAACCACAGTGAGCCATCACTTAACACCTATCAGAATGGCTATGATCAATAAATCAAAAAACAAGTGTTGGAGAGGATGTGGAGAAAAGGGAACTCTCATACACTATTGGCGAGATTGCAAATTGGCACAGCTACTATGAAAAACAGTTTGGAGGTTTTTCAACAAATTAAAAAGAGTACTATATCATGACCCAGCAAGTCCACTTCTGGGTATTTATCCAAATAAAACCAGAACACTAATTTGAAAAGATATGTGCTCCCCTGTGTTCACTGCAGTGCTATTTATAATACCTAATATATGGTAGCAACTTAGATGCCAGTCGATAGATGATTGGATAAAGAAGAGGTGGCACCTATATACAATGAAATATTACTCAGCCATAAAAAAATTAAATCTTACCATTTGCAACAATATGACTAGAGCCAGAGGATATTATTCTAAGTGAAGTAAGTCAGACAGAGAAAGAAAAATACTATATAATTTCACTTATCTATGGAATCTGAAGGACAATATAAATAAACAAAAGGAAACCATGCTCATAGATTAAAAGGACAAACTGGTCATTGCCAGATTGGGGGGGAGGCATGGTGTTGGGAGACTGGGTGAAAAGGTGAAGGGATTAAGAAGTATAAATTGGTAGTTACAAAATAGTCGCAGGGATGCAAAGTACAGCATAGGGTTATAGTCAATCTTGGGTACTAGACTAATTGGGATTTACTTTGTAAGTTATATACATGTCTAACCACTATGCCATACACTTGAAACTAATATAAAATAATATTGAATGTCAATGCAAATAAAACAATTTTAAAAATTAAAATTAAAAAAAATGATAAAAAAAACCATAACAGATAATTTTCCTTCTCATTTTCTAAATTTTTTCAATGATTAAAACTGCTAAGGTTAAAAATATTATGTTGATAAACCAGTTATGAAACTATTAAGGAATCGTATCTTCAAAAATATAGATTTTATGTTTACCTGCCCCAATGACTCTCTCAATGCGAATTCTTGAGGGATCAATCTCCTTTGCAAATTCATGTACTGCTAGGGATGGGTCTTCGTATGTATCTGGATCTATGTAAGTTTTAATTCCTGGGAAGCGTACTGCAACAAAATAAAAAATTGGTTTCATTTAAGAGTGTTTTAGTAATTACATTTCATGTAAATAATTAAAACAAGGAATAACATACTGAAGTATTCATTCTTGTTAATTACTTATGTTCAATTCTCTTCTCCTGTCCCATTCCTCACCTGCCCCACTCCATTAAAACTCTATTTGGAATAAAAAAATGTACTTACCTATTAACGTAAAATAATCTGGTGGTTTAATACAGAGTGAGGTGTTGGGTTCCAAAAACCACATTTTTATTAAATTTCTGTAAAAATTTAATCAGCTTACTTATCTACTAACAGTCCATACATTTCACATCTGATCTAGCTAAGGGCATAGGAAAATGAGGCATAAGCCTCCCCGCACCCCTAGAAACGAGCAATCCTGTAAATGTCCCTCCTGGATACTTTGTACCCTAAAGCATTAGGTTTTCCTGAACTGATGATGCCCCATTCCTGTAGTTTGCCCCCTTCCAGAAACTCTCAGGCAATAAAAATAGACCCCATGGCACAGTCACAGAGGACAACAAATAATAGTTCTTTCTGGTTTTCTTGTAGTTGCTTCCATGGCCGGATTGCACATGGTCTTGAAAAAGACCTCCTGTCTATCCTGGAGGGAAGGATAGGATTCAAAGGCACAAATCTGGTCATTGGTTGTGTAGCTGCTACTATTTCTCTGGTTGTGGTGGAGTACTCATAGCCAATAGGCAGTTAAGATAATGAATTAGGATGGCTTGGAAAACTTGAATATGTGATTGCTTGTTCATTTGCAACTTCTCCAGTATCAGAAGAAGCCTGTGGTTATTCTTCTGTTTTGTGCACTGGTTTATGTTTTCCACTTTAGATTACTAGCTCCTGCAGGAGATCATTTTTCAAAGCTCTTAGTACATTTCCAAATACTTTACGTATGGTTTTATAGATAATAAGCACAAAGCAAACCTTTATTCAATATGAGTTAGTAGGGATTAAAAGATCAGTGCAAATTTGTGGCACAGTGGATGATACTTGGTTTTTTGCTTCTTAAGGTTTGAAAGCCATACAATATGCTGAGTTAACTGTTGTCTAGGTATCCTTAAAAACATGCTCTTTCAAGAAAATTTCAAAAGCAAACAAACGAAAGATAATAAAGTGAGTTTGGAAGGGGTAATGAAATACCCATTAATAGCAATAATTTGCTTCATGAGTTCTTCTATGCCTGCTGTTTTCTTTTATTGCCTTTTGTCTACTGTCTTGTAGTACAGGATATGTACCTATGAGAAGAATGGTACTTTTAAAAATAACACTAGTAAAGCATATTTATAAAGCATACTTAGACTTGACAATGATTCTGAAAGGCTATGCTTTTCTTGACTTTCCAAAGTTAAGATTGGAGGTAAGAACAGATTATCTCTGTTCTTAGATAAAATATCTAAATGATATTTTTATAATTTAGTAGGAATTGTGATTTCAGATACAAACTCAGTGGAGTAGTATCTAATTGAATATATGGTCATGTTGATGACATTACTTTAGGCACAGATAATAGGTGTTATTTATTAACCCATACACGATTTTATTAATTCAATCATTCAATTGTTTAAGGTGATACACACTTCTAAGGAATAAATTGATTAGTTAATAACACTTATTTTTTGGTAAACACAATATATAAAATATAAAAAAATAATAAAATTAGCTCTAATTTTGACTGGCTGGTTACTCATGTAACTTGTCCAAGTCTTCGTAAACATCGGTTCATCTTTCTTTTACCTCCTTAGCTGCCTCAGATGATTTTCATTGCTTCTTGCTGGGGCCATCTGGTTTAGTATATGCTAAAATGCTAGTTGGAAAACAGATAATTAATGCCCCCGGAGCATCTCTTCCTTCTGCATTTCAGTTTTAAATGCTTTGGAGTGAGTCTTAAGGTTGCTCAGCATAAGTTATCTGTCCAGGTGTTTGGATCCAGGTTTCCACATCTGTTTCCAGCACTTCCAGCTCATCTCATACCCGGTATTGGCAGTCTCAGTTCTCCCTTCCCTGCCAGTGCAGTGAGCCTCGAACTCATTGTAAAAAAGAACATCCTTTTAAAAAATGTATATGTCTTGGTCCTAACCTGGACCTTCTTCATCAACTTTGATGAGGAAGAGTGGAATACTCTAACACAGATGATCCTTAGACCACACTATGAGAAATCATGCCAACCTTAGAAATAGCCCTAAATCATCCCTCTAGTTTATAATTTCCTTATTTAAATCCTTTTTGTCCCCTGGATAATGCTATAGTTTGAAAAGTCCCATGCTACTTTTGTTCAATTTGAGGTAGAAGATGAATTTAAATAAACGACTTGCCTCGCATGTTATCTCTATACTTCAGTTAATTAGAGAACATCCCTTCTTTTTTGTTAATTCAGCATCTCACGACAGAGGCACTGTCTTGATAAAGTAGTTTGCCATTTTGAGGGGGAGGGGGAGGGGAGTGTTGGGGAAAGGAGGGTGGCAATTATCAAACCAACTATAGTAGTAATTATAGCTTGCTTGGGAAGAGATTCTTCAAATGAATATAACCTTGTAGTCAGCTCAAGGATTTCATACATATTCTAAGAGTTAAAGAGCTGATTTTCTTTTTTAGTGTTAATGAATTGTAAATTGATTTGTTATATGTTTCAATGACAGTCCTTATAAGAAGGAATGAGAATCCCATATTTCTATGGCTAATGCTCCACAAAACAAAACCAACTCACATGCTGGAGACATTGTGAATGGTAAATAATAATATATAATCGGTTTTCTTATATTTTTAGCATATTCAGTCTGTTATGTTTTTCAGCAAGCAGAATTAAGGAAAAGGCAATATCACTTAATAAGGGACAGGTATAATTTCCACCAACAAACCTAAATTCACATGAAAAGTCTTAATGCTGAAAGATTGGAAAGCGATTTTTTTTGGCTTTCTCCACTCACTGATCCAAGTTTACAATGAACTCTTGAAGTGTTGGAACAACATAAAACAATGGAAGAAAGTCACTGCACTACTTACAATGCCCATTCTGTAAGTGATTTCTTCTCTTCTCTTCTGACTTCATTTTGGCCTTTATGTACCATTGGCACCTTTTAAAAAGGTAAACAGAATCTTATTTTTAGAATTATGTTGGATGAAAACTGAAACCAATTAAAACACACATAACTCATGGGCTAAGTCCTTATAAAAACAATCTTTAAGAATATCTTTATAACATGTGAAAATACTCCATGGAAGGTTTTTTGTTTGCATCAAAATGAGACCCAGATAGGTATAAAATACTCTCAATTGGATTGATTCAAATTATAGGAATCTTAGAAAATATTCTATAATCAGAAATAATCATCATGTTCTTCTTTATATGACTTCTAACAGCTAGAGTTGGTGAAAAGCATTAAAAGTCAAAATGAAAAAATATCTTTGAGTCAGAATCTCAAAAATTGAAACAACCATCTTTCACTTTCAGTGTTAAATAATATGATTTTTTTTTTTTTAATGTCAGAAATTTGGCAGAGGCACATTCTGTTCTCTCTTGGGATAATTGTACTGTGAAGAAAAGAGGCAGGTGTTTATCTCTCATGACTTCTTCAACATGAATAAATTCATCAACATCCATATGATCTGACATTTCATCAAACTGATGATTCCAAATGGTTACAGAATACATTTGTGATACATGATCCATTTTTTCACTGTAAATTTTGCTTCAAATCCTATGGCAAGTTGAGTATTTATTCAAAAATATCTTACAGTTTTCATAGGATAATTTCCAATGAATGCTCCCTCACCAAAATGCTTAAGAGATATTTACAAATGAATTATTGTTATCTTATGCAATTGAAATTGTTTTACTTGTATGTAGAATGTTAAAGCAGTTTTTGATGTCATATAAAGTGGCAAATATAAAAATTCAAAGCTAAAAATAATATTGTACTATTTTTTCTTCATCATTCAATTCTCTTTTTAAGTGGTATTCAAATTCTGCTTCAGGAACCCCAAACAGAGATAACATTTGAGATCATCTCTCAAGTTTATTAGGTCAAAGTTATTTAACCTATAATGACTGTAATGTCTTCTTTTAAGTTTGTCATATTTATGTGTTAAGGCAGTATTTTCTGATATTTTAATGAAATGCTTTTCCATATGTGTATGTGCTATTTGTATCATTGAGTACTGAAATACCGTACTCAGTGAAGAAATAAAGCCTTAAAGCACATTATATAAATCCATGTAACTTAAAAATTACATCCAATTTTGCCATATATTGAATCATTGTTATATAAAAAGTCATTTAAATCAATTTCCATTATGAAGTTGGAGTCATGTTTTTAAAATTGAAGATATTGCTATGTTGTACACAGCAAGGACTCCTCACTGGAGACATCCTGAAACAGCTAGAAAAGGAGTGGTGGACACAACAAACTGAGCATGGGAAGGAAAGAACAGAATCTGGGACTTACTCAAAAGGGATAAGAAGAAAGAAGAAGGAACCAGATTCAGATTAGTTTTATTATATTTTTGTTTTTGCAAATAAAAATATTTTAAAATCCTTAAAAAATTATTAATATAATTTGTATACCAGTTGTAATTGAAAAATAAAAAAAAATATTTAAAAAAAGTATTGGGGATAAATGACATTGCTGTCTAAATAAAATCATACTTAAGAAAATACCCTAAACTCCAAAGAAACTGTCAAATAAGAAAATGAGAATCTTTTTGAATCAAATTATCCATGATATCTAAAATATCACAGTCTAGCTGACATGATATAATTTGTATTTTTGGAGTTAAGATCACCTTACTGGTCTCCATCATACTTTAATAACTGATTAAACTTTCTGGGCCCCAAATTGATTATCTTTAAATCATGTGCAACTCCATGATAAATAGAGTATTATCAAAATATCAGTACCTAAAAATTCACAATGCATGGGCAGCACTTACATTATAAACAGCAATGAAAATATAGTAGAGTTTATTCTACTTAACATTTTTCTGGTAAGGTTTACTATCCAGGTAGTAATCCATACAGTGTTGGAATTTTTAAAAATCTAATCAAATTGTGATGTTACATGCACCAAAAATGCTTTTATTTCCTTCTTTCCTTTCTTTTTCCAGACTTGCCACATTAACCCTCTTCCTAATATATATTTTTTCCTTTCCTAGGTATTATTGTCTTCTAATCCTTCTTTTTGCAAGAGAGTCCTAGATAGGGTTCAACAAACTCTAACTTCTTTTTTTTTAATAGCCAGTTGTCCTGTCTAGTGATTAAGTATTTTCTAGGTCACGTTTGGTATTTGTAGGCTATGGTATTGAATATTTTGTTTTTGACCTAATGATTAGTTGATTCAGAGACGCCAAAATTTGTTTTCTGTCCACTATAAAAAATAATTGTATCAAAGCTGTGATGACGTCAGAAGCTGTCAAAGGTTAGCGCTAGGTATAAAGGGAAAAAGAAATAGGAAAGTGCTGGAAACAGTATCTGGTGGTGGTGGCATGTATGTCCAAACCAGTACTTTTTTTAGATGAATTTATCATTATTCCCTGCATTTTTTTCTTGTTTTTTTTTTTTCCTCTTATTGCTATAGCTTGCATTCTTCCATCAGATAATCAGCCCCCCCCCACCCTCACCAATGCAGGAGATTTTGAAACATTATTTATTAATTATAAGAATAGTACTATGTTTATATGCATGAAAATTTTAAGTAAACATAGGGTAAATGTGCCCTTTTTTCAATTAATTTCATAAAGAAGTCACCATTTCAACTTAACCAAATTAGAAGATTCGTATGTTTCTTCGTTCCTTGATAAATTCTATAAAAGTAGGTTTGTTACAATTAAATCTGATATACTCTTTACAGGTAGCAGTTACCTTTGCCAGGAATCCACGATTGCTAAGTGCCTTCTTAGTAGTTGTCAATTTATTGACCTAATCCTTTCATCTGCTATCAAAAGTGCAGATAATTTTTCATATATGCACCTCTTCTGTCTTTTAAAATAATTTTAAATAAAATATGTATATAAGTAGAGTTTAAAATATGAATAACATAAAGAGTTTTTCTAGTTCACTAAAGTACTGCCTCTGAAGGTCCTTATTTGTTCTTTTTGCTAATTATCAAGTATTAGGGTTTTCTAGTAGAAATGATGTACTTTAGCTGGAGTTGGCATGGGTGTATATTGTTCGACTGGAATTCTTATTGCCTTTTTAAATCAGGATATCGGTATTATTCAGGATGTGTGTGCTTCAGATTATCAAGAAAACTCTAAAGGTATTCTTTTATATTCCTATTGATAATCTAGATGGAATATTTCTCCTCATGTAGGAATAAAAATATGATTGAAAGATATTCACAATTTCTGACAAAAGTCTGGGCCTAATATCAAAAGTTTAATAAGAAATAGCACTTATTCTTTTAAATAATTTCATACATATTATCTTCATTCACATCTCTGTATTGTCAGCACTTAGCAACAATTTAGATACGTAGACAATATGTATGAAATCGAAGGTTTAGATTAGTGAAGGTAGTCAGCTAGTCAGGGTTCAAAGCTAGGACTTTTGCTCTGTTAAATGCATTGTTACTTTAAGTTTTCATCCATATTTCTTTAAAGTGGAGAAATATTGGATTTATAAAACCAATTAATATAATTCTAATATAGATACTTTCAATATTTAATGGATTAAAAATAGCACATTTTTGTAACACTGTTTATAAAGAAACTTTATACAAATCATTCAATCTATTTTTTTAAAAAAAATTACACATTTCATGATGTAATTTAATTGTAGTAAAGGAAACACTAAGAGTTAACTTAGTGAGTGGAAATTTGTCAATCATAATGTTTAACGTGTTTTTATCAAGTTTTTGGTTGTTTCACAGTCAGAAAACAAGCCATGGTGGTTCTGTTATCAAGTTCACTGTCAGAGAAGAATCTACTCTGATACCTTTTTCTCTCAGAGGTGCTTTGTTACATTTTAAAGCATTTGAATATACCATGTATGATTATTTGCAAGTTTTGGAAATAATCTGGTACACTTCAGTTACCTCCCGGTGATTAAGAAGAACAAGGTAAGAATGACGAGGAGAGTGAATCCCCCAACGGCCGCGGTGGCTATCACGAGAATCTGCCCCTGTTCTGCTGCCATGTCAGAAGCTGAAAACACAGATACAATGTTAACATTTCCCTGGGTGACATTTTGCTGCCAAAATTATTTTACAACTTAGTATATGCTTGAAAATATGGTAACGGATACCAAAAACCCCCATCATATTTGCTCTTCACTGGGCACATAGGATGCAAACCCAAAAGAAAGACTGAAGATTGAGGTTATAACCCTCAGTATAACCCTTTCTTCTATTTTACAAATATACCAAGAAAATGGAGGAATTCTTAGTACTTCATGTCTTATGATTATGTATTGCAAAATTAAATCAGCAAGTGGACTAAAGGATTTTATACAATTGCTAATTAATTGCCTTAAACACTTTGGCCAACAGGCCAGGTTTTACACACTCTTTTGGAGTCTGCTTCCACAAAGCAGAAAGGTTGTATAATTCAAGAATGACTTCCTTTATATTTAATAGAGCTTAATTTAAACATTGAAGTTATATCTTCTTACCTCCATAGCACAAGGGTGCACGTTATGGGTGCTTAGATGTTTGACTGGCAGTAATTAAGAAAATGATATTTAAAAGTTTCCCTCCCTTTTTGAAGAAAAGGCTAGATAATATATGGTAACAACATATTACTTTTCTTATTGACAAAAGTCATATCTTAAAACCGCCTGGGTTGCATGTTTCATTAACCTTTTAGGGATTGTTAAAAATATATTAGTTCAACTAATTCATTAACACTCTCCTCCTTTGTATCACTAAAGCTTTAATCAGATGTAATTTTTATGGAATAGGATATGGAAATTGCATAATAATAGAGGTAAGGAAACTGAAGCCCAGAGAAGTTAAAGAATTTGCTTGAGTTCACACTTGATTATACCAGAATTCAGGCTTCTAGATTTTTGGTTTCATTTTTCCTTCCTATTCTGTAACTCACATTAATAATTTAGTTAATGATCAATATTCTAAAATATTAAATTAATCGGTCCCTTTAATATCCCTTAACTTGAATAAAGCTTGATTTTTATTTTGATCACTATAAAAAATCTATTCATCTAATCAATTATAAGCAGCATATTGAATCAAAGGCAGAATTTTACTAACAAGCAAACCACTTAATTCTCTACCATATTAATTTATTAAACTTGAGTTCTTTACAGCTTCCACAGAAGTAGATCTTTCTCTGGGAATCAAGTCTGCAGCATACTATGTGCAAATTTACATCCAGAGTAATTTCTTTGTAAAAATGACATATCTACTAGAGAATATCTGAACCTTAACTGTTATTACTGAATCAATAAGAAACCATTCAGAGCATTTAAGATGACTCTTAAGAGATCCAAACCTAAATAAAAACAAAAGTCATTTATGTTCAGAGTTTTCAGTAAGAATTAAACCTTGGAATTAGATTTTAGTCACTATGATTTAATCAAGATATTTTCAGGCACTCTATTAAAGATTGAGTTTTAACTCATAATCTGTACAGAGACAAGTTAAATAGTTGCATTTTATCAGTATATAAAGTACTAAAGATTTTTTATTAGGTTCTCACTGAATTTCCGAATCTTCACACTAGCACTGATGTCATGGGAATGAATGCGTCCTCTAAAATGTCACATTTTCTCATTGAAAATCATTGAATAACAAATAGTAAGAAATATATGTTGTAGAAAACATTAACTTTATGAAAATAAAGGAAATGGTATTTAGAAAAAAAAATTTACTTAGCAACTGTTTTATTTATAAAATATATAATGTAGTTCAAGAGTTTTAAACCTGGAGCATATATTTTTGTGGTAGCCTAGTAGCAAGTAATTTATTGAGAATATGTATTCAAAATTCAGATGGAGAAGAAGATTATGCAATTGCATGCCTTTTGAAAATCAGAATATCTTGTTATAAAAAATTGTGTTGTTTTACTTAAATAACATCTTAATAACTTTCCTTTTTACTAAAATACCTTCTTTTTCTCTCCTGTGATTACGTATTTTTGAACTTTGCTTCAATTAAAATTTTAATTGGATAATGTTAAGGTGTGATACTTTGAAAAGTATATATTCTTACCTAATTGTTTCTTAAACCTCTATACTAGGAATCCTAAATCCTAATCTCCTTTGTGGAGACTAATATATAAAAATACATGTTATTTGAAAATAAGAGTGTATAATGTGATACACTATTATTCCAGGAGTAAAATGCTATAAAAAATGGTCTGGGATGATTATAAAAATATTACAGACATCATCATCATCAACAATAGTAATTTAATAGTAAACCATCCTTCAGCACTAGCCTTAGTGCTTCAAATTCATTATCAAATTTACCAGCACAATAGTCCTAATAGGTAAGTTATATTATGATTTCTAGTTTAAGTGGTTTTATATAATACTTGTCTAAGGTTACATTTTTTGGTACATGGGAAAACTGGCTAACCAAACCTGATTTGTTAGTCTTTGGGCCCATAGTATTGACAGTACTTTATACCACCATTTTCACTAACAGAACAATTGACTAGATCCAGCTCTTTTGCATGTCCTAGAATAAGCATTGCCTTGACTGACCTTGGCTTCATGTCTGTAAAATGAGACTGTCGAATTAAATATCCTTGTTGCAATCTTTTAGAGCAATTTTACTATGATATTGTGTCATTGATTTGCTACTTAATATTTAGTCTTGTCCAGAATGTCCACGAAGACATTTGTCTGTGACTTGTTAAACGGTATATTTAAATTTGTTAAAATTTTATTTACATTGTTTTTATTATAATTTGTGTTCTAAGAGTGGACGTTTTGAACAGGACCAAATATCAAGGACCATTTGGTGTAGACCAAATATGTTCATCGATGTTTCTGATGGGATTGAATTTCAAGGACATTTTGGCAAAAACCAAATGTCTCTGTGGACATTTAGGACATGATCAAATCTCCTTCAAGAGTGTACGCATAAAGTTACAATCAAATATTGGGAAGAATAAGATTTGCCATATGAAAATAAGTGGAACACTCAGGACTTGCTGTAGTCTTTGCCCTGACAGGGATAATTTCTACCTTCTTATTTACCATATTAGTGTCAGTCAATCACAGAGTTCTATCTTTATCTCAGAATAAAGTCCAAAGCCCTTTACTTTGTTAACAAGGCTCTCTACAAATGCTTTAGTATCTCCAGAGTCATCTCTTATCATTCTGTAACCATGCTAATTTCTTCCAGTTCCTTGAATGTGCCAAACTTGCTCTCATGGTGAATCCCTAGTCAGTCCTCCCACATGAATACTACATCATTTGTGAAGTTTTTTTTTTCTGATTGTTTAGATTTGGTTAGGTCCCCAGACATACATTCCCACAGACTCTTGCACTGTTTCTACCAATAAATTTCTATTGTTTTATTGAAATTAGTATTTTTATAATTTATTTTTTGATTGGATTGAAAATTCCATAAGGGCAGGCTCTTTATTCACTATAGTATCTGTACTAAGCCAAATAGTGACACCCCCCTCTACCTTTTCCCCGCTCCCCCAAAACAAGTAATTTGCAGTTGCAATTAAGTTAAGAATATCAATCATCCTGGATTAACTGGGTGGACCAAAACCCAATGACAGAAGAAAAGGAGACAAAAGAAAAGAAGATAAAGAGAAGTCCATGCAAAGACAGAAGCAGAAAGTAGAGTTTTGTGGCTACAAGCCAAGGAAAGCCTGGAGCCATCAGAAGCTGGAAGAGGCAGGACAGGATTTTTTCCTAGAGCTTTACATGTGAATGTGCTTCTGCACTTCATAACTGTGGAGAATAAATTTCTGTTGTTTTAAACAGTGAAATTGTATGGTAATTTGTTATAATAGCCCTAAGAAACTGATACAGTATTTAATCTATAGGGCCTGATACATGTTAGTAGCTCAATAAACAGTTGTTTGTAAAATGGAAAGAATGACGGTTTACATTGGATGATTCTAGTAAGAAAAGGTCAGATTAACCATGGGGTAACCCATATCCTCACTTGTCAGTTGACACATAAAGAAGATTTACCCTGAAGGTAAATATACTATGTCTGTAAAATAAGTCTACACGAGTTTAAGCAGAGGAATCCAGCTATTCTGTATGGTCGAAGACAATGCTTCTCCACAGGCAGAGACAACCAGAAAGCAAAGACTTCTACATTTAATCAAATTGAATAGATTAAGCTTAGAAATGTGAATCCAAGGTAAAGAATTTGTTAGTTCATTCGACAAATGTTTATTGAGCACTTATTATGTGGTAGGGACTGAGACACACACTGGGGATACAGTGATGAACAAAAAAGACAGTTGCTGCTCTCCTAGATTTACAATTCACTGGGGAAGACAGACAATGAACATATAATGACAAGTGTAAGAATCGTTACAAAAGGGAAATTTCAGGGTGCTCTGGAAGAGAATAAGCAGTCCTTGGCAGTGTGAGTCAGCATAGCAGGAATTTATAAATACAATGCGTTAGAAGGGGGAAGAGGAAGAGGAGGGGGAAGGCAGGGGCAAGGGAGAAATTGTTCCTTGGTTACAGGCCTCGAAGACTTGATTAATTTAAACGGACATTTAGACGAACAAATAAACCATAAAATCATCTACCAAATGGATTCCATAAAAGTATACTATAGCTATAAATTTCTTTGTTATGAAAACTTGTCTGTTAGCACCAGCTATTCATTTCTTGATCCTGAGAAGATTACAAAAAAAAAAAAAATTATTTCTAATTAGTTTTGTTGGAGAAAATGTACAGTATAATTTACTCACGTTAAGATACACCATGGAGAGCAAAATTGTCTTTAAAAAGAAACACGATGAAATCCATGGTAAAAAAATGAAATGTATTTGTGACTAGTTGATTGGAAATGTCCCTTTGTTTAATGGAATAAGGTCATAGTCTTAGAAAAATCTAAATATATTAAAATGATATGTTTCATTGTGTGGATTTGGAAAAAAGCATACTTCTTTAAGAGGAAGCAATTTTCACAAAGAGTTGCAAAATTGTTACTGAACAAAGACAGCTCCTAGTTTAAGCGAAGTTTACCTTAGTTGTTATTTAAAGAGAAAAAAGTGTTCTTTACTTGGATTCCAAATACTTAAAATAAGATAAAAAAATAGATTTCATTTCTTTAGGAAAGTATGAGAGAAAAGCAATTTGGCTATTTTTAACCAAAGAATTTTCTATGGAGGCATATGATTTTGTCTCTCTGTAATCAAGATTATTCTAGTTTATATTTACATTTCAAAGTGAAATCTGTTATTTGTATTCTATGTCATTTTCTGTGGAATAGCTTTTTAAAGTTAACTCTTTTCTGTTATGCATATCTTTTTAAACTTACTGAAGGCAGCAGATACATGATTCTTAGAGGAGGGAGAATCAAACATTTTTCAAAATGCTGCCCAGTAAAATAAATGGTGTCTACGTGCTTCATATTCACATGTTTATTTATGTCTCCCAATTCTTGATGAAATGTATAAATTTTAAATGATATCATCTCATCATTTCACTAAAATGATTTTTTAAAGCACAGCAGAAATCTCAATAAAATAATGGACTGAGCGTGCCCAGTAAATTAATCTTAAGGCTTATTGACAACCAATACAGAAAATTCTAAGCATTTTTTTTTTTTTCAGGAAAAAAAAATTCCCTTTTCAGGTCATATGTTGTAACTAGGAATGGTGTAACCCTATGAAATGAGGGACATACATAAAGACATAGCAACATATAATGGAGACTAATCTATAAATCTAAACACATAAATACGGTCATGTAGACATAAGAGTATGAGATATGAATGAAAGCTGAAGAAATACTTCTAGATGAATATTATCTTGTGATACTGTAGATAGTTATTTTCTTTGTTACTTGGACTTAAAAAATGAGATTATTGATTTTACATTTCCCTACAACTCTACATTTAGAGTCAAATCTTTATTATGTTGTATACTATCTTCATTACCTCACTTCAGGCATCAGCCTCATATGAATAGGTTAGTTTTACAATTTTCTATTAGATAGCGTTTCTACAGTGTCTCTTCCCAATCCATCCTATGTTATGTGGACAGATAATCATTCTTTGAAATAATGATTAAAAATACTCAGTGTCTTCCCCATTGCCTAGAGGGTAAAAGCATCCTTTCTCAGCAAGTATATCTTTTTCAGAGATGTCCAGGACTGAATTTTTAGGTTCAGCTCTCACAAAATTATCTCCTTTGCCTTCAGGTTGGTTATCAATTCTGTCATTATTAAATTTTAAGTATTTCTTAGATTCAATCTCATTTTCTCCTGGCCCCACAGTTATTTTCTTAGTTTAGATGCTCATTTTGTCACATGCATTTCAGTTCAGCTAGATGGCAACTATAATAATGTGCAGTAGAGAAATTGCAAACAAGATGGACAAAAAGAGCCTCTGAAGAGACATCTGACAGATGTTCACATACGAAAGAATGCATAGTTTACTCTCTAAAACAGCTTCGATGCCTCACGCTCTTACTTCAGACATGTTTATTGATTTCCACGTTCAAAAAGTAAAAGCAAATTAAGAAAGTTAAGACCAGAGGTGAGATATATAGGGAAAGGGAATTGAACAAAAGCCCATACTGCTAGGCCGACTGAAAGAACTGGGAAAACTGAAAATCTGACGTGTGTCCAAAATATAAATTACTCAGAAGCCAGAAATTTAGAATCAAACAGCCCTATGAAATTCAAGAATTATGTTAGAACTCAATACATTAACATGATCATATAAGGGTAATTAAAACATGCTGAGATATGTCTAAGCAATTTTATTTAAAAGGGTAAGGATTTGTGGATGCATGATTAGAAAAATATTTTCTTTCCAAAATATTTAAAAATGATAAAAATAGTACTTTTAAGACCAAACCTTTGCCTGAAAACTTCAACTATCAAAAATGACTCATTTTCAGAGGATTTTCATTTTTTGGCATATTTCAACCATACTATAAGCTTCTTGAGGTCAGAAGTAACATCTTTCAATGTTCTACATTACATTGAATTAGCACAGTGCCTTACATAGTATAGGAATTAATAACTGTGTATTTTTATGAAGAGATAAAGAACACATTCTAGATTAAGGATTAAAAGCCCCTAGCTAACGGAGAATTTTCATATGTGATTTATTTTATAGCATTAATGCTTAAAGATGTTCTAGTTACATAAATGATCCTTACACATTTGAATTTTGGGATTTAATATGTTTAGAGATAAATTAATAGTGTGAGTTAATTTTTTAAATTCATATATTCCTGCCTAGAATTTGAATGAAATAAATATTTAAATGAAAAAATATTAGCCTGGTATTTTTAAAAACATTTTTCTTTTATATTCACTTAATATTTGATGCCATCTATGACCAAAAAAATACGTCTAAGATTGGAGGGATAAAAAAGCTGGGAGAGAATAGCAAGAGATTCTCTGTTCCACTCAAGTAAACCGGTTACTGAATTCTCAGCTACATGGAGATAAACCTCATGGATCATTTCTGTTCCAGTAGAGACCCTTAGCTGGGCTTATACTTTTTCAAAAAGTGATTTCACAGCTATGTTTAGTTATGTTTTCTGACACTGCTCTGCCAGTTCTCCAGAAACAATGTAATACAGTACATCAAACTGTGGCTACCTTGAGACACAGAAAATTTCAAGATTCATTCTTCTTGATGATCTTAATTTACTGGTCAGATAAAAATGCCAAATGACACAGAAATAATTGGAAAATGTAGGTATGGTACCACCTGATGGAGAGGCAGAAGCAGAGACAAATAATGTAGCATGATGAAACACTTTTTTTTTTTTTTTTGAAATCTTTGTGCGCATTAATAAACGGTTGAGATGCATTGCTACAGGTAGGCTTCGTGTGACAAATATCAAAGAGCAAAGAAAAGAGATTGAGACATTGAAATACCTGGAACTATTGTTAACATTCTAAATGTCAAGTGTTTAATGAGTAATTGTTGCTGGCTGTTGACTAAGTCTTTGATAATATATATATATTTTTTTTGCAATTTAAAAGCCTATGTCTTCATACATACATAGTCCATCTTTTTTTTTTTTTTTTAAGATCCAATGTGGAATAAAATTCCCTTACAAATTTCACAAATTTCCTGGATTGCTGGCCTGTATTCAATGATGTCTAATTTCAAACACTATTCGGTACATACTGTAATATTAATGGTGGGTATCTACATATTGGTAGGCATATATATGCACTGAGGTTATACTTTTTAACATAGCCATTAGTGTGGTTTGAGGTAAATAGCTGTGTAATTAAATGTACTGCCATCACAAATTTCATAACTCAAAGATTTATTTAGAATTTATTTTTCATAGAAAAATATTTAAAGAAAATAATTCTTATAAAAACACACACTATTTAGAAAAAAATCTAGAAAATTTCTCAAGAAAATTCTCATTCATCAACTAATTATATATTTAAAAACAAGAAAACTATTAATTATTTAGAATATATTAAACACTGTGATACAGGGATTGGGAGACGTAGAAAACTAAAGCATGGTTTCCTGTCCTCATAGCAGTTTATTTTTAGTGAGGGAGTTAGATAAGTATACCTTAATTGCAATATAGTAAAATTGTTTCTAAAATGGAGGTATGTGTGAGGGTGATGTGGGATAAAATGCATTGGAAGAAATGAAGAAAGGTTTATAGGAGAGGTGATTTTTAAGCTAAAGCTGAAAGGATTAAACTAATTTGCACATAACTTGGGTGATGAGTAGATATTGAGACATTCTAGTTGGAAGAAACATCACAAATATGAAGACACAAAACAATACAACAACTTCAGAAGTTTTTTGCATGTACTTTGAGATTTCTGATATATAGGTCAACAGGCAGAATAGGAAGATGGAGAGGCAAGGAATGGATCATGAAAATTTTAAGTAAATCGGTCAGCATGTTTGTATTTTTCTCAAGTTACTATTTGTACTCAGGTTCAGAAGTACAGTAGATAGAAATGTGAATTTACTCAGAATTTTAGTTCTTGCTGGAGATATAAACTCCTATAAACATGTGGGAAAAACATCTGAAGATAAATCCAACAGAGAAGAAAGCAGAAGTGAAATCGAGAAAATACTGAGGACATGGATGGAGAGCTTGGATTTGGCCTGAATCTCACACTACTCCTTGACTTTATGGTAACACACAGTAATAAAGTCCTACTTTTCATTAAGGCAGTTGGATTTTTTTGTCAATTGAAACTGAGAGCATTATTTAGTATAATGAACCAGAATTTGACTGTACTTATCTGTATTCATATCTTATGGGAGGGGAGGGTAAGTGGGCCTTAATATTTCCCAACTATGTACCAGTAACTTTTCATTCTTTATTATGTTGCTTAAGCTGGCTGTTTTCTATCTCGTTTTACAAACAATATCAAATGCTCTGCGTGGAGAGATTCCTTTTTTTTTCTCTTTTAATAGATTGACAGGTTCAGGGAAAAATCAGTCCTATCTATCTTCTATTTAATGTGTCTCATGTACTGACTTGATAAAAACTGCATGGATGTGAAAACAAAGAAACCAACAATAAAAACAAATGAATAGACATTTCTAGCAAGTTTGATAGGACAGCATGTTAAAATTACATTCTGGAAGAATCTAACTAATTTAAGCCCATCTAATTATAAACTCATTACCACTAAATCAGAAGCTAAACAAATCCTATGAAAGACCTTTACTTAATTTCCACGGTTTATGATAAAACAGATTTGAGGCATCAGTTGTCTCTTATATGGCTTCAGTGGAAGTATTTGTGGAAGCACAAATAACCAACAATGTTGAGAATGGATGGGGACAATTTTTCTTAGCTTTATGGACCCAAACACAGTGCTCCAAGTAATTTAGACCCCAGGCATCTAACAGCGACCTGCTGCTCCTTGTGCCAAAACTCATTGATCATCCCTTGAGAGTAAGTTGTAGAAATTTTTGGATCATTATTTGAAACTGTTTGAAGCTTGTTCTGAATAACTGACCAAACTATTTACCTCAACCTCTAACTAGTCACTAGAATTGATTCTGGGAAGATTTAAGAATAGCCTACTTTGTGTTAAAAAAGGGCCAAACCTAGAGTCCTATGAAACTATGACTCAATCAATTTTCTCAGCGTCACCTCAATTATTTGTTATGCTTTCCCTTCAATCATGTTTGTGAGGTCTCCAAGTTAAATATTCTGTATCAGAAGTAAGAGGGTTTTAGGAACAGCATTGCCTTACTACTTACTACTGTTGTTTTCAAGAAAATAAAATTGTTTGTTTTGCATGTTGATCTTTCACTAAGTTTTGACATAAAAGTGAGGATTAGTATCATGATTCTGAAAATGTGGGAATAAATACTAATGTAAAATTGAACTAAAGGGAAAAACTTCTTGACATAACTCATTCACCATTTCATGTAATATAAGACTAGTGTTTTATTTTTTTACCTTTTAAACTACTATCTTCATGATATGATACTGATTATAGACAAACTATGTATCTGCCATCCGGATAGGAGAAAGATAAGCTTCTTCCTATATGCTGATGAATGGGTTTAATTTTCAACAATTAGAATTTATTTCTGCCATCCTACTGCTACCAGAAAGAATTGTGTGTCATCAGCTTTATCAAAACCGAAATCGTTTTCTTGGAGACAAAAGGCAATTGATCAAAACTCTATAAAACAAGACAACCTTTTCCATTTTGTACAAGCATACTTTTTTCCATAGCTTATCCTGAAAAGCGCACTGCAGAACTGTGAAGCTCAATATAACTTTTTCCATGGGAACCTTGCTCCTAGGGTGTCTTTTTGATGATTTGGAACACCTGCCTTGAAAATTTTCCAGGCCAGATGATCTTTTTTTCGCTGTATCCTGTGGTGTGAAACTCTGCACTTTCAATCTAGAGTATGCCTAATTGTGGGACCAGATACAAATCTGCTTCCTAAGGACAATCTTTGTTTCGCCTGCTGCCTATTTTAGTGCAAATATGAGAAGATTTTATTTTTGCATGGGCAAAAATATTGGTTGGGCATCCCAGCTTTAACAGTAGAAAGACCTGTATATTTGCACTTTATTTTTAAACCATTTGCGTCATCTGTCAATATGAAAATAGAGAATTCGCATTCCAAGCCCTTATTTAAGAATGAAGTCAAAATTCTTAATAAGCACCTTCTGGGATATCTGTTTAGCCCTGCCTCTGAAAACTGTCTCCATTCCTAGAGTTTGGACCTTGGAGGACTGTTCTTCCTGTCTCTGGCTCCCAATCATATCAATTGGATTAGGAATGGAGAACTGACTCAGACCAGGCCAACCACATACTCTATTTAGGAATTTGGGATTAGGATTCACTCAGTTTGAAGGTTTGGGTGCATGATTGAAATGAAGGAGACATGTGAACTTGTAAGCCATGAGCCAGATAGATATATTTCCTAAATGAACATAGATGAGGTAAAACTAGTCTTTAGAGAGAGAAACAGAGATGAGTGGCTGTGTGCACCAAGAAAAAGAGTGGCTGCTTTTCATCTTGAGAGCTTTCTGGTTTCTTCTTTCAGTACTTCTTGAAGCCTAGGTTTATTATGCATGTTTTCACTGGAGCCCTGTCTGAGACATTCCTTCTCTCTTTTTATATAACCTAAATCATAATATATTTGATATCTGAGATAAAAGAATTTTAGTGTATTCTAATTTTCAGTTCTGACCAAAGAACGAGATATTCAGAAAAGAAATTTGCAACGTGATTCTTTTCATTCACTTCCTAGATATATTTTCTCTTTTGAAGACTTTAAGCATGTAAGTAACTTTTCTTTCTCCCTTCTCTCACTCGACCATGGTAAAAACATCTTCGATCCGTGACACTTTACCTTGGGTCTGCTTTTATCCAAAGCTGTAATCAGAAAACACCATATAAAACAGAAAAAAATATGCATTTGTTGAAAAATTCTGCTTGAGGCCATTATTCTCAATGCTCTCTAGCTTTTCTGCAGCATTTGTGCTTCAAATCATGAAAGCCTTATCACTTCTCTATCCTCCGGCCGCTGCCAGATATCTCAGAGGCAGAGAGAGTGCACACATGGTACACCTCTAGTAATAATTATCAAAAAAGATTTTGTTCCATCCAGTTTTTATGGATCAATTTTCTAATTCTAGTTCTAATTTATCATGCATTTTGTATATGTGTTTTACTCTGCCTCGAATGTTTTTAGGAAACTGAGAAATGCAAGTAAAAATCACCATCTCTCTATTTAGTTAGTCAAGCTTTCTGAGAAGGCATCCTATACAAATTAAGATCAACTTAGACATGTTAACATGCATATGGGAAAAGTCATGCCACTTACTGCTTAAAGTATTCAACATTCTTCCTAGAACTTGAAATTTGACTACACTTGTAATACTCTTCTCTCTAGTATATGATATTAACAACATATTAGTTTCTGGCGTGTTCTATTAAACAAAATTCGTGATTAAATAATTCTGGATGATTAACGAAAAATGTAATAGATGTCACTTCTATCCCCTTTTAAAACACATAAATTTCTAAATTCCATATACTTACTGGATAGACTAATTCATGTGTTAAGTTCTTTTTTTCCTGGCAATGGAAGTGTATATATCTAGCTTCAAGTGAAATTTTCTATACTGCTTCTCTTCTGAAGATTGACAAAAAGTATTTTTTGAATTCTCATTTTCCAAACGGAGCTATGCTATTCTTCACCAGTCCTGATCTCCAATTTCTATAGTACGAGCTATTGGAAATCTTAAGCTAAGGGTGCATGTGAGACTTCCTTAACTATCTTCCCAGGCATGGACCAAGTGGGATGCTCCACCTCTCCTTAAATATGCAGGTCCTTGGGCCCTGGAGGCCTCTAGAGGTCAGTGATCAATGCAAAGGTAGAATTACCTCATCGATTTTTTATTTATTCGCTTTTTACCTTCCTTTCCAGTAAAGTATTTCTCCATATATCTTAAGCAGTAAGAGTATTAGGGGAAATGGTGACATAGACAGAGTTTCATGGGCAGAAGTGTTTTGTTTTGTTTTGTTTTTAATAAAAACCCATTAATTTTTTTTACCTGCTTCTATTAATAATCTCAAGGGTAGGGTAGAGTCTGGTCATGAATGATATACTTTTACAACCCTTAAAAGATTGCTGAATCCAAATGAGGAACAACTGTAAAGGTACATAACTTTAAGAAAAAAAAAATCATTGTGTGTGTCAGTCAATTGGGTATCTCAGCTGCATATTTTTGTTTAATACAATTTGAAATTTAAATCATCTCAGAGGATACTTAAGTAGGAAGAGCGTGAAAATGTCAAAACAAACAAACAACCCTCCCCCCCAAAAGCCAGCTAGCTGGTTGTAAAAAAGTCCCTGCAGCTCCTAAGATGGATAAACACAATGAGAAATGGGTCTCTAATAGACAAGAATTAGCTCTCAATGATTTAGAACAATTCAAAAGGAATTTTGAGGATTTAGTACAGAACATGAGAGAAAAAGAAGAATGTGCTTAAGGAAATAAGATAACCCCAAGTCTTCTTGGTATTTTTTCACTTGTTCTTTTTGCCTGCTGAGCAATTTGGATTAATTTGTAAAGGAATAAAGTAGTCCTCTTTCCAGTCATTATGCAAGATAAAAATGTGTTTTTATTAAAGTTCGAATATTCTAACTCATAAGCTGAAAACGTAAAATCCTCAAACGAGATAGTACGTGCTTATTACTTATAAAATAGTAACTAATAACTAACTACTTGGAACTAAAATATAATTTCCAATATGCAGCTAAGTTTGATTTTCTTCAGATTGCTTATTCCTATGCAAGTCAGTGAGATATTTATTTAATTTTTAAAAATTTATAGTGAAGTAGGTAGACATAAGTGTTGTCATTTTTACTTAAAAATGGAGAGAATTCCACAGAAGTTAGCCTCAGGGAAGTTTCCTGCCAGAATTACATTCTTTTTTTTGCCTTTTAAATTTTTTCTTCCTTCATTATGGAGATGAGTAGCAGCACAGGCTTGTTCAAAAAATTGTATTAGACTCAATGAAGCCTCAGAAGAAAGGCAGTCATTCTTATAATAACAAGCACTTTTAGAGTGCTTACATGTGCCATCTGTGGTTCTAGATGCTTCATATGTATTAACCTTTTTAATCTTCCCAACAATCATGAGATAGTTGTACTATCTCCATTGATGGCAAAACTGAGGCACAGAGAAGTTAATTAACTTGCCATGGTTATGCAGACAGAAGCGACAGAACCAGAGTTTAAGTATCGGCTGGTTCCATACTTAAACTGTGCTATATTGTCTGTTGGCACTGAGACCATTTATGATTTAAATATTTAAAAGAAAAGTGGTCCAACCCATCAATAATTTTATTACTATAGAATCAGGAGAGACAGTGGTTCTGGGTCCACAAGATATGTCCCTATAATGGGGCTGATGAAGGTTCCCTGACTTGCCTATTGTGCTGGTTAAGATCTGGTATCTCAGAAGTTGAAGTGTGGAACATCCTTGGCCTCAACCGGTTCTTCAGTGCTTAAGCCTTGGGAGGCCAACTCATCTTGGGAAATCCCACTCATCCTTATTTATCACTTATAAAAATAAAAAAAAAAAAAACTAACACCAAGACTTGTCAACTAAACTTGGGTGTGAAAAATAAATGTCAAAGGAAGAATCAGAGAATGACCTGAATGATATAGCAGGGTCTCTACATGTTTTGTTTTTAAAAAATAATTTTGAAGTTCTTAGAGTAGAATTTTAGAAACTAGACACTAGAAAGTGGGCAGTATTCTTATCCTTATTTTTTATAGATGTGGAAACTGAGGCACAGAGTGGTTGGTTAACAAAAGAATTTTCCCAAAGTCTGATATTTAGGAATTGACAGAGACAAGATCTTAATCCAAGGTTAAGTCTAAAGCTTGAGTTTTTAACCAAAATCCTTCTTCACTAGTTCTCTTTATCTGTCTTTATCTGTGGAGCATGTGCCCAATTAAATTGCATGAATTAGTTGCTGTCATGAAAAGTTTCCTTGTTCTTTCTGCTTATTCGTAACCTTCCTTTTCTTCAAGGCCAAGGTTAAGGTCCTCCTCCATGAAGTTTTTGCCAGCTGCCTAGATCACACTAATAATAGGATAGTTAACTTGTAATGATCACATTAGGAAGTAGGTGCTCCTTGTCCTCCTCTTCAGCTTTATACTACTCCAGAGCACCTCTCATCATCTATCGTAAATGTTTCCTGGGACACAGATTCTGTAAAGGAGCTTTGCACAAAGCAGGTTTACTGAATAGTGCCTTCGGCATGGACAGATGCGGGAGACAGGGAAGCAGAAATGAGAAAATGGAGCAGATGAACTGTGATGTAGTAGCTACAAAACCTCGGCAGACATAAGGGAGTTCTGCGCTGAGATGGCTCTTTTGAGTTGTCCTGAATTGAACAATGAGACTAATCTTCATACCTTATATTGATCAGTCGTGGATTCTCTCTGCCTGTGGGGAGAGGGATTGACTCTAAAGCACGCAGCTTCTTTCATACAGAAGCAATATCTGGAAAAGAATTCAGCTACAAGCCTTCAGCTGGCAGCACTCCCACTAGATAAGAGAATAAGTACCTGGGTCCTGAAGGGAAGATCTCGACAATACACCAAGCTCTGCATCACGTGACATTCTAAATATTTTTCTTACTGCTGGTTTATTGTCTCTCTCTTCTCTAGAATATATTCTCTAAGACAGCAAGGATCTTTATTTCTGCTATCCATAGCATGTAGGACAGCACTTTGTACAGAGGACAGAGCGGGTTCTCATGAATATTTGTTGAATAACTCAGTGTACAAACAAAGGAATAAATTTCTAGTTTCCTGATGAGAAAACCAAAGCTTAAATAAACTAAATTGTCTTCCTTAGATCTTAATGCCTAGGGAGTGGTGGAGTTTGGCCGGATCCAAGTCCTTAATCACTTCCCTAGGAAGTTTCCTATTTTTAGAGCAAGGGAGGATAGTTTAGCACATTCCTTTATTTTATCAATGAGAAATTAATATCTAGAGTGGAGAATCCTCATGAGTCAATGTACCAATTGAATTGCTTAAATAAATGTGTCATTTCACATTCACCAATTAGAACATAAAACCAGGTAACCTAGCCTGAAATAAGTCTGTGACACCTTTGTGTGGCATATTAGTCTTGGTGTATAACTTTGCTTTACTAACATACCACTTTTACCTATATGCTATGTAGATTCATGAAGTGTCTCAAATAACTTAATTTCCAGGACTTCCAAAACTGACCAATTTTTGTTGAAGGTTTGGCATGAGATGGCTCAGCTCCAATTTCCTCAGGATGCTCTGGTGAGAAGGTTCTATATAATTCTCTGTGTCGTGAAAGTCCAGAGGCCAAATATGAACTGTCAAGGACAAATATGCAGGCTTACATGCTGGCAGAGAGCAAGCATGTGTTAGAATTTAATAATTCCCAAGGTTCCAGCACCTTGGCTAGATGAATTCTTAAGGCTAAAATAGTCTCTAGGGGAATTGGAAGTAATGACAGCTATAGGAGTAACAGTAAAAAAGATATTTGGAAGATTTTATTTTTAGTGTGAATAAAATGAAGGTAAGGAAATAATTAGATGCTGGCAATGGTTCCACAGCTCACTCTGCTTGCCTGTCTCCAAAACTACAGACAACTGGAAGAAAAATAAACACTCAAGAAGGTTTTAGCCTCAGTAGCAGGATGAAGTATGGCCGTGCATGGCTCCTCCCTATGCCTCCCGCCCCTTGCCTTATATTTGCTGCACCAAGTTCATCACTCCCATCCCTCCTTACTCTTCACCTCCTACCCTTGTCCTCTCTGATGAAGCTGCTGGTTCTCTAACTGTAGCGTTAACAACTCTGTGACACCTTTGTGTGGCATATTAGCCTTGTTGTATAACTTGGAGGGCTTGTTAAAACAGAATTCTGGGTCTCACCCCGAAATTCTGATTTAGTAGGTCTAAGGTAGGGTCTGAAAATTTGCATTTCTAATGTGTTCTCAGGTGATTCTAGTGCAGGGCCCACATTTTGAGAACCATGGTTCCAGCTATATTGAAATTCTTTCGGTTACTAGAAAGTTCCACACTCTTTTATCTCTGCACTTGCACACGAGCACACATGAGAATAAAAGCTCTACAATCCTCTCATGCTCCCATCCCTTACTTCACCCTTCATCCCTACTATTTTTGGGGCTAAGTTTTTTTTCAACTTTAAAGGCCTCTTTAATATATCACTTCTTTTTGGAAGCTTTCCTTAATGCAAAGGTGTTTGGGTTTGTCTTCTTGTGCTCCCTGAAACATCGCACAAAACCCTGTATTGTAATCTTGTTTAATTTTCTGAACCTCTTACTAGTTTTTGGGAAAGCAGGGAATAAGTTTATCCTTTAAATCCCCAGTGCTTACCTCTATATCTGGCCCATTTATTAATATTTTTTGATTGAGTTAAGGATTGAATAAATAAACAATTAAACAATCTTTGCTCACTCTCATTTTCGCTGCTTCCTTTCAAGTGCCTTTCACTTTCTCATTATGTCAAATTTAGGAACAGATTTTATATCAAATTTATAAGTAAACTGTTCACTTCCAAGATTAACAACTTATGCAGCAATATTGAAAGCACTGACAATATCATTTCTTCTTTTCAAAATGCAAGTAGGAAGTGTGTATGAATGCAGGATATACGTATTATGTATATGTATGTATATCCATATATACATATGTATACTAACTTCAGGAAGTAATATTGCAATGTTTATTGTTTACAGAAATGCTAATAGTGAGTGCTAAAAAAAAATCATTTAGTCTGCTCTGGTTTTGTATCCAGAAAATATAAGGTAATTATTTAATTTGAAAATAACTGTAGTGCAATAGCATTTTTAAAGGATGCCGTTTTCCAAAAGTTTAAGAGAATATGAAATTCTGTTTGTTGTGAATCAGCTCTTTTATATCTTGTGGCAAGGTTGCCATAGTCTGCCACTTTGCCTGCCTTTACAGTACAGTAATGTGCTCACGCATGCCATGCTTAGGTTTGTGCACACACGGCTAAATCTTTTAAAGGGCGCCTGCTATTTTGCCGAGAATTGCTGTTAACTCAATTTAAATTCAGTGAACCACTGTTTCCCCTGAAAAAGCAAAGTGAAACACAGCTTAATTCTTCTACTTCTTAATTCTTCACATGGGCCTTAGTAGACCTGGCTGGGTTTATTTTATAAACATCTCTCCCTTCAGTATTGTGACTTCACAGTGAGATACAGCAAGAACAGACTCCTTGCATCGGGTTAATACAAATTTAAAAGATATTACATTAGATAATTTAAAATTATTTTATGCATACTGGTACTGTATAAATAAAAACTCACCCTATGTCTTTATGCTTTTACATAAGCAGATAATATTTAGTATTTATATATTTTATATAAAATACTTTTCACCTGACAGGTATTTTGATAACTTCTTCATTCAACTTTCAAATTTTTCAGCTCTGAAAATCGATGGATTACCACGTAGATAGAATTCAATGGGAAACAGGAAATAAAGCTAAAAAAGAAAACAAGGCCCCCCTGTGCTGTGTCATCCTGACAGTCCATAACTTCCCAAAGGACAATTTCATCCCAGTATCACGTGTTTCTATTCTTTCCCTGGAAAAATATATGTATCTCCACTAGCATCACTCTATAGTTAGCTGACACTCCCCTAATACTTTAAGACACTATTCCAGAAGTAACTACTCACCAACACAATACTCTTAATCCTGTCTTGAGTTTAGTTCATGATCATGCAACAGATGAGGGTGAGAGGGTAACCATAATTAAGAATCATACTAGCAGTTACAGAGTGGCTCCATATGGTTATATTAAGATATTAGGTTTTCTTTGCTTTGGCCTTGATGCTTTTCTAATAACTATAATACAGCATTAAAAAAAGCCACTTTAAAATATGTCAATAAAATTGATTTATATAGTCTAAAGAATGGCTCTAAATCTTCAAGTACTTTTATATAAGGAATATATGTTTTCCCTAAATTTGGAGCAATTCGAAATGTCTAAGAAACACTTTTGCTCTCCAGAGGAACTCATGGTTGTAAAGTCAGACAGCTTGACAGAAAACTTCAGGTAATTTATATGACAGCTGATAGAAAACAAGGAATTCTTATAGAGTCTCTAAATGTGGGTTAATAAGGAATTCTTATGAGTCTCTAAGTGTGGGTTAGTGATGAGTTTCTTAAAAACAGAGAACATAAGTCATTTATTTTTATTTTTTCCTCCAGCTTTACTGAGGTATAATTGACAAATAAAAATTATATATATATATATAACTTATATATATGTGTGTGTGTGTGTGTGTGTGTGTGTGTGTGTGTATTTATGGTATACAATATGATGTTTTGATATAAATATATATTGTTAAATAATTACTATAATCAAGCTAATTAACATAGTCAATATCTCATATATTTATTGTGTGGGTGTATGTGCGTGGTGAGAATAGTTAAAATCTACTCTGTAGGGAATGTAATCAGCAGTAATGTAATGGCTAGGTATAGAGCCAGAGGAGAGAAAGAGCAATTAGGGGGATCATATCATAAACTATATAAATGTCTAACCAATGTACTGTATACTTGAAACTAATAATAAAATAAAATTTATAAAAAGATCTACTCTGTTAGCCAATTTCAACTATACAATACAATATTAACTATAGCCACCATGCTGTAGTTTAGATCTACAGAATTTATTCATCCTGCAAACTGAAACTTTATACCCATTGACCAGAATTCAGCATACTGTTATTAATATATGCACAAACTAAAAAAATAAAAGATACTGAAAATATATAAGTAGAATAATAAAATATATGTTTTTTATTTGTTTGAACATTTGTTTGAAATGACAGATGTATGTTCATTGAATATTTACTGGTTAAAATTAATTCATTTGATAGTCATTGGATGCTTTCCATTGTCAGACATATGCAAAGCAATATAGGAGGTTCAAAAATGTAATAAGAAATGGTTCCTTATCTCAAAAAATTTCCAGTCAAGTGATAATGACTTACATCCCCCCAAATCATATTTTGTATATGGTGCTGTAGATTACTGACATAAAATAAACCTATATTCTGTTTTAAAAAATAGATACACTGCTGTTTGTTAGTTTCCTTTTAGATATGAGCCAAATTATAACACTGTACATTGATATGCACATTTTACAATTCTAAAGACCTGTTAATAGTTATGATTTTCCATTTAGCTCATTTAGCAAAGTTATGATTTTTAATATTTTTCCTATTAAGGCCTTCAGTCTCTTATAGTACATAGGCCTGGCTCCCATCATTTAAAATCTTTATTTGATCCAGGCAAAACTAAAGCAAAATATATATATATATTTTTGGTCAATTCGGGCTTTTTAAAATGAGGATTCCATTTTCTATGCTAATAGTTACTCTTCATCAAGTCCCTGAACATTCAAGGTAAATGTTATACTTGGTCTACTGTATATGCATTAATCCAGAAATCTGCATTAAAATACACATAGCTCTCTGAACAAGACGCATGGCAATTTGTAAATAATTATAGTCTGAAAATCTGTGTTTATATTCAAACACTCATTATTCTAAGAAGAAATGTAATAAATTAAAGGAGTGTGAAGGACTAGAAGTAAGAATTAAAAATAATCAAGAAAATCAGAAGTAATGGCCAAGGTGAATAAGAAATGTAAAAACAATGAATAGGTAGAAAGGGAACTCAGTCCTGGTTCCGACCACTGGTATGAAAAGGGCCTGAAGCCATAATGTCCTCCTTTCAACACTTACTAACTATAGGAAACTGACAAATTACTAAACTTTGCACTTCAGTTTTATGACACATAAAAAGTGTACCCACTTCAAAGATTGTTAAGTGCCTTAGTAACCATAAAGAATAGAATAGTGCTTGAATGATAGTTAGAACTTAATAAATGTTATCTATTGTTATGGAATCTCAATATTAAGAGTTAAATTAAACTTCTACACAACTTCCTAAGCAAAGCAGGGATTTCCTTTATGACATGTTGAGTAAATATCCAACTAGCTTCAGCACAAATTCTTATTATGAGGATCCTTCATTACCTCATAAGATAGGCCAATTTATATTCGAACAACCTAAACACTGGAAACATTTTCTTTCTTACTGATGTTTACATTTCGATAGCTATGGCTGCCAACATTGAAAGTGAGCTATTGATTAGAGATTATATCAAATCGAAGTCTTATGTACTAGAATTTGTCCTCTCTGGGTAGACTCATAAATATGAAATCTGTCTACTGCTTGATTAATTAACTTTTTTATTACTCCACCAGGGTCAGTTGGTCCTCTTTCTGCTTCATGCTTCACCATTAATAATAATCCTAAAATTTTTGGCTGCTGTTAATAATGATTCAACTAATTTCATCTTAAATAAGTGAAGCAGTACAGATTGTCCTTCAACAAATGGGCTGGATCAAACAAAACGGAGATTTAAAAAAAAGAAGTGTAAGGAAGAAAATACATTAAACAACAACAAAATGTCACTTAAAATTTAACAATTAATTTATAATTAAAATTGCATACATCATGTTTCTACATGACTCAAGCCAGTTACAACTTATTCCCTAAAATAAAGCAAGCAATATTGCTTATTTGTAACAAATAAAAATATTTGATTCTTTCTTTTTAGACCAATAGGCAACATGCTATTCATTCACATGTTTAGCCTTTTGAAAATTGTATGTTCTTTATTTATTTGATTAATGTATATTGGAAACTAATTATGTGCAAGAAACTTTAGAGACACGAAGATAATCAAGCTATAGTTGACCTCAAAGAGCTAAAAATTTAGTAAAAAACCAAGCACTTTCACAATAAAATATCATAGAGTCTGAGAAAAGAGTAGTGATTCCTTGCCAGACTGATCAAATTCACTTCAAGAGGGGCAGAATGTGAGCGGGACTAATCATTTGTGAAGTGGTAGGTTTCTAAATATTCCAGTTGAAAGTCATGAAAGAAGTTTAGGAATAAGATTAAAAATTTTTTTTTTCACATGAAGCCTCCATACATTTTCCCAGAGAATATAGTAACTAGAAATAGGACAGGAACAATGACAATTTGGATTAGATTGGAGGGAGACTTGAATATCTATTGTGAAGTGTACAAAGTAGAATATTAAAAAATCAGCTAAATGGGGGCCTAAACAATAGATTAAGAAAGAGAAACTAGAAATACAATCTATCACCTTAATTTTTAGGGTCATTTCCCATATATAAATTGTTAAGATTAATCAAATGCTTAAATATGAAACCATACTAAAAATAGCTAAATATTATTGGTTTTCAAAATAATGAAGTGATTAAATTCATTCATTTGTATCTACATCATTTTTTTTTTTGTACAAATGTGTAAGATGTGACATAAGATTCTATTTTTAAATACTGTGATTCAGTAATTTACAGTTTGGTTAGTTAATGTTGATTATGATGATTTTCATTTGGTTTTTTATTTTATGTGATATAAATCTAGTCCACAGTTACTACTTTTGGTAACTAATGTATTTAAAACTGTTCACAGATGTGGCTTTTGTGCTACAAATTGCTTTATGTAGCTTATAGGTGAAAACCTAAATTTACTTGTTAAAATTTGAGGTATATTCAATCTTTCAGAAAAAAGGAATACATTGCTTATATATTGGCAATATATTTCTCCAGGGTCATGTGGATAACCATTAAAGCAATGAAAAAAGTAAATTGCTAATTAGTATATGTAAAACTTCATTTTTCTTTCAAAAAATTGGCTTTAACCTATAGATTATTTCTTTTGATAGCTTCATAAGCTGATTTTCAGTACTTAAGTATAATGTTCAAGATGGCTGCAATCTAGCAGGAAATATTTTATTTTGGTTTTAAAAACACACACACAAAATTATTTTCTCTTATTCTAAGTATATTTGAATATTAAATAAATGGTGGTGGTATTTTAAATTAAAAGATGTTTGATTAATATTTAAATTATTTTTATCTCTCTTTTAAAATATGGGATGTAATTTTAACAGATTATAATTCAAAACTGAATCAAATATATTTTTTCGAACAGTTTATAAGTATATGGATGCTATTATTGGTTATGTAGGTAGTTTTTAATTTTAATTCTTTTCTTTTTCTCTATTGAAAAGAAGTATATTTTCTCCAATAATAAGCACAGAAATAACAAATACAGTGCAGTTAAAATTTCCTATTATTTCATTCATACAAGCCAAAAAACATACTTAACGTGTGTGTGTGTGTGTGCGTGCGTGTGTGTGTGTGTGTGTGTGTGTGTGTGTGTGTGATACTTTGGGACATAATATAAATTTTATGTTAATTCTGAGAACATTTTTATATTAGACAGCTTCTAACTAACACCCATCTTTGATCTATCTTTTTAGATCTACATAGAATATTTATATATTTTTATGTTCTTACTATTGATTCTGTAGTTTATTGTAATTTTGTTAATTTCTAAGAAAGTGGGGGGAATCAATTATAGTACCTAATAAAATATCCGGTACATAATAGGCACTTGGGGATTGCTGTTAGTGGACATAATATGTATCTATACACTCAGTCCAGCAAGAGATTAGCACAAATATGAAACACCAGTTAGCATTAAAACACAAAAGGAAAGTCGTTTGTGACTAAATATGAGTAAATACCTATCTATCTATCTATCTATCTATCTATCTATCTATCTATCTATTCTAATCTATCATCTATCATCTATCTATCTACCTACCGACCTATCTACCTATCTACCTACCTACCTCTATCTCCACGTATACTTAAATAATGAGAACGAGAGAGGAAACCAATGGCTCTAGTTAATGTGGCTCTTTTGATAATGTTAGCAATTATAATTAGTAACCTTTACAGTTGTTAGCCAGTTTCCACTAGCATATTCAGACTCTGAAAAAAAAAATCCAACTACTGGTCTGGAAGAGCCAGAGAGGTCACCACGATTGTTCTTCAGGTGTCACTATGTTTTAGAGCATAAGTAGTTGGTTAAGAACATCATAAATTTTAAAATAAATTATTTTATATTTCATATTATTGTCTTATTGGTTGTTAGCAAACTAAAAGTTAAAGAAAGTAAAATAGATATGGCTAAAGAGAATTAAATTGTAAATTATTTCATTTTGCTTATTTAAAAATATTTGACCCAGACCATCATATGAGAGAGTACCTAATCCCTCCTCCCCAACTCACTCCCCATCTCTATGCATACATATAAAGGTAAGTAAATAGAATACACAAGAGATAACAATAATAAAGTTGACATTACAATAGTTCAGGCATTACTTAAGAAATAAAAGCTATAAAAATTTAAAGATGAGCTAAGAGGGTTGAAGAGAAAAAGACTGATGCTATAAATTGGGATTCATATCATTATATTCTTGAATTTATAGTAAAGCTATCCATATCTTACTATGACATTATTCATTGAAATTCTCTTCTGGATATAAACAGCATGCTCTGAAACTGCAGTTTAAAGCTAACTAGATAAAAAATGATCCTTTAAATGACTTTCCCTTAGGCTATAAATTGACTTGGGAGCCATTTTGTGTACCCAAACTCCAGGTTTAGACAAACATATTTTTCAGATTTTTCTCAGACATTTTGCCTCTCAAGGGTCTAATAAAAGTCACTTTCATGACATTTACAAATCAGTAATTCAGAACGTAGCTCTTGCTGTCTGCTGTTGATATTCTAGAGTTCTAATCCTGCACCTTTACTCATTGGATATCAGATTTTGGTAAAGCTACTTAAGTTCTAAAAAGAGATATAATCTTGCCAGAATTATAATAATAATTTGTATATAAGTTACTCAGCATTGATTCTTATACCTGTTACTGGTCATGTTACTCTCTAATTAAAATCTTCCTATGGGTCCTTGACATCTCCATAAGGCCCAATATTCTTAATATGGCCAGAAGAGAGCCTTCATTTTGGTCTCTGTATAACCTTGCTTTTTAGCTCCTAACATTTTACCTTTCATGTCTCTTCACTGCAGTCACACCAAATTATTTGCTCTTCCTTAATTTTTCATGCTGTCTCAGGCCTTAGTGTTTTTGCTATTCCTTTATTATTCCACTTTCAAGAATGAGCCTCTACTCCTCATCCTAGAGAAACTTTTCATGAACCATTTGTGCTGAATTAGGGCCTCTTCTCTATGCTCTCATAGTACCTTTTGCATATCTTTATGATAGTAGTTGTCATCCAATGTTGTATTTTTTATTTAATTTTTTAATTTTCCTCCCACAAATCTAGACTATAAATTATGTGAGGATAAAGGTTGTAGCTATTATTAGTACTTTTATTCCCAGAACCTCTCTCAGACTATGGCACATGTTAAGTGTCCTATGCTTTTTTTGCCAAATAAATAAATATTGCACTGGGCCATTGGTGAGCATGGAACCCTTCTGCTAAGAAATTTCAAAGTAGTTTTCTTCTATATAACTTCTGAAAGAAGTCTAGTTCTGAAAGTATGAGTCGAAACTTAGAGTTGAAACCAAATCAAATTTTTCATATTTAGGTCAAAACGTATTGTTTTCTTACTAAACTAGATTGCCTTTTTAGAAGTCCTAGATGAACACAAATAACTTATCTAGATTTAGTGCTATAAGTTTGTCTGAGAGTGCATTTCTAACTTAATGATGTAATACTCAAATATCATATTTTTAAAAAGTTAGGTAAATTTCTTCATCTGTGAAATAAGGTAAGAGAACTGAGGTGCAGGTATGCAATAAATAGCCTTGACAATACAATGATGTGACTTTTCCCTGGACCACAGTTTCCTTTAATTGCATTTTTGGCTTTGTGACTAGGCTAAGTCTTGACATGTGGTCAGGAAGAAAATAGTCAACAGGATATAGCAGAAAAACTTTGAATGTTTTTATATTGTTTTTGATTGTGGAGTAATGTTTTGTTATAATTACACTATATTCCCAATAATTTCATCTCTCACTTAAGATAACTATAGTCTCCAGCAGGATTATAAATGACTATCGCTGATATTAAACATGTAGGTTCTAAATATTCTTTTTATTCATTAGTTTACTCTCTACCTAAACTGGGTTCTTTCTTAAATACATCAGTATTTTTTTCACTTTTTTGTTAGATATAGCTGTAATGAAAGAGTCTTTATGAATCAATATCGTTCATCGATGTAAAAATAAACAAAACACTCATTCCATCACAGAATCTGAAATTCAAATAGCTTTACTTTGAGGGAGTGATAAATAGAAGAACTATGGCTTATTTAGTGGTCTTACCATTAGCATTTATAATAACTCAAATGAAAGGACTTGGCAGGATGATATAGTTAATAGTAAAGACAATCCTTGAGTTTTAGCTTAGCTTCTTACCAGCTGCATGAATCTGGACAAATGACAACTTTTCTAGGCCTTTTTTTTCCTCATAAGTAAAATTAGGGAAATAATACTTGTCTCATTGAATGTTAAGAGGTTTAAATGAGATAATACATGCAAATACATTATTTCTGGCATTTATTAGAGGCTCAATAAATGCTAGCTTGCTAGCTGTCATTGCCATTATTCATACAGGGTTTTACAATAATTTTCTATCCTTGAATTTTTATATGAATATAGGTATTTTATCAACGATGGGAAGAGAATATCATTATGATTAACTATTTGGACATTTTTCTAATCATGAACATTTCAAAAGCCACCCATATTAGCCTTACAAAGATAACAGTAAGATGGATATGAAAGCCAAAACAGAATTCAATGGTAGAGCTGAGTTTAAAATAAATAAGGCATTTCAAAGCCTATATTACATTATGTCGAAACACTTCACTCCTTTAATCTCCCCTTTCAGCTTTCAGTGTGTTGAGGCGGTGGAATTAATTTGAGATTCTAATTAAGCCCATGCATCTATATTTAAACTTATAATGTACATTTCAGTGGAGTCTGTCTCCTGACCATTGTTTTTATGGATGCGACTGAAATAACAAGCCAAAGCTGTATAATTTTGAACTAGCTGCTAAAATCATTTGTTCATGACTTTATTTTCTTCCAAGTTTTCATTACTATCGTATTATGATGCCAACACTTGTGAACAATTAGGCTAACACCACTCACTGAGACTTTCTATGTTATAGCATAAATGATGAATTCTGCATAAAGAGATAAATTTGGGCCACATTACAATTATGGTAGTACAAGGCATTTTGGAACTATTTAATGATAATACCAAAATATTAACTGAAATGACTGCATGACTATTTACAAGAACAGAGTTCTGTTTGATAAGACTATTAAAAACTTGTGACATTAGACTTTTAACTATCAGGTCATTAGAATTTTAACTAACAAAATGATACTAAATTATCATCTTATTTTATATATTTATGTAAAACTTACTTTCATCTCCTGTTTCAAATTCAAACTTCTGACTGTAGCCACTGTATCCTGTTGTAGTCCTTACTCGGATATGAAATATGTACTTGGTCGCTGGCTTGAGACCTGTGATGATGACACTGGGGGCCTTGGATCTCGTGGAGGAATAGGTGAGCTGCTCATGTTCCTGGGGACAGAAAAGAAGAGAATGGAAATGAAGCAGTTATTCTGCTTTTTCCTAGAGACATTCCAAAATTAAGCTGAGGAGTTATGCTGAGAATATCAAAAGCATTGAGTAAAAGAGGAGTAAGCATGGTTTTCCATAATTTAGCATTTAGTTACTTATCATTAGGATGCATATGATATGGTATTGATTTGGAAATTTATTAAGAAAAATGATCGATCTTATATAAACTGCACTTGTATTTTTGGTGGTTTGGATTTCTGATCCAACTCTGAGGAAAGGTGGTGGTGTGAAAGCATGTTTACACAGAATGGCAGCTGCATCTTGAACAAAATGGGCAAATCATATCAGATCACACCACACCAGCAAAGAGCAAAGAGCAAGGGTGGGAGAATTCAAGGACCCGCTACTCACTTCTACCCGCAGGTAGTGCCAAAATGCCGGCGCTATCCGTGGGTAGACCTGTGGGTAAAAGGAAAAATAAATTAATTGGTTTTTAAAGTTTGAAACCTTTTAACCCAAATCAGTTGCTTTGTTCTGAAACTCAGTGATTCCTCTGTAGTAATAACGAGTCAACTGAATACATAAAACGATAAAAAATTTTCACTGGAGGGAGAATTGATTCCTCCCCCAGATACCACAGGTTGTATTTAAAGATGTACAAGTTACATAGTGCTTTTGAGGTATATTTAAAAATAGGGTGTCCATTAAGGAGGATCAAAGACAGAAAGGCATGAAGGACTTACCATGCCTGCGGAATCCAGAGATAGGACTGGAGGCTTGGTTTCCAGTCACCTGCAGTTAGCTGCCAAACCACCTCTCCTCACTAATGGGAAATGGATTTGCTGCAGGTAACTGAATGATCTAATCTGTCCTTGTCTTTTCAGCGGGCTCTCTTGCCTACCACCTTAAAACACGATTATTAATTTTACCTGTGCATGTAAGTGACTATAAATAATATGCTAATGATGTGACAAATTAAACCTAACAGTTTTTGTATAGTGTTATTGTTCGATAGCTTTATAATGTTATTTTAATAGGATATCTGCAAAATGTTGTATTTGTATGACCTCTTCTAAATTCATAGGTCCAATTAGGCCACAAAATCCTTAAGTTAATTAGCCACCATTCTTATTATAAATCTAAAGATGAGATTCTCAGGCATGAAAGTGACTCTCAAGGTCATTAATTGAATCACTCATTTTATGCTTAAATTCTACCTCTAATATTCCCATCAAGATTTTATTTAGTAAACGAAGGGGATTATATCAAACTAAAAAGCTTTTGCACAGCAAAAGAAATCGTCGATGAGTCAAAGAGGCAACCAACTAAATGGGAGAAGATATTCACAAACAAAGTCTCTGATAAGGGGCTAATATCCAAAATATGCAAAGAGCAAAACAACAATAAAAAACAAACAAACAATCCAATTAAAAAACAGGCAGAGGACCTAAACAGACACTTCTCCCTAGAAGACATACAAACGGCCAACAAACATATGAAAATATGCTCAATTTTACTAACCATTTGGAAAATATAAATCAAAACCACAATGAGATACATCTCACACCTGTTAGAATGGCTATCATCAACAGGATAAGTAACAAGTGCTGGAGAGGTTGTGGGGAAAAAGGAACCCTCATACACTGCTGGTGGGAATGTAAATTGGTACAGTCACTGTGGAAAACAGGATGGAGGCTCCTCAAAATCTAATAATAGAATTAACATATGACCCAGAAATCCCTCCTATGGGTATTTACCCCCAAAATTTGAAAACATTTATCCGTAAAGATATGTGCACCCCAATGTTCACAGCAGCATTATTCATGGTGGCCAAGACATGGAAACAACTGAAGTCTCCCTCGATAGATGATTGGATAAAGAAGATGTGATACATATAGATAATGGAATATTACTTAGCCATAAGGAAAGATGAAATACTACTAGTGACAATATGGATAAATCTTGAGATTATCATGCTAATTGAAATAAGTCAGACAGAAAAAGTTGTGAACTATATAATTTCACTTATATGTGGGATATGAAACTGAAAGCAAGAAACTAACAGGACAAACAAAGAGACTCATGAATATGGACAATAGTTTAGTGTTTACCAGAGGGAAGGGGGGAATAGGTGAGGTCGATGAGGGTAAAAGGTTACATATATGGGGATGGATGGAAATTTAACTTTGGGTGGTGAACACGCTATGCAATATACATATGATGTGTAATTGAATTGTATACTTGAAACCTATGTAATTTTATTAACAAATGTCACTCCAATAAATTCAATAATAATAAAAAAAGATTTTATTTAGCTTTTGTCTAAAAATCTGTGTTGTTCAGATCTTCCAAACTAACAAACGAAGTTATAAAAATCTTCACATATGTAAAATGTGTCAAACTGCATTTATTTGCTTGTGATGCTTTAAGATTTAAAACCATGAAAATTATTTCCCTTAAGCTACTTTTCGAGATAAAATCCTTATTTTTAAGATCATTTTTAAACTTTATGGATTTGTCAGAATTTTATATGCTACATGGTTATTCTGTGTCTAGCTGAAGAATTGAATTTACCACCTATACCACCAATAATAGAACTTTTTATTAAACATGAAATACAAAGAAAAGTGAATTAATAACAGCTAATTTTAAATTAAAAAGGCAAAACAAATAAATTTCAACTTATATTTATCTCTAAGTAGTTTTGAGATTAGAAAGTAAGGACTTCTCTAGCATAAAATCAAAGGAAATAAAGTCTATAACATCACTGATGGCTAAAAAAAAAAGAAAAAAAAGAGCTTTCTAAGATTGAGCCTTTATAATTAACACCCATGTTTGGGGGGCGGGGGCGGGAAGCATACTAGTAGAAAAGATGATATTGTTTCTGGTAGAAATTTGCAAAACCTTTTAGATTGTTCAGTCTCTCTTATGACAGGAGAATATTCCACCTTTCGCAGAATTTTCTGAAACATAAGAGTTATGGTGAATTTTGAGTGCTATTTCACAATATGAAATGATGACTGTGAGAAAAACGTTAAAGTCCTAAAAAAAGAATTTAGTATTATCCTCAAAGAGAGAAGACACAGATTTAAAAATTTACTCTTAGACTGGTCCCATAATAATTATATATTATTATGTCTTTTTTGCTTCATCGAAATGCAGCTAAATAGTAATTTCTTACTCAGCAAAGTTATAGGGAGTAAAGAACATCTTTTACAAAATGCTTTTTGCATTTTTGCTGTAGCTACATCCTTGGGAAAAAATCCTCACTCAGGTAGAAAGTGTGTTCACATGGCTCCTCAGCCTAAATCACAGCAGCATGGTGGCTGCTGCCTTGTTATATGTCTTGCCACCATTGAGCATGCCAAGGAGGGGGAAGGCTCAGAAAGCATTAGTCATGAAAAGTTCCTCTTTCTCCATACAGTGTCCCTCTCTCCTCCTGGTATTTCCAAGCTTTTGGGAAACCAAATTGGCACTTTTTCATGATAAGCATGGGGCGTAATTGTCCCAGAATTTTGGCTAATTGTCTTTCTGCTGACATATCAACTTCTATTCAAAACAGCTGTCACCAGGTACAGGCTTTGCCACAGAGCTGTCTAGATCTCTTTATTCACCTAGCAGGCTGAATTCTAAACATGCTTAAATAGAGTGTGTGTGAATCTTTCTGCAGTTTGTGCCCTAATGGAATTGCTAGTTTTATGGCACATATATCTTCTACCTTGCTAGGTAAAACACTCTATTGTTTATAAAACTTTGTTTCTCATCTTATCTAAATCCATAGCAAAATCCACCTCTCATTCTAATATTATTTATTTTTGTATTTTCTTTATCAAATTTTCAACTTTTAGCTTCATTTCTCTTTCTAATTCTTTGTTATCTACAACACTTACCATCTGCTTTTACTATAAATTATTTCTTTTTTATACGTTCTTTGTGTTATGTTGTCTTTAACTTGTTGCATTTTATGTTTATCTCATTGCCAGTACAGTGGACCCTTGAACAACATGACTTTGAAATGCATGAGTCCACTTATACTCAAATATTTTTTGGTAAATATTCAGACAGCCCTCATATTCCTGAGTCTGGCATCATGTATTCAACCAATGATGAATTGAAAACAGTATTTTCAATCTGCAGTTGGGAATCCTCATATACAGAGAGCTGACTTTATGTATTGTTCTATATCATTTTATATAAGGGACTTAAGTATCCCTGGATTTTTGCACCCACGGGGGCCTAGAATCAATCCCCCTCATTTACCAAGAAGCCGTAATTAAGTTTTTGGGGACTCAAAAGATATACAAGGATTTTTGACAGCCCGAAGGTCAGCACTTCAAGCCTCCACATTGTTTAAGGATCAACTGCAAACCTTTTTGGATATATGATTCTTTAAATTGGGGCTGGGAATGCACTAGGGGGCTGGAGAAGCTGGGATGGACATGCCAACCTTGTCCTACCTCCAGAATAAAAAATCTCAACCTGAAAGAACCTCTAATTTTCTTTATTGAGCAAGTTTTTTTTTTTTCCCCAATTACCATTGACATTCAATATTATATTAGTTTCAGGAGTACAGCATGATGGTTAGACATTTATAAAACTTATGAAATGATCACCCTGATAAGTCTAGTAACCATCTGACACCATACATAGTTATTATGTTATTATTGACTATATTCCCTATGCTGTACTTTATATCCTTATGACTGTTTTTATAACTGGTAATCTGTACATTTAATCCCTTCCTTTTTTTCAAGCATCACTTTACCGCCTCCCCTCCAAATCCGACAATTATCAAAATGTTCTTTTTGTCTAGCAGTTTGTTTCTGTTTTGTTTGTTTATTAGATTCTACAAATAAGTGAAATTGTAGTGTATTTGTCTTTGTCTGAGTTATTTCACTTAGCATAATAACCTTTAACTACATCCATATTGTCACAAATGGAAAAATTTCATTCTTTTTTTATGGGTAAGTAATATTCTATTGTATATATGTACCATCTCTTCTTTATCTATTTGTCTATTGATACACACTTAGATTGCTTCCACATCTTGGCTATTGAAAATAATGCTGCAACAAACATTGAACCTTTTATCTACCTAAAACTTTAAAACTAGCTTTATATCTATGTCAACTCTTTATAGTAACTAAAAGAGATGCTTCTAGTAGAGTCTGGACACTGTTAGCATTCAATCTGAAACTCTAATTTAAGGGAAAAAAGTCTCTAGTGACCAGTCCTTATGGCTTCTTCTTTCTACAATCATAGGTAACATGGCCTATATCAACAGAAGGCAGTACACACAGAGTACTGGGTTGTAATTCTCCTGTCTTGGGCTTGATCTTGGTTCTACTGCTATTATGTACCTTGCTAAGTCACCTTCAAGACTGTGGTTTACCCTAACATAGAAGATTCATTTATTCCACAAACATTCATTAAGTCTTCATTATGCGTAAGATTCTAGGGAACTCTAGTAGATTTAGCTTACATAATCACCAAAGTTCAACCTAAGCAATTAAATTCTATATCTTTATGTGAAAAATACAAGCCCCTTCTCTCCTGCTATGATGCATTCTTATCCCTCCTGATCTCATTCTTTTGGGTTTGCCATTCCCAGTTATAAAAGTAGATTCAAGAGGTCCACCAAGCAGTCATCTGTTAGCTTGTTTGCTTTCTCTTAAAGTCCTTGTATCCAATGGGATCTCTGTAAGATGTTACCTCTTTGTTTTATATTTTCCATTTTAAAGTACTTGGATTGTATATGTAATTAAGATAACAAACATGATTTATGTGATGCTTTATAACTTAGAAGGTGTTTTCACACATATTTTTTATGTAATACTCAATAATCTTGTGAAGCAAAAAGAATTGGTAATACTTTTGTTCTCATTGACCATATGATGAAACTGATCCAGAAAGAATAAGTAATTTACCAAAACAAGTCACATAACTATTCGGTGGCTTCTATTCAAGTTGAGCATTTTCACTATGACTAATTTAGAAAAAAAATATGTCCAGGGTAAATGCACTTATAAAGCCAAGGTCATTTATTTCATATTTTATATTCTTGACCATTAGAAAGAACTTTAAATTTAATAGAGTATGTGAACCAGATAGTAATAATTTGATGGCATTAAATACTTTTATATAAATAGTTCTTTAATGGCAGAAACAATTCTCAACATCAAAGATTTTAACTAGTTATTTCAAAGATAAAATTAATACAGCCAATCATTCTGCTTCTATTTTTATTCTTTTGTTAATATGTCATATAGACAGATTCTAGGAAATTCAGTGGGCTTATAACTCATCTACTCTTGCATGGAACATAAAATATTCTTGTTCAGGGCTGGGAATAAAATTTGGTTGATAAGATCCAGGAGATTCTCCTAGAATTTTTGATCTATAAAGCTACCCTGCATGGTTTTATTCACATAACAGTACTAAGGGGACAGATGAAAGGATTGTTGAATTTTTCTTTCTCCTTTTAATTATACCAAGTTAAAATAATCATGAATAGGTAAAAATAATATTCAAAATTTACATTCTAATAATTTTTTAAAACGAAGTCTTAATTAAGCCAACGATAAAGCTCTTCTTCTACTGGTTAGGTGACTGAAACTATAGATTCCTGAGAAAATAACACAGTATTAAAAGTGAACATAAATGGCTCTTGCTAGATGCATAGTTATTGTTTAATAAATGTCTATTGATTGATATCCACAAAATAATATGTAGATCATTTAACATAGGGGGTATGTGTTGCAGCTCTGGTCACATATCATTGGGAGCTGTACCACTAAAACTTCTGCTCCAATACAGGAGCACAAATTGGGGGTGGCTTCCAGCTCACATTAATTCTTCTCTGTCCACATCTAAGTTAACACTACTGTCAGGGTAAGTTAGAGTTGGTTCTTAAAAAAGCTGATTGCCCCAGATATAAAAATGAGCTTGAATGATTACTGATTTCTTCTCCAATGAGACTGAATCCATGAAATAGACATACAGACAGAGATACTACATTGAAGTGGAATAACCTAATCTTTTTCTGGTGTTGTCTTCCTGAGGCTGGGACGTTCTATGTTTTGACATCAGTAAATAATCGTCTGAGCTGGATTCTGTTGCTGGTAACCAAGAGAGTTGCTTTATTTTCCCACGTTCATTTAAGTACATATTTGGAGTTTCTAATTCAAGGATAGAAGGGGTTAAGAAGCTAGTTGGTAGGGTGTTCTGAAATATTTTTCTTAGGTAAACATTGGCTACTGCTATGATAAAATAACAAATTATGCATAAGTAAGAAAAATGTAGAAGCAGATATTCTCAGTACACAACTACTTCTCCAAAAAAAAAGCTGCACTTTTGGAGAAGTGTCATTTAGTATACCACAGCTATAATTTTCTATAATCAACTCCTGATTATCCCCAGGAATCCAAAATAGGAGATAACCCTAAATTACTCTGAAATGCACTCATGACTTTTTTCTTACATTCCTTCCAATGTGCATCTTGTTTCACCTAAAATAAAAATTAAATGCATTCTTTGAATAATAAATGTTGAGCAATACTAGAGATAACACCAATGAGATACACCTGATGATAGTAGAATATCGATCTGGAGTTAAGCTTTCATAATTGATTTTCAGAAAACAGATAACATTTGTAGATAATTAACTGCTTGACATAGTGGTTAAATTTACTTTTAGAAAAAAAAGTTATGTTATTTAAGTGTGACCTTTAGAAATACTAATAGTAGGTTGATGTAAATGGAATTCTAATTAGTTCATCAATGAAAACTGAGAAGGATACACCATCTCAAAGGGTTGGGCTTGTTGCAATTAAAAAACAAAAACCATGTAAAGCAGTTTACAGGTTCCAACATATGTATAAGACAGCATTATTTCTTTTAGGAGCTATTATCAATCGGTGGTACATTTAATACAGGTCAATGATAGGCTTGTACCTTAAGTTAATTCTGCAAATGCTATTAGAGGTCTTTTTAAAAATGTTGTATGTCTTTTGCTTGCCTGTTAAACTCCATATTCCTAATGCTTAATGCAGTGTGGCTAGCATATTGCAGTCTCCTATAACAGCCAAGTGATTAAATAAAGAAATTAATGAATTAATAGCTCTATTAGTTTTTCAATTATATATATACATAGTAATAGTAATTTAAAATTAGTTTGGCGAACACCCAAGATTTTACTTGCCAAAAAATATTTTACAAAACAGTATGTTTTAAAAAACCTCAGATGTGTGCTGAAATATCTTTTAATACATGTTTTAACATATGTTCTGTTTTTACTTTCCCATCTGTCTTTGTGTAATCTACCTTAGTATAGATGGGATATAGATGTTTCTTCTGTGCTCTATTGCTCTATAAATATTTCTAATGATGTTCAAGTAAAACTTAAATGTTTAAAGCTTGATACCTGCCCCTAAGGAAAACACATCTATCCCAAAATTCCTTAATGATTTTTTTACAACTTCATTATAGACAAACTTTAAATTAATCATTTATTCTTAAAGGTTTTTATAATTTATAAGAATTTTAAAACCATGTGTAAATTTGGTGACAAGAATAATAGCATACAGAGAAAAAAAGAGGAAATAAACATAGCAGAAAATAAAACATTTAAGGAATTGTTCTTTATTGGGATATTAAAGATGGAGAAATTATTTTATCTCAAAGAGGTAAAATAAAAAATCATTATCATTATAAAAATATTTGAGGATTACACTTAGTTTTAAATATTTTTAGAAAAGTCTGCAAATTCCTATTGATGTTAGTTTAGGAAGCATAAAATAGTTATATAAAAGCTAGTTAAAACAATTTTATGGTAAAAATTAGGAAAAATTAGCAATAAATGCAATCGAGAAAAGAAAATACAGTAAACACTTTTGGAAACATTTATGTTTGCAGTGAAATTAAAGTGGTCTTTCAAATAGCAACAAATGTTTTCAAAGTTAAATCATTGGAACTGTATGGCTGAATAAAGTGACATAAGTTAGGCAACACATACATGGTGCTTTGATTAATTCTACACAATTGTGTAGTATGTACTAAAAAATTAAATTAAAATGAATAATAAGGTAAGATGAGTTGAATTTCACTAGAGTGAGAATGCCAGAATATGAAAAACTGTTTTTAGAATAGTCTTCACTGAAAAACAGTATCATTTGTGAATATCAAGTAAAACCTTATGTTTGTCCAAATTAGCCACAGAACATGGTGATATAAGAGCTGCTTCTAGCATTGAAAACAGAACAATAATTTATTTAAATATACAAGCATGAAAATCCTTAACCTCATTCAGAATTGAAAAAAAACTTTAAAAAAATTTTTATTTTTCAATGAGTTGATATTCAATGTTATTATTTTATATTATTTTCAGCTGTCCACATAATGCTTAGACATTATTACAATTTAGGATGTGATCCCTTTGATTAGTGTAGTACCTACTTGACACTACATGTAGTTATTATAATATTAGTAACTATATTTCCTATGCTGTACTTCACATCTGCGTGAGGATTTTGTAGCTACCAATTTGTACTTCTTAATCCCTTTACCTTTTTCACCCAGCCCCCAACCCCTCTCCCATCTGCGCTATCATTAGTTTGTTCTCTGTATCTGCGACTCTGTTTTCATTTTGTTTATTTTGTTCTTTAGAGTCCACAGATAAATGAAATCATATTGTATTTGTCTTCCTTTGTCTCACTTATTTCACTTAGAAGAATACCCTGTAGGTCCATCCATGTCATTGTAAATGGTAAGATTTCATTTTTTTTTTTTTATGGCCGGGTAATATTCCATTATACATATGTACTAGCTCTTCAATCATCTATGATGGGCACTTAGGTTGCTTCCATATCTTAGCTATTGTAAATAATGCTGCAATGAACATACAGGTGTACATGTTTTTTGAATTAGTGTTTAGGATTTCTTCAGATAAATTCCCAGAAGTGGAATTGCTGGGTCATAGATCTACTTTTAAATTTTGAGGAACCTCCAAACTCTTTTCCATAGTGGCTGCATGAATTTGCAATCTCATCAAAAGTGTACGAGGTTCTCTTTTCTCCTCATCCTCTCCGACAATTGTTATTTTTTGAATTATTGATGATATTCATTCTGACAGGTGTGAGGTTTGATTTTGAATTTCCTTAGAGCACAGGTAATATTCAAATTTGCATCAAAAGAATGTCTCAAAATATATAATATAATAAAATATAGGTTTATCAAGATACTGCGACTTGAGATACTGGAAATTGAGGAATATCTCATTATTGAGAGAAAACAAGTAATATAGTACATATAAAAAGACTGCTGTAATTGGTAGTTTTTCACAGGCCAAAGACACACACACGCATACAATTTTCTTCTAGTTGCAATGTAGATATTTGAAAAAGAGAAAAATTTTAAATATATAAGGGACAACAAACAGTGTTAAATGAAAGTAGAGGAAATCAAGGCAAAGCAAGCTCATTTTCTAGCAATGTTACATTAACCTGTATCATTATCAAACAGTAGATATATATTATTTAGTTACTCATATACGTTAGCTAGTTTTGAAATCAAGTGAGAGAGAAAATTACCTATGATAAACCAGTAAGTTAAATTTAAGGTGAAAGAAAAGATAATCTTACCACAGTGAAGAGATCTTTGTTTGCTGAACAAAACAATAACTACTAATGAAATTGAATCAGTAATAAAATAAAAACTCCCAACAAACAAAAGTTCTGGACCAGATGGCTTCACAGGTGAATTTTAAGAAACATTCAAAGAATTATCACCTATCCTTATCAAACTATTCCGAAAAATTGAATAGGAGGGACAGCTTCATTTTATGAGGCCAGCATTACTCTGATTCAAGAACCTGACAATACACTAAAAAAAGAAAATTATAGGTCAATATCCTTGACAAACATAAATGCTAAAATCCTCAAGAAAATATAAGGAAACCAAATTCAGCAATACATTAAAAAGATCATAAACCATGATCAAGTGGGATTTATTCCTGTGATGCAAGATTTACTCAATATCCACAAATCAATTAATGTGATATGCCACATAAGCAAATTGAGAGATAAAAATCATATAATCATATTAATAGAGGCAGGAAAAGCATTTGACAAAATCCAGCGTCCATTTATGATAAAAACTCTCAGCAAAGTACCTCAATGTATAAAGGCCATAAATTACAAACCCACAGCTAACATCACACTCAATGGTGAAAACTAAAAATGTTTTCCTTAAGATCAAGAACAAGACAAGGATGCCTACTTCTACCACTTTAATCTATTATAGTATTGGAAGTCCTAGCAACAGCAATCAGACAAAAAAATAAAAGGAATCAGAATTAGAAAGAAAGAAGTAAAACTTTTATTATTTGCAGATGACATGATAGCATATGGAGAGAACCCTAAAGAGTCCACCATAAAACTATTAGAATTGATAAATGAATTCAGTAAAGTAGAAAGGTACAAAATTAATATTAAGAAATCAGTTTTATTTTATATACCGACAATGAACTATAAGAAAGAAAAATTAAGAAAACAATCCCATTTACAACTGCATCAGAAAAATAAAATAACTAGAAATAAATTTCACCAAGGAGGTAAAAAACCTCTACTCAGAAACTAAGACATTAAAGAATGAAATTGAAGATGATACAAATAAATGGAAGCATATATTGTGCTCATGGATAGGAAGAATTTACAGTGTTAAAACGACCAGACTACTAAAAGCAATCTGTAGATTCAATGCATCCTTATCCAAATGCCAATGGCATTTTTCACAGAACTAGAACAAATAATCCCAAAATTTATATGGAACCAAAGAGGACCCCAAATTTCCACAGAAATATTGAGAAAGGAAAATAAAGTTGGAGGTTTCATAATACCTTATATCAAACTATACTAATACAAGACTATAGTAAACAAAATAGCATGGTACTTGCATAAAAACAAACACACAGAATAATGGAACAGAATAGAGAACCCAGAAATAATTTATGGTCAATTAAACTATGACAAAGGAGGCAGAATATACGATGGGGTAAAGACAGTCTCTTTAATAAATGCTGTTGGAGAAACTGATCAGACTCATGAGAAAGAATGAAACTGGACCATTTTCTTATATTATATACAAGAATAAACTCAAAATGGATTAAAGCCTTAAATGTAAGATCCCGAACCATAAAACTAGAAGAAAACAGGCAGCAAACGTTTTGACATTGTTCTTAGTAATCTTTTTATTTTTAATGTCTCCCCGAGAAAGGGAAACAAAAGAAAAAATAAACAAATGAGATTACATCATACTAAAAAGTTTATTTTTTAAAGGAAACCATAAACAAAAGGAAAAGACAACTTACTAATTGGGGAAAGGATATTCACCAATGATACATCTGATAAGGGGTTAATATCCAAAATTTGTAAATTCAACTTAACTCCCAAAATACTAACAATCCAATTAAAATGAGAGGAGGATCTGAATAAATATTTCTCCAAAGAGGACATACAGATAAACTACAGACATATGAAAAGATACTCAGCATCATTAATCATCAAGAAATGCTAATTAAAACAATAAGCTATCACCTCACACCTCTTCAAATGGCTAAATTCAATAAATCAACAAGCAAGTTTTGGAGAAAATATAGAGAAAAGGGAACCCTCGTGCACTGTTGGTGGGATTGAAAATCGTTGCAGCCACTATGGAAAACAATATGGAGATTCCTCAAAAATTAAAAAAAATGAAACTGCCTTATGACTCAGCAATTCCACTTCTGAAGAAATCCAAAACACTAATTCAAAAAGACTTATGCACCCATATGTTAATCACAGCATTATTTTCAATAGCCCAAATATGTAAGCACGTAAGTGTCAATCAACAGACAAGTGGATAAAAAAAAGAGGTGGTACATATATACAATGGAATATTGCTCAGCCATAAAAAAAATAAAATCTTGCCATTTGTGGCAACATGGAACCTACAGATTATTATGCTAAGTGTTATAAATCAGACAGAGAAGAAAAATACTATATGATTTCACTTATTTTTAGAATCTAAAAAACAAAATAAACAAACAAACAAATCGGAAACAAACTCATAGACAAAAGAATATTTTGATGATTGCCCGATGGGAGGGGAGCAGTTCAAAGGATGCGTGAAAAAAGAAAAGAGATTAAATGTACAAACTACCAGGTATAAAAAGTAGTCACAGGGATGTGAAGCACAGCATAGGAAATATAGTCAATAATAACGTAATAACTACGTATGGTGTGAAATGAGTACTAGACTTTTTGGGATGATCACTTCATAAGTTTTATAAATGTTTAATCACTACATTGTACATCTAAAACTAATATATTATTATATGTCAGCTATTAATTTAAACATTAAAAAAATTTTTAAAAGGAAAGGTAATCCTACAATAATGAAGAGATCTATGTTCTTCGGCTCTGGTCAGAAATTTTACATATTTTAAACATTCATGCAGTTTGCACTAAGGATTGGTGGTGCCAATAATAGATGCTTTTTCCTTGGACATAAAAAAAATCTCTTATTTTAAAGTTTGGATAATTCAATCTGTATAAATTCTATTTATTTGTAATGAATACATTGCCTCAACTCAAAGGATAACCCAGATTCAGAGAACTGGAAAAACTTATTTGAAGAAGTTTCTTTTTTAATTTACTAATTTGTTTTTATTTAAAATTTTATATATTTGTACTAAATTTTTTCCTGAAAAAAAATTATATTGTGTTAAATACTGTGTCAAAGTTCCTGAATTAATAAAATAAATCAGAATGGAGGATCTGAACAGAAACTTTTCCAAGGAAGATATAAAGATGGCCAACAGATACATGAAAAGATACTCAACATCGGTAGTTACAAGAAAAATAAATGCAAGTCAAAACAATGAGATTCTACCTCACACCTGTCAGAATGACTATCACCAATAAATCAACAAAAAATGAGTAATGGAGAGGATGTGGAGAAAATGGAACCCTTGTGCATTGTTAGTGAGATTGAAAATTGTCACGGACACTATGGAGAAAGTTTGGAGGTTCCTCAAAAATTTCAAAATAGAACTACCTTATGACCCAGCAATTGCAGTTCTTGAAATTTATCCAAAAAACACCAAAACACTAATTCAAAAAACATATGCACCCATATGTTCATTGCAGCATTATTTTCAATAGTAAAGATATGAAAGCAACCTAAGTATCCATCAAGGACAGTTAAATGGATAAAGAAGAGGTAGTACATATAAGCGATGGAATACTACTCAGCCATAAAAAAGAATGAATTGTTGCCAATTGCGATGGCATGGAAGTTTTCTTTCATTTTTTGTTTTACTCTTAGGAATTAACTGTTTCCTTTTTACCTTATAATATTTCCAAATATAATTATTTAAATAAACTGAATTTTTTTGAATTATAAACATATTTAAAATTAATAAATTTGCTTTGGTCCAGTACTGAAAAATAGTTATCTTTAAATTAGTACAAATTTGAAGCAAAGCACATAATTTAATATTGTTCAGGTCTAAAATGAAGTGGAATGGCAAATTAAGCAGAGTTGTAAATTATTATACACTTCTCTCATTGAACAGTTTGGTCTGTGCTCTCTTCCCTTGAACCTCACCTAGCCTTTAATTGGATTTGACCAATAAAGTTAGGTTGAAGTGATGAGCTGCCAGTTACTGACACAGCCACTAAAAAATTGGCAGTTTCCAGTTTTGTCTTTGAGCTCTGAATTGCAAAATAAGATGTATGACTATCCTAAGACTGTCAATCTACATGGAAGCCCAAGATAGTCATGTGCAGGAGCCTTAAAGAGAGAAGTGGTGATGTGTCAGCCAAGAGGGGAAGAAGGAGAGAGAAAAGATGATGTAGAAATGATGCTCCACCAGTTCCAGGTGTGCCAGCCCTTAGCTTATTTTCTATCATCTCAACTACGGTCCCAGAAATTGTGGAAGAGATGACCCGCCTCTGCTGTATTCTATTCAAATGCCTGACCCATAGATTTATGAAATCTAATATTTATAAATTGTTATTTTTAAGACTACATTTTTAGGGATAATTTGAAATGTAGTAAAAGGTAACTGAAACAAGTAGATTGAATATTAATCTGCATTTCATTGTCCCAAATTTAATATGTAATAATTGATCCTATTTCTTGGTCACAAGATTGGCTGATAGAATTTTGAAGATTCTGTCTCAATACATAAAACTTAAAACAACTTAAACATCCCAATTATCTAATTCTTTGGAGGGATTATAACTTTTTTAGTCTCAAATGGTAGGTTAAATTAGTCAAAACGAATCATTTGAAAGTAGTCACAGAAGATAATGTAGTTTAAAAATTGTTTTAATATTAACATTTGGATAGTACTTAATACGCTACAGGTTCTATAAATACTACCAATAACCAGAAAAATCTTCGAAGCTACTTTATAAAGTAAGCCTTACAGATAATGACACTGAGATATGGAGAAGTCAAGTAAGCTGCCCAAGGTCACTCAGTAAACTAATGATAGAGCTGAGATCTGAATCCAAGGAGTTTAGCTTTGTATTATGAGCTGTTATTTATTATAATATGTAGCATTCAACATCAAGTATGTAATACAGTTACATACCATAAGCAACTATATGTTAAGTACATTAGATTTTATATTCCCTTTTTTTACTGTATTATCACAGATCTAAGAAGAGTTAATGTAGATTCTATATATCATAAATAATCCACAACCTTAATGACGGTATAAGAAACTCTGTAATTCAAAGTACTTAGTTTAACAAAGGTTTAAACAGATTATACCCTATTACTATTTCATGGGATTTTGAGTCCTCATCAAATACTACCAGTATTAGGAAACCTATTTACCTCCTCTTTTTATAATGTAAGAAAAGAAGCTCATTAGGAAGAATGAAATGGTGATAATGCAACAATTAAATTATGTATCTAAGCTCATTTATGAAGGCAAATTAGAAAGAATGAGACAAATTTTTCCTTTATTTGCATTTTCAATTTTCCTAACAATGTGAGTTTAGGAGGATATCTATGCTGGAGATCAAAAAACTAAGAAATTTTCACGGTCTTAAACTGGGATTTCTAATTCGGTTATAGTTTCAACAAGATCTTCTATATTTACTAGTAAACTTCTATATTTACTAATTAAAGCACTGGATTGGAATCTGGAGAAACAAGTATGTCTTTTTGCTTCTCACATGATGGATGAATTTGAGCATGTCATAAAATTACTAAGCCACAACATACTCAGATAAAAAATAAACATAAAACCCTCAGCTCCATTTACCTCACAATATTGTGATGGGTTTAATATGAATGCATATAAAAGTGACTTCTAAACTGGAACATCCTCTTCAAATGTAAGATAGAATGATTATTATTGCTGTTGATGTTATTAAATAAATGTTCATGTAGTTTTTGGAAACACTATTTAATTTATAATTAAATTGGTTATTTAGTAAATTCATCGCCCAGAACCACAGGAACTTTCATCTTTCAATTCATATCAAGAAAATTGGTAGGCTAAATCAGCCAAATACCCAGGGGTCTAATGCCTTAGGGTGATTAGATGTGCAGTTGATATCTTCATGTGAGAATAACACCATTGTCTAGAGATTTCTTCAGATGACAAAGCCTCCTTTATAGTCAGTTACTTGGTCCTCAGTCAGTTACTTATACCTGTGGGTATGATATGTTGACTCTCTGTTAACATACCCTTCATTGGTACAGCTGGACCATTCTGAGATTAAAAATAGTGATTTATAATCATCTTTGACCTTGACATGTTTCTAGAGGTAAGAGAGTCTATACTTCTGTCAGTTACCTCTGTCTATTTGCCATGTTCTAGACGAACATTAATAAAATTCCTTCATGGCTGTGCTAACCAACTTGAACTGTTTTCAGAAGGACTATATAGTGATCTTTTAAAAAAACTTGTTAAACATTCTAAGATGAAAATGTTAGGATGCATAATTCACTAAATAGGAGGGAAATTACCAAGCAGTTGTTGATAAAAGCAGTTTTAATAGCTTTACACATTTGGGCATATCTAAATTAGGACAGAAATATTTCATCCATCCACCCGGATGGATGAATCAAGAGACATGGAAATAATCACTGCACTGATTGCCTTCTTTAAATGTCCTTGTGTAAAATAGGAGGATCAAACACAGGTTCTGGGAGCAATTTGCCTCTGACAACTGAAAGTTAGCCCCAAACAATTTATATTGCATTCAACCATGAAGAACTGCAGAATACTTCCTCAGCTAAAACTTTACATTTTCTCATTATAGACTTATGATTTTCTATTACTAAATGTTTAAAGAGAATCTAAATTACTGCTAACATTTTTATTTTTTCAATAATTCTGTGGAAATGTTGAGATTTCTAGTAGTATTTAAGTCATCAGTTCTAATTAAAATATACATGTATAAAAATTGTTTATAAACCTCTTTTCAACATATACAAATTGAGAAAACAAAATTTCAAAAATAAATAAATACATATAGTAAAAAATTACCAAGAAAGTTCACCTATTAAAGAGAAATAACTTTTGAAGTATTAGAACATTTATAAATATCAAATTTTTTTCTAATTTTCCATAAACAATACTCGAGTAAATAGACAGATGTCTATTTTTATTTATTTCCCCTACAAAAATCAGATCAGTATGGATTCTACAAGGTCACTGCAAACACATATTAAAACAAGCAACATAAATGTTTTTATGAGCAGCAGGTGTGTTCTTTGAAAGACTGTAAAGCTATTAACAGCTCAGTAAAGAGTACATAATAATAGGCTGTTAACTCAGCCTCCCCTATAAGACTACTTAGGAAGGACATTTAAGACAAATATGTTTTAAAATGTATCTGATATGAATGCTTTACTGAGAGAGCTTCATTTAAACTTCATCTCATAAAGTAATGAATTTAGCCATTGGATTTGAATATGCTCATCCAACAGAATTATTTAATTACTACGAATAAGAGTCAAATCATAATTTTCAAACAAAATATGTTCTAGTTATAAGCACTTGAAAATGAATTCTAAATTGGATTGTTTTTGTTGTTGTTGTTTTTGTTTTTTTTATGCAAATTCCAAGATCTGAGGCTTATTCCACAAAAATCTACATTACCTCACCTGGGTATCTGCCATCTAAGAGTTGAATAAAGTCATTTCAATGAATGAATGAATGAATGAGTGAATGATTTCCTAATATATTTTACATATTGTTGACATTTTAGTTTCTCACCTTGGAAAAATTATTTGTGATTCGATTCTCACAAGGTTACCTCTAAAGATAGGATTCAAAGTCAGAGAGACTTTGGTTTTGTTAGTTTATTGGAACTATTTTTTCCCCATAGTTGCTACACCCATTAAATCATTTAAAATTGTCTTTAAATTAAAAAAAAAAGATGCGGCTGTTAAAAATGTTTTTGATTACATGTTAATTGTGAGGCATAGACAAATTTAGGATGTCCAATGAGCAAAAAGTACTTGGTCAATTTTTTCATCAGTAAGAATAAGATTGTTATAATGAATTATTCGATTTACATATAAAACTATGTAATATTTAAAGCTTAATAAAATATAACAAAACATTTACTTTTTATTACTCCCATATAGCTCTTGCTTCAAATTCATGCTTCAGTGAAATAAAAATGTGGCAAACAGAGTGGCAAAGTTATTTAATAAAAAATATAGCAATTTACTTTTGCATTGAGGATTGTTTTTCTACAGCCCTCATTCTGAAATCAAAGAACAAAAGATTCAGAGGAAAAATGGATACATACATCATTTAAAAATATTTTCCACTTGGGAGCAGATTCCAAAATTATGTTGAAGGTGAAGATATTTATGGAGAGAAATAAAATGGGAAAGAAATCAAGCAGGCAAAGAGTGCTTTTGGACCACAATATACAATGCAGATCTGATTACTTTGAAAAGAGAGATGAAGAAACAGGATGAAGTAGAAAGTACCCCCCCCCCCAGATGGCAGTGCAATTCTGAAAGTCTTGCCAGTCATTCGGGGGCCCCAAAGAGAATACTGTTCATTAGAAAAGTTCTTCATTCATCAAAAAAGGTCTAGCTGTAGTGCAAGGAATTCAGGACAAACGGAATTTTGATATGAATGCTGTAGTGGATCCGAAAAGTGCAGCAGTTCAAGATCCTCCTTACAGAGGATTCTCTACTGAAGGGAGATCTAAGTAGTAAATTCTCAAGGCTGCCACTGAGGTCAGAGAAATGTGAAAAACACTACATTAAATAAAGTTAAGTATGTTAATTTGCTTCAGGTTTTCACTAGTATTTGATATGTCCCTGTGATCTGTTAAACTCCAGAGGTGGAAAATATATGCTACATTTCCAAAATGATTTGATAATGAAACTTTATAGTGATTTAAAAAAGTCCACTGAGACTAGATCTACATACAGTACATACTTTGGGAAACATTAAATATATACAAAATTAATGTAAATTCTGAGATATCATAAGTAATATTGTACAAACTATTTTTGGTTTCAGCAGTGCCATTAACTTAGATTTACCTCTGTGTTCCTTCCCTACCCAATCCCCTTGCTTTCACAGAGGCATTTACTATCCTGAATTTTGTGTTGATCATATCCCTGGTTAAAAAATAAGTTATCACATCCAAATGAGGGCATAAATAAAACATTGTTTAGCTTCATATGTTTTAAGCTCTCTACAAATATCATACTTTATGTAGTCTTCTGGAACTATATTATATTTCTAAAATTTATCATATCATGGCATTATGTTTCATTTGTACATTATATTCATGTACATTTATACATAATGTTCATTTATTTTCACTAATCTACATTACTCATGTTTCAGTATACTACAATTTATTCATTTTCCTAATAATGGAAATTTGGATTTTTTAAAACAGTTCTTTAAACATACTAGGACATTTTCTTGATCATATATGTAAGATTTTTAGAGTATATCCATAGCAGTGAATTGCTGGGTTATTAAATAAAAAATGTAGAAATTTATTAAATTATTTTCCAAAATAATTTATCAATTTATACTCATTCTAGTAATACAAGAGTTCCTATTGCTCCACATCATCTCCAATTCTTAGAAATATCAGACTCTTAATTTTTGCCAATTTAGTATGTATAAAATGTTACCTTGTGGTCATAATTCACATTTTCCTTATTACATATGAAGTTGAATATCTTTTTTTCCATAGGTTGACATTTTCATTTGGGTTGTTTGCTATTCCTTTACTTACTGTTTTATAGAATTTCTTTATGTATTTTGGATAATAAACCTTTGCTAGTTGAATTCATGTCAAATATCTTCTCCCTAATAGAGTCTTTTGAATGGAAAAGTTTTTAAAATGAATGCAATTACAGTTATTAAGTTTTATGGTAAGAGCTTGCATTTCATTTATGAAATTTTTTCCTTACTCAACATGAGAAAGGTATTATTCTATATTTTTCCTCTAAAATTTAAAAAAATATTTTCCCATCACATTTGTGTTCTTAAAACATTTGGACTTAATTTTATAAATGGTTTGAAGTAGGGATCCAGTTTCTTTCTTCCAATGTATATTGCCCACCACCATGTAATGAATAAGCCATACTTTTCCTAATGACTTGTAAGGTCCATGTGTGTGTACATCTGCTTCTGTGTTCTCTGATATAATTCAGTGGTTGAGCTCTGCAGTGTTATCATTCAGCCTTAATGACTATACTTTAAAGAAACTCTTAGTATCTGTTAAGGCAGGCATGTAACTCTTACTTATTTTTGTCAAAAAATGTCTTGTTCATTCATGTCTATTTTTTTCTTTGCTATATCGATTTTAGAATCAGTTTGTCAATTTCCACAAAAAGACCTGCTGGAATTTTTATTAGGATGACATTGAGTTTACATATCATTTTTGGGGAAAATGACCTCCCTGTGATAGTCTCTTTTATCTATGAATGTGAACTCTCCCTTTATTTAAGAGTTTTAAAAAGTCTTTCTATAAAGTTTAAAACTGTTTTGCATATATTGAAAAATATTTTAGATGTATTTCCAAATACTTTACATGTTATTATTGTAAATGTAATTACTTTGCATTCTTGAAATAAACCTAATTTAGTGATTTTAAAAACAATCTGCTGTAATTTACTACTGGTGTGTTGATTTTTTATAGCCAGCTTCCATGTGTATTTGGTGAGATTTCTAGATATAGAGTAGTAACATCTGAGAGTTTTCTTTTTATAATTTATAAGATTTTATTTTATTGTCTTATTTTAATCTAATTGAAATGGCTAGATCCTACAGTATTAGTGGAAGCAATGATAACCTGATTTTTTATGTAACTCCTGTTTTCAGGAGATTTAGTTTAATATTTCCTCACTAAGAAGGATAGTTGTTTAATTTTAATTACCTTAAGAAAGTAATCTTATGTTCCTAGTTTTATAAAAATTATACTCAGGAATAGATGTTGAATATCAAATGCTTTTTCTGCATCTATTGTGAGCTTTCTCTTTTAAGCTATTAACATGGTAAATTTCATTTATAAATTAACTACGGTTAAAATGCCATGCATTCTTGAAATAAACCTAATTTAGTGATTTTAAAAACAATCTGCTGTAATTTCTTAGCTATTATTTAATTTAGAATTTTGTATCTATGTTTCTGAGTGACATCTGACTACAGTTATTACTTCTGCTGCTTTTCTATTTCAGTTAGGAGGTTATTCTAATCATATAGAATGCATTTCCAAGACTTTACTCTTTTTCTCAGTTCTTAGGAAATTTTTGCATATGTTCGACATAATGTTCCTTAAAGTTTGGTAAAATGACTTCTAAAACTACCTAAGTCAGAAGCTCTTAATTTTAGAACAATTTTTATCCATTGATTCGAGTATTAGTTAAATAACTATTATAACTATTAGTTAAAAAACTATTTAAAGAACTTTTCAAGTTATCTATTTATTTCTTCTGTCATATTTAGTAAATACTATTTTAAAGAAATTTTTATTTAGTTCATGCAAGATTTCATACTTATGTGTATAGAGTTGATCTTGGTAAACTCATCTTTTCAAACTACAATATTGGTTATTCTATTAGATTATTATTCTCATTAATTTTTAGTTTCTTCTTTCTTTTATTTTCATCAGTCTGTCTAAAGTTTTACATAATTGATTGATCTTTTAAACTTTAAGTTTTATTAATTTTCTCTATTGTATTTTTGTTTTCTATTTTCTTATATCTGCTCTTGCAATTATTTCCTTCCTTCTACTTCTCCTGGGTTTATTTTCTTTTTTTCCTCCCTTCTGTTAAATTCATAAGTTAGATACTTAGCTCATTAATTTTGGATTTTATTATTTTATAATATGGGAACTTGTTATATATTATCATTTATGAACTGCTTACACTGCATTGCATGCTTCTTGCCATGTAATATTTTCATTACCATTCAATTAGAAGTAAATTACTTTCCTCTTTGTTGAATGCTATTTTTATCCATTAATCGATTTTTCTTTTTAAAATACTATTTTATTGCGGTAATGTTTGTTTAGATTTATGTATATATTTACTATTTAATTTATTCATTTCTTGCATTCTATACTATCTTTTAAAAATTATTTTCCTTCCATACTGAAGCCCACACTTTTAGAAGGTCTTTTGGTGACAAACAATTTTTTTTTTTTTTTACTCTCTAAAAGTCTTTATTTTACCCTTTCTCATAGATGATTCTAGGTTGACAAGTGTTTGCTGTCAAAAATTTCAAGATAATTTTCTGCTTTCTGTTGTGCTGTCTACTTTAATTCTATCATTCCTTTGTCAATGATCTCTTCTATATATATAACTTTAAATTTGTTCCTTTTTTCTATCTCTTTTATATTCTGTAATTCTAATACTAAGTTTCTAGAAATGGGTTCATATTTTTCCTATTTAGTGAATTTATTGGTTCTAGAAAATCCACAGCCATTATTCATGTAAGTATTGCATGCATTCCATTCCTTTTATTTTTTCTTCTGTAGAATCCAGTTCGGTTTATGTTACGTTTTGTTATTATATCTTCCACATTTCTTTATTCTTCTTTTATATTTTCTTTTTTCTCTTTGTGCTGAGATTCTGAGCAATATTTTCAGATACATTTTCATGTATACTTAACTCTTTTTATTATTATTTATTATATAGGTATATGAAATATATGATTGTTTAACCCCCTTGCTGACTTTTTCCTTACAATAATTGTATTTCTTTTTCATTTTAGTTCTATTTCCCCTCAATCTTCCTATTCTTTTAGTCTCATCTCAATTTCAAGATTGCATTTGCTATTTTTTTAAACATTCTATTTATAAGCTATTCTATGTATGATTCTTTAACATATGCAGTCCTTGTGATTCTAAGTCTGTAGCTGATTGTTTCTGCTGACTCATTTATATCTTGCTTTTTCCTATGCTTGGTGTTCTTTGTGCTATTATTGTCTGATAATAATCCATGATCTGTGAGTCCTAAATTTTGAAAACTTCTCTCCAGAGAGGATTCACTTGTATGACTGTAAGTAGCGAGAGGTTGCTGTTGAAATGGTGCCACTTTAGTTTTTCTTGAGCATCCTGACTCCTCACAAGAGTCCTAGGATCTGTTCCCCTTCTTCGCTCATGACCTTACAATACCCTGAGCCATATAACGTTGCTTCCAGAGCACTGAGAAATCTACTCTTAGAGAGAACCCACTTACCAGATTGGCGGCTGTGTCGGCTGTCTTTCTCCTTTATGCTCAGATTTTTTTTTTTTTTTTGGACAGGTAAATATGGGTCCTTAAAATTCTCTCTTAGCTTTTGTGAGACCAAAATTAATATTAAGAGTTTGCCTTATCCATACTTACTTATTTTTGCAAAAAAAAAAAATCTTTAGGAATACTCACTCTGGCATCACTCTAAAAGCCAATAAGCTACTTTCTGCCAAGGCTATGTGACACAGTATTTTTTTCAATAAAAAATACAAAAGAAATCAAGAAGTTTAGAAGTACCAAATCATTCATTCATACAATCACTTATTCTTCAATTTTTATTGAATTATTACACTAAGTCTAGCAAAATCTAGTTGCTGGAGATACAAAAATACATCAGCTATGATCCAAGGGGACGCACAATCTAACATAGGAGACAAGCATGGGAACAGAAAGGTCTGCAGTAATTTACAATTTCCTCTTGTCCTTGTAAAATATGCTTTATTTAGTAATTGAAGTAAATGTTTAAAATGAAATAAAATTGCAATGAGAGACATATGGGGACTATAATTATTTAATATAAATTTGATCATGGACATACATTTTCTGAAATGTTTCTATTTTGAAATAATGAAATATTTTGTTTTAGATTCATTCCAAATGAACTATCTTGGGAAATAAATTTGTGAATCAAATGATTGCAACATTTAAAGACATTATAAACACCTATCTTTTGAATATTTAAAAAAGAAAATCAGTGAATGTGAGGTAAAAAATTGATTAATTTCCTGAATGATGAAAAATAATTCAAAGTTAAAATGGTATTAATAAAAATACATGAAGATGAAGATATTTTATAATCATAAAGGGCAAAAAATTGTAATGAGAGTTAATCATATTGTAAGCATTTTAAACCAAATAAAGCGCTATTTAAAATTTTAAAATATTATCCTTAGCAAGAATCCGAGTATTAACAGCATACATGTTAATACTCAATAGATATTTGTTGAATGGGAAGAGGAAAAAAGGAAGAGTAGGTGAGTGGGAAGGAAGAAGAGAAGGGTGAACTTGGTTTTCTTCTGCATGCTGTTTCATCTCCTCTTCCTCTCTTACTGCATACTCAAGTCTTAGTAAACTGTCTCTCACTTGAACTTGCTAACTTCCTCGAACTTCCTTTCTGTCTTGAGTTTTCACACAAGTATTCCCTTTGCCTGGAATGCTGCTGTCTTCCTGTTTTGCCACAGCTGTTAATATTAGATATCTCTCCATCGTGGGTTAGCACCTAAGCCAAAATAAAAATGTTTTATCTCTTTATTTAAAGTTGTATCCATAAAGGACTTTTATTATAGAGATTCATTTAATTATAAATTCTCATGTAACTTTAGAATGCAAATGAATCTTGGATTTAATTTTTAGGGGACAATATAGTGAGAAGGAATACACTCTGGATTTGCTGTCAGATAGCAAGCAAAAATGTGTAGCACAGGACCTGGCACATAGTGGATACTTAATATATTTTAGTTTCTTCCTTCTTGCCCTTCCTGTCTTTGTTCTTCACTTTTTCCTACATAAAAATGAAATGTCAAAACAAGGTAAGGTGTTAATTTTTAAGAATAAAAAGGAGTAGGTGTTTTAGAATTTTGCATTCTGCAATTATAATACTTGGGCCAAAAATTGGGTTCAAAATTTCTGACAATTAAGTGAAACTGAGAAATATATTTTATTTTTTGACTGCAAACTCTTTAATATTAACATTAGAAAATTAGATTTTTCATCATACAATACGTAAGTAAAAAAATATATAAGTGCTTTTAAAAATAACGTCTATTGAATAAATCAGCAGACGAGAATTTTAACTAATGTTTTTGAAGGCAGAATATAGGCATATTATTGAATTTCAACTGATTGGAATAATTTTTTTCAAGGGGCTTCTGTAATGTGTTGCAGACACTTTGTTTCTGATCATGTAATTTAACAAAGGGTTAGAAATCAGAGAGTGTAAATGAATGTGTCTGAAATATCCATTTCGTGATCTGCTACAAATAAATCCTTGAATAAATTTCCTATAGGTCCCAGATTTCATTCAATTCAAAGACCACTTTTTTAATAAGTTCCTCTAATAAAATCAAGAAAAATACTTCCCTTCAACAGACTTTGTCAAAAATCTGGTAGGATTTTTAGATCAAAGGATATATAGATAATCAAGTTGGTGACCATTACACAAAACTAGTTTGTTTGTCTTTGCCCTTTCACAAATTAATATCTTATCCTTAACATGTATCATGCCTGGGATAATTTGTACCCTTTTAAATAGTTTGTCTTCATTTTAATATTTGCCTTCAGCTGTATTTTCTTCTAAAAAAATTTATGAGCTTCAAGGTGTCAAAAAAACAGATAAGACAACATTACAAAACACCACTCACATCTGGAGGCTAATTAATATTGGATGATTATAATGAGACATATCCAGTATTGTTAAGAGAAATACAATGTGTTAAGTTAAAAACAAAGGAGTTGATAAATGCAGATGTTCAAATCAAGCTCACCTTGCCTTAGATTACAGATAATTACTCTTAATGACTATTTTAACTTTTTTCCTGTAATTTTTCAGTGACAGTAACATCATTATACACTGTTTGCTTCATGTTATAAGCATCAGTGTTTGCATGACAAACAGTGCTAACTAGAGAGAATTCTGTTACTTTTTTAGAGTAAAGGCACCTGGATTATTCTGTTTTTATCAGGATGACCTTTCTGTTCGAGATAAAGACAATAAGGAAATGCTTGTCAGGATACCTTAATACAAAATATAAAAGCTTAGAAATTCCCTCTAAATAATTGAAGGCAACCATTAGTAGCATAGCCAACCAGTCTCTTAATGGAGAGGCCATGAGGGACAATAGGCATGGAACCTCTTCGAAAAGTCTAAGGAACATTTGGTGGTTTATAATTGATTTTTCTGGGCAGATTTCCTTTTTTCAAATAGTAATTATATCAGTGCCATTAATAATGACTGTTGCAAGGGGCCTTGCTTTATTCTCCAAGGCAAGAATTATATTGGTCAGAGAAGCCTCATAATTATTTCTACTTATTTGAAGCAGAATACAGACTTAGTTTTTTCCCCCTCACTTGAGAATCTAAAACACTTAAGTCTTCCCTGAGGAATCCGGATAATAATCACAGAGCCGGGAAATGAAGCAGTTTACTACACATCACTTACTATACAGGAATAGGCTAAAAGAGTTTTGCTGCAATAGTTTAACTCCCAAACCATTTTTGAAGTAATTATTTTTTTTATCTAAATGTTAAAGGTCTGATGCCTTTCTTGAGGATGTTAAGCGTCTTTCTAAATTAAGAAAGTCAGCATTTTCTCAAAGAAATTGCTTTTTAAAGAGAAGTACTGATTAACAATTAGAAACAATGAGACAAATAGAGTGCAGAGGATTGTCTGGAGCATGGAAGTGCCTCAGGTTTTAGCTATGCCTTTATTAAGAAATTTATTTGACTATATTAGGTAATAATTACCCAGATACAAATTTCTTGAGAAATGGCTTATCTTGATTTAATGTTCTACAAACACACACACATACACTCATACTAATTTTTTGGCTAAATTTTCCACATTATGAGTTGATCTATTAATCTTCCAATGACTTCATATACAGCTATGGGCCACAACACTACTTGTGTTTAATACTTTAACTAATATTGATTTGAGAAAAGTTCAAACATTTTATTTTTTAACAACCTTGATTATTTACATAATATTAACTACTTTCTTATAAATTTTTACTAAGACTTTGTTGTTTCCAAGAGTGGCTCTACTGTTTTATAAAGCCAAGGCATTGTGCTTTCATGGGATCTGGTCCACTTTAACTATCACAAATTTTTAAGATCTTGCAAGAGTTAAAGCAACATGAATTCTTGGTTATAGCCAAATATAAGGCCAAAGATGTAAGTTTTTCTGTTTAACCTTCATAATGAGGAGTACGCATCAGATTTCTTGCTTAGAAATGTAATTAAATTTTTTAATTTACTTTTATTTTATAGACATAAAAATAACTACTTAGGCTATTTCAATGACATGACTGACTTTCTTGGAAAAAAAAGAGATCTGTTATGTGTGAAGTTAAAGTTTATATGTTGAATTTTGGAGAGCACAGTCCATCTTCCAGGGAAATTCTAAAAAAAAAAATAAAATGGCCTTATCATTGAACTATCTAGATTTTTTTTTTTAAATGGGAATCTCAGAATAAGTACATAGCATTTCTTCACAGATAATTTTTCTCTTGAAATCAAACTGAAGCACCACATATTCATCCAAGAACTGTGATATCATGGCTGCCTTCCAGGAGTGGCCTTAATGAGTCCCACCACTGCTAGTATTTGCTATGAAGTCCTCTCCCATATTATACCAGAATTGGTCTGTGTGACCAAAAGTATATGACAGAAGTGATAGCCTCTTCTAAGATAGATTATAAAAGACACTGTCTTTTTGGTCTTAAATGTGCACTCTCTTTTAGATGTGATCGGGCCCCATGATGAGATGAAGCTTCCTGCTAATAGTCACATGAGTGAATTTGAAATAAGACACCCCAACATCAGGTGAGCTTTCAGCTGATTGTAGCCCACAACAGCTTGTCTACAATCCCCTTGAAGACCTTGAGCCAGAACCACCCAATTGATCCACACCTAGATTCCCGATTCTCAGACACTTTATAAGAATACATATTCATGTTTTTAAGTTGTTAAATTTTGGGGTAACTCATTATGGAGCCACAGAAAACTAATATGTTTGATCTCTAGACCAGTATCTTTTCCTATAAAGGTAGTCTATATCTAACATCTTCCAATTGGTGATGCTTTCTAATTAGAAGTGATACAGAATATGAGAAGAGAACTGGCCTTGGATTCAGGACACCTTTATTGTGGTCTTGGCCAATATCACACAAGCCACAATTATTCTGTGTCTACCTTCCTAATATATACCAGAGTTAGATTAACTTGCTCTAGTGACCATTCATATTTTTAAATTCTCTAATTCTGAGAGGGTTCTCATGCTTTAAGTTTGGGAATCTCTTAGTAAGTGAAAACTTGTATTACCATAGTATTGCTTCTTTCCCATATATATCTATTTTCGTCAATGACTAATAGAGAGATGGCTATTGCAAAGATGGTAAATGAGGGAAAAGGGATGTTTGGCTATTGTATATCCTCTGCACAATCTACTTTGGCCTTTAAGGAGTATGAAGGGAGACAAAGAAGAAATAAGAACTGTGAGGGAAGACATGAAATAGTGAGCATATTAGAGTAATTTACCCCATCTAGAGAGTAATAAAATAGTAAAATCTGCCAAACTAAGTAGAACATCATGCTTTGTGAACTGTTCTCATACATAAAAAATTTTGTCATATAGAGAAGTGAGAATCCTGTATTCAAAAAAAAAAAAAAAAAACAATGCTGTCATCAACTTCTCTGATGTGTACTTGGAAAGTACAATAATAATGAAACTCTTTTCAATGGTTATGGACCATACTACTGGATATATATTTTTATAAGTCATCTGTATCTTATTTAATGTCAAATGTCTTACAGTTCATGAAATTCATATTTTAATAAATCTGTTGTGATTTCCAAATTTGAATGTTATGACATGTTTATATTAAAACTTCTGCAGTGACAATAAAATAAGATGATATCAGTTGGTTAATATTGATATGCATGCTAGTTTTTAAATGTAGGGATTGGTTCTGTTCTGTAGTTTACATATTAGTTACTGTCTTTTCACTTGTTTGACTTATTACCATGTCATATATAGAATAGAATAATTATTTTGATGAGCACGCTTGCATTTTGGGTATAATGCCATTCTGTTTGGGTAACAAAAATTTAGAGGACCTTTACTGAAGGGATTGGAACCCTCTTAAAACCAAAACTGGTACCAATATTAAAACTAATGCTGATTTTAGTAGATTATATGTATTGAAAGCTTATTCTTTCCAAGAAGTAAATGAAATAATTTACATTTAAAAGTCTCATTTAATCTATTCCTCATAATAGCTAATGCACTTGTTATCATTTCTCTCCTAATAGAAGAGGAAATTAAGAGTAAAACTAGTTGCCTATGGTCACACATCTAATTAGTATCAATGCCCGAATTCTAATTCAGATCTGTCAAAATCCACTAGAGTAGATAGACTATTACTTTCTTGATTCTCAAGGAGCTGCAAAGTAGTTTAAAAATAATATAATAAGGTCATTTTCAATTCAGTTGATGAAAATTGAAGCAAGAGGTTTAAGGGCTTTTCCACGGTCTCTAACTAGTTAGAGACAGAGTTGATAGAACTATTCAGTTCAGTTTTAATTCAATTGCATTATGATTTTAAATTATAGTACAATTCTTTGCTTATGTGTCCAATAGTAAATTAACTAACGAGTCACCAAAACTTAAATAAGGCACAGAAGAAACATGAAATAAACAATAGTGACTAGACTAAGAGTCTAGTCACTTTTAATGTTCTATCAATATCTAAGTATACTTTTATTACAGCTTCTTTTAAGTTTCCAGTAGGAAGTTAAAATCTAAGTGATAATCATGAAGTAGATAGATGTTTTTCAATTATCTAGCAGCTAATTTGTTTGTCTTAAAATGAGTTAATAGAGCTAAATGTTAGTTTTTTTTTTTTTTATAATTCAATTTAGGTATCATCGCCAAGATTTTGTTCTCTATCCTCACTCAAGATCGTAAATGTAGTGTCAAGAATTAGAAATGTGCAAACATTTTGGCTTCCAACTCATTTATATTTTTCTAATCGTTTCAACAAAATCAAATATTGGTGTTGCAGTAAATAAGGATTCTCTTGGTCCAAAAGAGCAGGTTTCCTAACTCTGGATACACTACAAATCTTGGATGTTAGACTTCCTCTCTGGTAGTGAAAAAATCTGCAAATTGACTCAGGCAGCCTATGCACAGAGCAGCTCACGTATTTCTTAAGGGAAATTTTTATGAAAAGATTGATTTTTCTTTATATTACAATATTTGGAAATTTACAGAGCCTAATAAAATCTGTGCTTAAAACACACAGTTTGAAAACAAATACACACTTTTCACAAGATTATTTATTGGAGTGAACTATTTCCAGGAAAGAAACCTCACCAATTCCCTGACTGTCTACCAAGAAAAGTTGCTACCCTTCCACACCCTCTATATGTCCATATTTCCTTTATTAGCATTTCCTACTAAATCCCTGTAGGAAAATGGAGCCGAATGATGCACTCTGCAAACAGTCATCTCACCTTTTATAAAAAATAGCTCAAGATAACTTTACATACTTTTTCACATAATTATAGGCTTCAAAATCCTCAGAAGAAACAAGTGCATCTTTGTTCAATTTATAAATTTTCTTATTAAGTGCCGGATGAAAGAGAGTAACAGTAGAGTATTGGAAGAGAATAAATTTAAGAATTGCTAATTATATTTGTATTTCTATGCCAAATAGTAATTGTTTAAAATAAGCAAAAATGTGGTTATATTTTTAACTGCATTTAAAATGAGAAAACCTTACATTTCTCCTTGGGGAGTATAACTCAGTCAACACTTTAATAAGGAGAAACTTACTAAGGGTTATAAAACATAATCTAGTTGCAGCTTTTACCTTGAAATTTATATTAGAAAATCTGGCAAGATTTACTTAAAGGCACTATATAGTAGTATTTACTCTTTCATTATTTTAATATAGGAAATTAGATGTCTGATTTGTATATTTTTGAAGGCTGACTGAATACAGTCTGAATCCATGGCAATGTTACATTTGAATAACTGGTGTCTGTATGTGAGATTTTTGTTTGATTTTCACCAAACTAGGTTGAAAATTTGGAGGAAGTTTAAATTTGTATCCTTGTTACTCCCTGGAAGAAATTTCATGAAGAAATGAAACTATAATAGAAAAATACTAATTTTGCCTATACTCCATAGCTACACTAATTCTTGGTAGGTATTATCCCAAATACTTTACCTAGAATAGTTTCTAATGCCTTCCTACCACCTTCTCCTACATAAAGAGATGTTTTGATCATCTAATAATTTGATATCTCAGATTCAATAATCTCTACTCTAAGCCATATGTTACATTGCATTATTTCTTCCAAACAGTAATTTTTAAGAGGAGGTAGAAATTTATGTGTTATTAGTAACTTTAAAATAGCCATATGTTATTATAAATATAAAGCTTGATTGTAAAATGTATAGATCTCCAGGCTATTGAAGAAATTACTCTTTCGTCCTTAAGTGTTTATGTATTTCTTGTAATTTTTTTATATCTCATATTTTCATTGGAAACATCAAATCTTTCATTCATTCATTACTCTTGATTATTTCTTATCACTTTGCATAGTAAGGCAAGACATAATAAAAAACAATGAGTTTCTGCAATCATGGAATCTCAGAACTGGCAAAACAACAGTTTATTTTAACCTCATCAACAAAAAGAGATAAAGACATGGAATTCAGGGAAGTAATGAAGAAGCAATTTAAGAAAGGCATAACTAGGAATAGAGAAGCAATTGATTATGACTTTAGGATGTGAAATTGAATTAAAATGTTGTAGAATTTATAGTTGATTGAAATAAGGTAGGTTGGCAGAAGTGTAATTGACATGCGGACTTACCTAATATTACATAAGAACATCAGGGCTAAAATTGCACTTCTGATGACTACATACCACTAAAAGAATCCCAGGCTATTTGAGCATGGTAAAGAAGGTATTGTTTTATTGTTCTTGGAAGCCAGAACATAAAGTTTAGATGTTCATTATGTTTATAACTTTAATTTAGTCTATAAATTTAGGTATATTCACAAATTTTGAATAAAGTATATTTAGAATCCTTTTACAAACTTTATTTTTCCCTCTTTTTTGGATGTAGCAAACCTTTGACATATCAAATCTAGCTTCTACAATTTTAAACAAATTAATTTTTTAAATCGAACAAAAGCTATTATAACTCTTATGAATTAGGACATACTTTAAAGATAGAGTAAGTAGTTAGTAAACACTTATAATTTTCAAATGCATGCAGACTTTATGCGTGGTGCAATAGAGTAAATATGTTTTTAGTTCCTTTCTATTTTGATACTTTCAAACCATACATATGCTGCTGTTGATGCAGAACTGGCACCAGCTCCAGGCTTGCTACCACAAGAATCTCTGCTCCAGGCACTGTGAAGACTCCCTGGGCTCACAAACCAGACTGGTTTCTACATAGTAGTTTTTGCTGCACGACATGGGAATTGGCCATGGAATCTCCATAATGAATGAGTATATCAGTAAATTCCCTTGCTCTCCATTTTCTATCAGGTAATGTTGTTTTAATTAGTACTGAATGCTTACATCCAATTTCTCTGTGTTGGACATTGCAACAAATAAGGTTATGAAAAGAACAAAAAAGGACACAAAATATTATTTACCAACTCAGGAATTTGCTTATTCCATTAGAAACACTCAATTATATCTGAAACTCACTTGGTCTTTTATTTACTGCATTTTGATCCAGATGAATATTTTAGGTTCTAATACCATACAAGTAATGTAACATCTACAGAGGTCCTGGTCACTTACAAAGGTGTTGCACTATTTAAGTTCACAAGCATGTTTAGAGGGTAGTGATTATTTTTTCTCTTTTCACATTTGATAAAGTAAGGTAATAAATAACCACGGACTCTGGAGACCTATAATTCAAAGCATGGTCTTTGGAGCAGCACTGCTGGCATTCCCTGGGTGCTTGTTTCAAGTGTAAATCCTCATCCCCCTTAACCCACACACAATCAACTGAATCATAACCTGCATTTCAACAAGGTCTTCATGTGATCCAGATGACCCATATGTCCTTTCCTCAATCACACTTTTCTTAGTTCCTGTATAATAACCACATTTAGGTGTACATGCAGGCTTACATTTAGGTTATAAAATGTACAAGCTAGATGGTCACAAGGGAAAGTGGATGCAGAGAATGAATGACGGAGATATGTTTCCATACCTAAATAGTAGAGGGAGGTAAGAGTAATACTCATGGAAATGAAGAGAAAATTATCTTCTTCCCTTGGGCAAACAACTAAGTGAAAGAAATACAGTTGGTTTTCTGTATCTGTAGGTTCTGCACCCATGGATTTGACCAACTGCAGATCAAAAATATTTTCTATAAAGTTATGTTATCGTTGATGTGTACTATGTAGTTAGGGCTATGAAGGTAGTGTCTCTTTTGAACATATACAGAATATTTTTCCTGTCATTATTCCTCAAACAATACAGTAAAGCAATTATTTATACAGCACTTACATTGTATTAAGCATTATAAGTAATCAAGAGATGACTTAATGTATAAGGGAGGTTGTGTGTAGGTTACATGCAAATACTATACCGTTTTATATAAGGGACTTCAACATCTGTGGATTTTGGTATCTGAAGAGGGCGTCCTGGAACCAATCACCCTAGGATACTGAAAGACAACTGTATAACAAAAGAAAATGAGGACGGCATATTGATCCTTTTATAAGGAAGGAAGGATTATTTTTTTATTCTTAAGTTGATTAGTTCTACAATAACTGCTTCACATATTTTTAATTCAATGAAGATTTACTAATTATATATCTTTTAGAAAAATAAGTGATATTTATTAAATTAAATTGTTATCTGGGGAAAAAAACTAACTCGAGAAAGTAGAATAAGAGAGGAGTAGAGGAAGAAAGAGACTTACTGTATAATGTTAGATACTGAGAAGTATGTGACTTTACTAAAGGACACCATGTATTCAACCTTATCTCAGAGGAGCTATTTTAAATCATTCCTGAGTGATGAAAATATTTCCCATAACACAAAGCTTTCTACAAATCTCATCACTTTTTTTAAACGACGCACTGCTCTCAGGACATGAAATTACATATTTTTTATATAAAACTCATAGATACCTTATTCTATAATCGGTGGACTAAGTGAAACAATGGCAATTTACATTAATTCAGTCTTTTATGTAGATAATTATTGACCACCTGGATATAAGAATGTCTACTTTCTCATGATGAGTTTTCTTGAACAAAATCTAAAAACTGCTGACTGTGGTAAAAATTAACAAGAGAACTTTAAGGAAAATACTTTACCATCCACATTGTCTATTTAAGTACTAGATATAAGAATAATGAAGTGTTATGGGGGATTCATGTTTGCAAAATGAGCTACCAGTTGGTAATTAGTGGAGCTGTACAACACCCTGGTGAGATAGGTATGTTTTATTGCTGACATTTTACAGATAGGAAATTGGCATTAGAGAATAATGAAGTGTTTGGCCTTAGGGAACTTAGAAAATCAGCATCAGCAAAAAGCACTGACTTTTCTGAGAAGTCTAATTGTGATGCAAGTACGAAGGCCAGTGTTAACAACCACTTACTGGCTGTGTAATTTTGGCAAAGTTTCTCAGCTTCCCTGTGCCTTAGTTTTCTCGTCTGTAAAATGAAAGAGTAATAGTATTTATCTCACATGGTTATTAGCACCGAATTATTTTATCAGTGCAAAACACTTAAAAGAATACCTGGAGTGTAATTGGCCAACTATTGTCTATGAATTATTACAGTGCCTTTCTGAACTCTGGGATTATGAAAGAGAACGTAAGAAATCCCTGCTCTCATGAGTTTATATTCTAGTTATTAACAGAATGTCCTCTCAGCTGATGGATACCCATGTAGCATCTTTCTTATAAACAGGTAGAAATAGGAAGTCCTGTATGTTTTCTTTTCCCTTTGTTTAATTTCTAGGGGTAATTTCACAGTGGCTGGTGACTTTTCTCAATTTCCTGTAATAAGCTCTTAATGAAGAGAGGACTTTACTAACTTCTATAGAATTTAATTGAAAGCAAACAGGTGTCTTAGGCATGGATTAGAGGTTGGGTTGGTGGGTAGTAAGTCAGGCGTGAGTGACAGGAGCCGAAGCCCAGCTCTATAACCATAGAAACTTCCCTTGAAGACCTTCCTTAAGGACCTCCCAGAAATACCTCCCTTTTAGGGTTATAAATTACCCCAAATTCTAGAGCACAAAGGCCATAAAAGCTGCTGGCTAAACCAACTACAAATGCATGGCAGAAATTACTGCCCCTAACTTCAACCTCATTATACCATCATTATAATCTCATGACTATGCCTGGAAGTTCATAAATCTAGTTATAACAGACTGAATTCTGGGTAAACACATACACAGTAGGCATTATATAGCAGCCAACTCTCAGTCAAGGTGACCTCACATACAGATCATCTAGGACCTCCCATCACAGCCCAAATGTAAACAAACCTTCCCATTTCTGCATTGTTATAGCACTCCTGGCTAGAAACCCGCCCTTCCTTTTAAGGTGTACTATCTTATCTCCTTATCTCCTAAATTCCACAGGGCTGCAGCCTTCCTTAGTGTGCCTGTCTCCTACTAAAATGTACTTTCAACAAATCTTACTTTGCCTAAATCTTGCCAATCTGTAATTTTTTTTTTTTTTTTTTTTTTTTTTTTTTTTTTTTACTGTGTAGGGAAGAAATGAGGGACAGCACACGATGCCACTGTCCACCATCCTCCTCCTCCTTTTCCCACACGCCGCTGGGGTGATGCCAAATTTCACACTGGCATCACCCCAGCGGTGACACGGTGACAAAGACAACAAAAATGATGTTGATTCTCCAGGGCTCACAAAATAGTGAGTCGGATACACAAAGAAATGACTCTAATTAAGATTGATTTTGATAAATACAATAAGAGAACAAAGAAGCAAGAGAAACAGTGCCATTGGTAAAGGAAAAAAAAGGAGAGGAAAAATTAAAAATATGAACAAAAAGAATAAAGAGAAGGGAAGAATAGAGGTGAGAGAAGGTTATGCTTGATATTCAGTTGGATTTTTGATATTATGTGACTGTAATAAGGTTTGAAATATTTCAAAGGTGGAGGCTGAGGGGTTGAGAAAGCAGATGATATCTAAATTCTGTTGAAATAGCTTTCTAAGCCCAAGATAGAGATATTCCTGTTAGGTAGGTAGTCAGACATGAGTGACGGGAACAAAGGAATGGAGGCCCAGCTCAGAGATCACCCAAAGAACACCCCATTGGTAGTTACAGGATCCCTTCTGCATTCCAGGAGACAAAGGATGCAAGGGTCATAACCCATAGTTGGTTTAATCCAGCCACAGACGATTGTGTAGAAGGTACTACCCTAACTTTCTCACAACCTTAACCTCATTATACCATCATTATAATAACATGTTTATGCCCAGAAGTTCATGAATCTATAATAGACTGAATTCTGGGTAAACACATACATAGTAGGCAGGGAGTTATATACCAGCCAACTGTCAATCAAAATGAACTCACATGTCAATCACCTAGGAATGCCTTTGTAACCACCTGTCAAGGCCCTAATATAATACAGACCTTCCCACTCCTGTGCTGTTACCGCCCTCTTTGCCGAGAACCCACTTCTCCCTTGGAGTGTATTCTGTCTTCTATCTTTTATCTTTTCACCTCCCAAATTCCACAGGGCTACAGCCTTCTTTAGTGTGGCCCATCTCCTTCTAAAATATACTTTCAATAAATCTTATTTTTTCTAAATCTTGCTAACCTGTAATTCTTTGCTGTGTTGGTGGAGAAGAACTGAGGAAAAATGTGAATTGCACTTCTGCACTGCAACCCCTGCCTCATGCTGCTAGGGTAATGCCTGAGTTTAAATCATGCCCAAACGATAACACTCCTACCTGGGGGGCCATGTCAGCAAACCAAAACTTGGATAACTTTCATGTCCTTGTAAATGTTTCACTTGACTAAAATCACGTTATATCTATTTAGCTAACCCCCCAAAGCCTCGCCAGCCCTGTGCTCTATATTTTTTTCCTTGTTCCTTGTTACCCCAAATAAGGTTGACTATACAGTCCCAAGCAATTACATATTTTCTATTTTTCGCTTCCTTTTTCCTTATTCTTTATCATATAAAAACTTCCTGCCTTTTCACCCAATTTTGCAGTTCTCCAAGAAGAGACTGTCCACTTTATGAAGTGTTAAATAAACTCTATTTAATCACCTAAATTGTCTTTATTTATAAAAATAGTTCTCTCGGCATAAGTAGGATCTCCTTTTGAAGAAAAGCATAGTTAGCATGTAAATATGAAATAGAAATTTTTTTTGGTAACTTATACTTAACTTTCTTGTTATTTTAAGTGACTTTTCATATTCAAAATGTATTCGATTGAGTTAAAAAAATGAAACACTTTGAGCATAAAAGAGAAAAGTATCCAAGAATTGAGGGAGTATAATTAGTTGAACGGAGACTATCTAATTTGTTATAACCAAAAGTGATATGTTTCTTCTCTATACCCATCTTACCTCTCACACACACACATGTATGTGCATGCACACGCACATGCACAGAGAGAGACATGAGAGAGAGACAATGACAGCAGGGTCTTACTTTTCATATATTATGATGTGAATAATACTGTTCCCTGCAGTAAGGTATTTTTGTTGTTGTTGTTCTCTGTTGCTATCTATTCATTTTTTTATTATTAAATTTATCAGGGTGACATTGGTTAGTAAAATTATATAGGTTTCAAGTGTGCAATTCTATAACATATCATCTGCATATTGCATTGTGTGTTCACCACCTAAAGTCAAATCTCTTTTCGTCACCATATATTTGACCCCCTTAACCCTTATCTACCTCTCCTCCCTATGTGTAAAAGTATTTTTTAAAACGTATGTGTTTATGTATTTAATTTCAGCAGCCACAAATGAAAAATATAGTTATTTAAGAGATGGAATAATTTATCTACATAACTGTATAAATACAAATGTATTAGCATTTAGAAACAGAACTGTCAAGATTACTTTTCGAAATCCTTATTTTCTAGATGAGAAAATAAGCTAAGAAGCTTAAGATCTGAGCCAAACTCAAACTTTTGAACACTCAGGCCAGTGTCTTCTAATATACATTCTCTGAGCAAAGATCACTGGTAACAGCAGTGTGTTGTTTGACCTCATCTACTTGTAGAAACTTCATATTCTAAATAGCTTAACTCATTTCCTGATTTACAAAATAATGCTCTCAATGCAGTGACAACTTAATAACACAGCATAAATTTCTCAGAGAATGATGTAAATATTGATTGTGAATTAATTATGGGTTAGCAATACAGTATAACTTTGAATAAAAGGAAATGGAAGATTTAAATGGCATAAATTAAAGACTGAGGCACCAATCTTAAATACTGAGTAGAATATGAATATTACAATGAGCAAAGAATTAAAATTCTTTCTCTGCCCTCTGTGCATTGAGGTACCTTAGTTGATGGTGTGCCATCAGATCCCCTAGGGATCACCTTTATCTATTTCTGCTCCCATCTCACAGCTTCTGAGTTCTGCTTTTAAAGGCTTGTACCTTCCACCTTCTTTAGAGACCTAAAATTGGGCTACTAGAGCCTCTATAGTGAACCAGAAGTGCCTATAATTTTTTTTTTTTTTTTTTTTTTGCATACCACATGTACATCTTCATTAAGTCCTGGAGCCAATGATTGATTGAAGTCAGACTATAGAAGCTCAGCTTCTTTGTTTTCATAGTGTAAACTTTGAGATGTAATTTAGATTCCAGAGCTCCCTTTGGTCACTCTGAGTTTGATTGGCATCTTCCTTCATAGTTCTACTTCCTCCATTCTCTTACCAGTTCTCCTGGAAACTTTCTTAGCTAATCACCTGCATGCAAATTCCTATCTTAGGGTCTGTTTTTGGACAGCTCTATCTAAGGCAACTACCAAAGCTATTTAGAATCCATCAATTCATCCATCCATTCATATTTATCTATATTGCTATCTCCTTCTCTCTTTCTTGCCTCCCCTCTACTCCACATTACACTTCACCCCAATAAGTGTTTTATAAAAATATGTTCTTGGAAAGAGAAACCAGGTTATAAATGCAGATATATAAAGTGTATAAATAGTTAAAATTTAAAGTCATATTTGGGAAAAGTTTTAATGTCAATCATTTTATGCTTTCTTTGAAAGGTTTGATATTTTAACATCTTTGATTGGTTGCCTTATACATTGGCGTATAAAAAGATAATGATTTTATTTAGTTTATTTAGTTTAATTCTCATGTTATTGTGTTCTGATTTTACATTATATTAGATGACAAATATTTCCCTAATATTTGCTTAAATGATGTTTAATACTAATTTAGTGCACTTTTATCTTTAAGTCTATTGATAATTAATTTTTATTTTCATTTTGTAAATGTGAAGTCTGAGACACAGGAAGATGATTTGACTTTTCCTGACCACAGCATAACAAAAGTCAGAATCAGAACATAAATTAGAAAGCTTTAATTTTCAACTCTATGTTTAATTCACTAACACTAGATCATTGCCATTTTCCTTACAAAATAAACTCCTTCAAAATATTATTTATTCCATCATTAAAACATGAATATTATGCCAATTACAATCTTTCAGAATCTTATAGATTTCTAAAATTTCAAATGGATGTATTTCCCTTTCTGTGACATCTGTATGATTTGTTCTTAATTGGAAATATTGCTGCTAATTAATCTTCAAACATATGAAGTAGAAGTGACTATAAAATAAAAGCAATTTACTATGTATAAAATTTAACTTTATAAAATACAGAGAAATATTTTCATTCTGAGAGTTGCTTATATGTGTCTGTGTACTTCTTTTTATGTAATCAGAATTTTTGAATACATGAAGACCTACTAAATTAGTGGACAAGAATATATGTATATTCTTGTAACAGTATGGTACCTGTTGTAACATTTGAAAGAATAGCCCAACAATATTTCTGAACATATGTTGGCCTAGCTAATTTGAAGAATCTGTAATCCAATTTAAACTCAGTAAATTTCTCCTCTCTTAGACTATGGATTTATCCATGTCAGGTAATGATAATGACAGCTTTCATTGACTACATAATGCTGCAATTACTAGAGTGTCAAAATGGATATAGCCACGCTATTGAGTTACCTCTCCCTTTTTCAAACTTTCATTTGCTCAGAAACAGTGGAATAAAAAAAGAGATTTCTGTTTCTCTTTTTATATTTCTTCAGAGGAGACCTAAATTTACTTATGATTTTTTCGCTTCTAGTGAATTACACAAATTCAAGAAGTTCTTTCTTATTGTAGTATACCACTGAAAATTATATATAATTATTACATTCAATTTTTTAAATTTAATGTTCCATTTATCAGTATTCCAGAGTTGTATTAGCACAATGAGACATACTGTCAAAACTGACTATGTGTTCTGCTGTTATATATATGGCAACATTATCACGATGCTGAGGAATTGGAGGAAAGGAAAGCATAAACACAGAGTGTGAAAACACTAAAGGTAAGTAAGTACATAATTCAGAAAAATATAGTAAATGAGAACAATTTTAAATTATGAAAATGGAAATTAAGGTAAATAATTGATTATTAACCAGATTTTTCTTGCTAGCTTCTTATAAAATAAAATAGCTGACTCGAATGTGAAGGAAAACGTTATTTTCGTTTATCCTTTAAATCATCCTTGACAAATTATAGTGGAATGTAACTTTAAACTCATTGGTAGAAATATGACCTATGCAAACTTGCTTTAGGTTATAGTAATTCCTTTTTACCATTTCTTCCCAAGTGAATTTAGAAACAATTCTGAGTCAACTAAACTGTTAGTTGAAGGAGTTACTACTTCTTACTATACAGTAAAACTCTTTAGAGTGAGTCATGACAGAGATGAACATCTTGTGTCTTCTACTTTAATTTGACATAAAAGAAGACAAATAAATTAAGAAATTATAAGCACTACAGTAAATTAGAGAGTATTCAAAGCAATAGTAGGTATGAGGATAGGGCAAAGAAGAACATGTTTTAAAATATAATAATATAATATAACATCATGCTTGGTATATACATATATACATATATATGTATATGTAATGTTTTAGGAAGCTCCAAATAAGACCTACTTTCTCATAGTACTTGATCTCGTAGTCCAGTATGGCTCCATTGGAAAAAGCAGGTGCTTGCCATGATAGGGCAATGCTATTTTGGGATGCCCAGTCCTTCCTTACCATACCTATCAGGGAAGGTGCTGAAAGGAAAGAAAATAACTAAGAATTAATTAGCAGGAATCATATTCCATAATCCTCCCTTTAATATTTTATCTTCCAAAGAAAAAACATTTCTGTTGAGGTAGACATCAAGTATGGATATCAGATTAACAAAGTGGCCTCAGGATCTACTCTATTCGATCCAAACATAATATTAACATATATTTAGAAATACTACTAGAAACAGAAAAAAAAATCATGTAGTCAAAAAATAAGGGCCAGAACACATCATGTTTGTATTTGTTAGAAGATATTTTCCTTTAAATTGGCTTTTGTTTTGACATAAAATATGATACACTTGGCTCCGCTATTTTGTCAAATCTAAATCTTCTATAGAAAAATCCTCTTCAATTACAAGACCATTTATAGGTTTTGCTTTCTCTTCAAGACTTGGTACTTTATAAATCTCAGTACTTCATAAACTTCTAAACGATAGTAAATTGTTACTTATCGATCTAAGGATTATTTCTTTTACATGGTTTCTGTGGGATTGGAATAAAATGGAAATACTTAACTTCTGAAGTTTATTGTCAGAAGCACATCTATCTTATTTTCCTATGTAACATCGTTTTAACAATCTAATCTTAGTCTAAAGTAATCTTGTGTTAAATATGCCAAGAATGTATATATCATAAATTCTTTTCTCTAACAAAACTTTTTCATTTTGTTTTCTAAATGTTAAACAGTAGTTTTTTATATAGATGTTAAAATTCATTCATAAAAAAATAATAGAAATTAAATACACTGAAATACCATTCCTCATCTATCAGATTGGCACAAAACTCAAAAATCTGATACCAGGTTATCTGTTGGATAGGCTGTGGTGGAAAAGCATTTTAATGCATTGTTGGTGGGAATGCAAAATGATACAACTCTTATGAGGGAAACTTGACAATTTAAGGCAGATCATATGTCCATTTAAACTTTGGCTTTTTTGGAATCTATTCCAAAAATACATTGCAAAAAATACAAGTGACATGTTTATGAAACTACTCACTGAGAATTATTTGTAGCAATTGAAAGCAATTTAAATGTCTATCAACAGGGGACTGGTTGAAAAACTATGCTACATTGACCAGAGAATTGCAATGTAAAAGATATTGTGACTATAAATACTACAATGACATTATTTAAGGATATACATATACACACACACATACATACACATATATGTATATGTATAAACATATATTTAAATACAATATGTGAACTTTATTTTATAATATGTTTTATTAAATATCCTCATGGATACAACTTAAAAGTTTAGAAAGATATACCATGTTTCTGGATAGGAAATCTCAACTATATATATATATATATATATATACATATATATATATATATTCTAAATTAATTCATGAGTTGATTTAATTACAGGAAATATCATCAGTTTAACTTTTAGAACTAAGAAACTAATTACAGAATTTAGAAGAAATGTTCAGAAGAACAGTTGGGAAACGCAGAAAACCAGTGTGGGGAGCCATCCTACCAAACTTTAAAGCTTATCATAAAGTCTACATAGTTAGAGCATTTTAGTATCAACATGTGAATTGACAGACATACCAATGAAATGAGATAGGAAACCCAGGTTTATACAAAGTGTATTTGGAAATTCAGTGTACAGTAATGAGATCTCAAATAAGTGAGAAAAGGACTTATTAAAAAATTATTGGTATTGGGACAACGACATTGTTTGGAGAAAGAAAGGAAACTGGATCAATTTCTTACCTCTTCATAATGTGTTATAAGTAGACCACATACACAAATGTATAAAAAATCACATTATATAATTACTAGAAAAAAATGAATGAATTGTGAGTGAATGCGTATTATGTGAGTAGAAAAATTTTTCTAATAAATATTCAAAATTCAGTAACACTAATGGAAAATATTTTTAAATTTGATTATATTAAATATTGCATATCTAAACATAAGAAAATAAGAAATATAAATTACAAAAGGCAAAATAAAATTGAAACTTATTTTTAAAAAAGTGATTTCATAACTGTCAAAGTCAATTATTAACATGAACTTACTTTTGTAAATCCAGGTAAAATAGAAATATTATATTTAATACCAATAATTCAAAAGACATTTTTTAAACCAACAAACCTAAACTAGCTTTTATTTACTAAAAATTAATCTTAGATCACATGATCTTAGATCACAATTGAGTTGGTTTTTATATTCTGAGAATTTTAGAGTACTCATTCCTTCCAAGTGCTTACCTTTAAATTAATTTTAACAATACTATCTGGAGGTAGCAATTATTCATATTTACAACACTCACATACAAATTTACCCAGACAGACACAAAGAAACTTTTTAGCTATGAGAAAAACTCACTCGTTTATAAAAGCACATTTGGCTCCAAATTTTGTTTTGAAGGCATTTGCAATTTATACTTGTCCTTGACAAGTCAAATTCCAAATGACCTTCCTCCTTTTAAAATAAGGATGGCCGTTTTTAACACCTCAAAGAATTGGTTTGACACCTAAAGAACATCATAAGTTGATCCCTTTACCTTAATCTTCTTTTTGAAGCTTCAAGAGACCAATTTAATATGCTTGCCATTCATTCTGCCTAATTCTATAGCTGGCTTTTCCTACTTGTACATGAAAAAATCAATTTAGAAGTATCAAAGGATCTTGGTCACATTATTATTGAAAGCTGACTGTCCTGGGGCTTGTCAGCTTCAGACGCACAATCTCCCATGTTTTGTTTTTCCTTTCAGATCTGTAGAGTTTGAACAAACTTCTAGGGGAAACTAGCCATTATGTGCATGTCTCTGGATGAGCCAAATGCGGTCAATATTCCTATAGGACTACTTCTCACCCTAGAGAAAATTTTTCCTCAAACAAGCCCAGAAAATGTTAGTCACCTAAAAATACCCAAGTGAGGGCCAGCAAGAGCTTATGAGACACCACCAGAACTATAACTTTTCTAAGGCAAAGGCCCCTCTCTCAGGGTGAACCCATTCCAGGATACCCCACCCTTTACATAGAACTCTCCCTGGGGCTCTGGTAGGTTTCTTCAGGATGGATTCTGTTATCGTACTGGGCTGCTTGCAGCGCACATCTCTGTCACTCTAGATTTGGTGATCTGCAACGGCTGTCGTTGCCCACATTGGCTATTCAGGTGGGAAACAAGTATCATTTTACATTTGGAGCTAAAGAGAAGTTAAGTCTCTCATTTAACAGAGATTTTATTTGGACTCGCAGTAAGCAATCCAATAAAAATCAGAAATTAAAAGCAGCAATCCATTCTCACTGCTCCCCCTCACCCTTCCCCTTCCCCTGGGTTATCTCATCCCATTTCCATCTTAAGGATTTTCTAAGCTCAAATAGAGTCATGGGCCTATTACTTAAAGCAGAGAGGCCCCGGGATTCTAAGAGGACACTCACCCAAGTTCACTCAGTGCAAAGTGGGGTCAGTGTACCTAGCACTGGGTCTGGGACCACAGTGTGGCCCTGAGTGGACTTCATTGGAATCTCGCTGACTATGCCAAATAAATGTAGATGTAAGAATGTTGAAACTTGTAGAGAATTTTTATAAGTTTATTTAGGCCAAAACTGATGACAGTTGCTGGAAAGGAAGACCTCAAATGCTCTTCAGGATATATTTTTAAGTGTGTGTGTGTGTGTGTGTGTGTGTGTGTGTGTGTGTGTTGGGGGGAGGTACTAAGGTGGAAAAAATGCAGAAAAAACAATATAAAGGTAAACTTAAGAATAAAAAACAAGAATAATGGTTACCCCTAGGGGATGAGAGGAAGTAGGATGGACACTACAGGGTTAAAAGTTAAAAATCTCAGAACATAAATTTCCTTTGAAGACTTATTTTGGAATATTGCAAATGTTTTAAATTATTAGAAAATAAATTAACATTTAAAAAAGCAGTCTCAAAAAATCAGAATAAAAATAAAAGAAACCTGTGTATTGAGTTGGAGGCACAGCCTCCTAGATGAACTACTTACAATGACTCTAAAACATAATAACTTAACATATTCTCAATGGGATATAATTCGAAGATAAAAAAAACTGCAAACATTATTAAATGATTTTTAGTAAATGATGATATGATATTGTTGATGATAGTATTGGTATTGTAATTCTGAATTTGTGCAGGTATATTGAGGGAGAAAGCAAATGAGTAATTATGTTTGTTATTGAAAACTAGGATTTTTTCTTTTCCCTAAGGAGAAAGAAATACAGATATCAGCTCAATAAAGTAAGTAAAAACTCTACATAGCAAAGACAAATTACAAATATCATTTATAAACTTAAATCTTTCTAATTCATTTTCAGAAATCTATTCAAATGTACCAATCATAGGTGAGAATAGGATTTGAAAAAATTGATCTCTATGAAAATATGAATATATTTAAAATTTCTAAGAAAAACTCAAGTACTAAGTTTAGTATTTTATTTCTGAATGTTGCTTCTAGACCTTAAGGATACAGTATATATATATTTTTAATTTGTGAAAAATGACAAGTTTAGTTCTAAGTAAAAATGTACTTTAGAAACTATATTTAAAACTCTTTTCCAATGTTCAATACAAGTATTATTGTTGGAGTAAAATATACTTTTAAACGGGAGCAATAATTATAGAAATTTCTAAGGAATAGAGAAGTTTGCGATATAAGCTAAAACAGAAATGGGTAATGTGGTAATTAAGAACTGCTCAGATAATTCGCTATTTAAATTGAGTCACATTTACTAATGAACTACCATTAATAAATATTTTCCTGTTGGAAAATGCATTCAAGTTCTTAAATTATGGTGTAATAATGTATTAAATGATACCTTAGGGAAAAATTAAAGCTTTAAAGTGAGTCATACAAACTATAAGTTGATTTAAGTATGTAAAATTTCATTAAAAATTTTTAAAAAGTCCTTTTCATATGTATATAATCTTATGGTTAATTTTCAGTTTATTGTACAATGTCATGTTATTAGTATATTACATTTTGTTTCATAATTATTTAGCACTTAAGGTCAAATGACATAATCCATGTGAAACAAGAAATTCTATTACGACAGTAGCGTATTAGAATAACTATAGGTACTATCTTTTCTATTTCCGATTCTCCGAATGTTCATTAATTGTACAGGCATATCACCTAAATTTTATGAGTCCTCTTCTATATTTAAATAAAATAAAAAAAATTATTCCCTAACTATATAGACTCTTCACTTATACATCGACTCTTTATTTTTACATATTCCTTTCATAGACAAATATCCGCACTTTATATAGTTGTAAAATATACATAATTTTATATAATTCTATTTTAACCATATCTTGTAAATTTTATCCCATATTTTGAAATAGCCTCCATAATTATTACTTTAATGACTAAAATATTCAACTATGTTGATACTTTATCAAGTTTTTCCTTTAATGTTGGATGTCGAAGTTTCCAGTATTGTCCTGTATTTTGTCCTGTTAGAGTTTTCTTATTTTATAGACATATTTTTTATTTTGTTAAATCACTTTTAGAGAAAATTGTTTCATATATTTTGGATTTTCTGAGTCATATTATATATGAATATATTGCTTTTGAAGACAGCTATCAACATACAGTAGGCACGTATTTTAAATAGTTAATGAGTTAAAGCAGAGGATGTGAAAAACAATTTATAGGTCAATATATACTCCAAATGCTGTATCTTCTGTTTTCAGAGAGGAACAACACTATATAAAATTTCATTTTAAAATAAGGCTTTAATACATAAAACTTCAAGGGTTTGTTTTAAATATATTTAATGAGTTCATTTTCTTAATAACCCAAATTTATATAACATCTGAATTTGGCATATTGTGACAACACTGTAGTACCAACAAATATAAATTGGAAAATATAGTTATTCCTTCACATTAAAAAAACTGATTTTAGAACACAGGACAACTATTGATTTTTAAAAATAAATTTATATATTTATTTTAATAAGTTTCAAATATACAGTACATTAGTTATACATTTATATAGTTTATAAAATGATCCCCCTAATTGCTCCTTCTCTCCTATGGTTTTCCACCTAGCCAATATATTAATGCTAACTGCATTTCCTATTGATTTTTAATCAGGATTTTTAAAAGTCAGAGAAGAAAAGAAATAAGCAGGGAAAAAATATCTCCTAGAGTTACTCAGATCAGAGGCTAACTGAAAGATTTGGACTTTGAATAATGTTTCCTGAGTAAGAATTATATATGCAGTATAGTTTTCAGTAGAATTATATTTCTGATATATATCCTTTCTTAAGTCTTCAAAATCTTAGCTTTGACATTCAAAATAAATGATTGTTTAATAGATACCACATTCTTGAAAACAATTTTAATACAGACCTTTCTCTTAAACTTATGTGGAGATACCTGAAGAAATATAAATTGTTCTAATTATTTTACTCCTGATTAATCTATGGTATTCTCTCCATTTTAAAGATGAGAAAGCTAAAGCTCAGAGGAGTCAGCAATAGTTTCATGTTAAGATGTAAAGGTGAATTTTGATATTAACTCAGAATGTCAAAAAAAATAACATTTTGTTATATTTCCTCTTAAAATTAATCTTACTTAATGTTGTAATATGTACAAATTAAAATCTTTGCTCAAAACTAGAATCAAGAAATGAGACAATGTTACAAATATCCTCGTTGCCATTGAATGTTGTTTTTTTTGTGTATTTTTCTTTTTTTTTGTTTTTTGCATGTTTCATTTCAGCCTACATACATATGTGCACGTATATTTATATTGCTGATAAGCATAACGTGAATAAAATTTTGCATCTTATTTTTTCATTTAACATTAAGCCTTACATATTTCCATGTTGCTATAAAAATTTTTGCACTTATAATTTTAATGGTTGCATAATATTCTCTCAAGTAGAAGTAGTATAAATCAGCTAATTTTCTCATTCTCTTTGGACATTTCATTTATTTCCTATTTAATTTGCAATTAAAAATAATATAGCAACCATCATCTTGTGTATGTGGTGCTATCTTTCTTTTTCTCTCACCATTTATTTTTTCATATGCAATGCTCCTCCGTGATACAGTTCTCAGTTTGCTGTAGTAGTTCCTCAGATATTCCTCAGTGGTCGATAGATGACAATATTTCTGAGTCAGTTCATGTCCAAAGCTATCTTTGTTTTCCTCTTCATTAAATATTAACTTAGATGGCTATTGATTTTTGGTTGAAAGCTGCCATGCCCAAATATATGGCAATACCACATTTAAGGAAAAGTCTCTCAGTGAGAAGGTAGTTTAAAAGTTTTCAGTCAATGAATATACGGTTCTATACATGGAAGCAAAATTGGTCATGTATATTTATAATATTTAATTTTATCATTTTTTTAAAAGCCAGTTTATTCATTTTTTTATACTATATATATAACATTTTTTAATATTTTTAAATTTCCCCCCTCCCGCTTCTCCCCTCCTTCCTGGTCCATTGTCCATGTCCATGAGTCTCTGTTTGTCCTGTTCATTTGTTGTTTTTAGGTTTATATCCAATATATGTGACATCATGTGATTTTCAACCTTTTCTATCTGGCTTATTTTGCTTAGTATGATTATTTCAAGGTCCATCTGTGTTGTCACAAATAACAGTATTTCATCTCTTCTTAAAGCTGAGTAATATTTCATTGTATATATGTACCACTGCATCTTTAGCCAATCATAGGACACTTTGATTGCTTCCATGTCATGGCCACTGTGAATAATGCTGCTATGAACATCGGTTTGCAAATATCTTTTTGAATGCGACTTTTCAAGTCTTTGGGGTAAAACTCAGTAGAGGGATTGTTGGATCACATGGTAGATCAATTCTCAGTTTTTTGAGAAATCTCCATATCACTTTCCATTGTGGCCATACCAATTTGCAGTCCCGCCAGGAGTGTATGAGGGTTCCTATTTCTCCACATCCTCTCCAACATTTGTTATTACTTATTCTGCTGATTATAGTCATGCTAACAGGTGTGTGATGGTATCTCACTGTGGTTTTGATTTGCATTTCCCTAATAGCTAGTGATGTTGAGCATCTTTTCATATATTTTTTGGCCATTTGTCTGTCCTCTAGGAAGAAGTGTCTGTTCAGGCCCTCTGCCCATTTTTTAATTGGATCGTTTGTTTTCTTGTTGTTATTTAGTCATATGAGTTTTTTTTTTTTTTTTTTTTTTTTTGGTATATTTTGGATATTAGGCCCTTATTGGAAGTGTTACTTGGAAATATATTTTCCCATTTGGGTGATTGTCTCTTTACCTTGTTGACAAATTGTTTTGCTGAGCAGAAGCTTTTTAGTTTGATGTAGTCTCATTCATTTATTTTTGCCCTTACTTCCCTTGTCTTTGAGGTCAAATTCATAAAATCCTCTTTAAGCTCAAGGTCATCGAGTTTAGTTCCTATGTTTTCTTCTATGCATTTTATTGTTTCAAGTCTTATATTCAGGTCCTTAATACATTTGAGTTAATTTTGGTGTGGAGTGATAGACAATAGTCTAGTTTCATTCTTTTGTAGGTGGCTTACCAGTTTTCCCAGCACCACTTATTGAAGAGGCTTTCCTTTCTCCACTGTATGTTTTTGGTGTTTTTGTCAAAAACGATTTGTCCATATAAATATGGGTTTATTTCTGGACTCTCGATTATGGTCCACTTGTCTGTGCGTCTGTTTTTCCGCAAATATCATGTCATTTTGATTACTGTTGCTTTGTAGTATAATTTGAAGTCAAGCAGAGTGATGCCTCCAGCCTTGTTCTTTTTCCTAAGGATGGTTTTGGCAATTTAGGGTCTTTCGTGCTTCCATACAAATTTGATGATATTTTGTTCTATTTACTTAAAAATGCTGATGAGATGTTGATGGGGATTGTATTAAATCTGTATAATTCTTTAGGTAATATGATTATTTTAACTATGTTGATTCTTCCAATCCAAGAACATGGAATATCTTTCCATTTTTTTGTATCTTCTTCGATTTTTTTAAACAGGGTCTTATAGTTTTCATTATATAGATCCCTCACATGTTTTGTTAGATTTATTCCTAGGTATTTTTCTGTTGTTGTTGCAATTGCACAAGGAATTGTTTTTTCCATTTCTTTTTTCTGATACTGTTTTTAGAGTATAAGAATGCTATGGATTTTTGAACATTGATTTTGTATCCAGGGACTTTACTGTATTTGCTTATTGTATCTAGTAGTGTTCTTGTGGAGTCTTTAGGGTTTTCTATATAGAGAATCATATTATCTGCACATAGTGACAATTTGACTTCTTCATTTCCTATTTGGATGCTTTTTATATTTTTCTCTTGCCTGATTGCACTCTCTAGGTCCTCCAATATTATATTGAATAACAGTTGCGATAGTGGACAGCCTTGCCTTGTTCCTGATCTTAGTAAGAAGGGTTTTAGTTTTTCACTATTAAGTATAATGTTGGCTGAGGGCTTGTTATATATGGCCTTTATTATGTTAAGATATTTTCCTTCTATACCGATTTTGTTAAGTGTTTTGATCATAAATGGATGCTGTATCTTATCGAAGGCTTTTTCTGCATCTATTGATATGATCGTATGATATTATTTTTTAATTTGTTTATGTGGTGTCTCACATTAATTGATTTGCATATGCTGAATCATCTCTGTGCCCTTCAACCCATCCTTAATAGCTGATTATTTACTTCTTGCTTCAGCAGTTGCAGTGAAAAAAATATACATATTACTACTTCACAAGGCTGTCCATTCCTTTTTGAAACTCTCTAATTTTTAAAATGGGATCATTTTTTTTTTTTCCTGAAATTCCACCTAGGTCCTAGTTCTGATCTTTAACATAAAATTAGGTCTTCCACTTTGCTCACTTATCATCCCCTTTCTTTTTTCTTTTTTCTTCTTTCTCTTCCTATCTCTTTTTATTCCTTCATCTCTATTTTTATTTCCATTCTGAGTGCTTTTCCTTCTCTCTCTTCTTTATCCTTTTCCTTTCTTTTCTACTTTGTTCCTCTTTCTAGAAAGCTATGTGTGTGTGTTTGCGTGCGTGCATGCGTGTGTGTGTGTGTGTGTGTGTGTGTGTGTGTGTGTGTTGTGTGTGCAGGTGGTGGATGGTGGGGGCTTAAGGAAAATACAATCAACAACATGATAAAATGTAAATAAAGAACAATAACATAATAAATAAAAAATATATACCAGAAAGTACAAATCAGAACAGACTTTAAAGACTATATTATTTTCCTCTTTTCTTTGATAATGAGCAAACAAATGTGACTGGAAAGTTTAAATTAAGGATTTTGAGATGGGGGGATTATCCTGGATTATTCAGGGGGCCCAATGTGTTCACAAGTGTCCTTATAAGGGATGCAGGAGAAGAATTGCTATGGAAGAGAAGGCTGCGAGAGAGGGAATGTAGAAGTTGGAACAGGGAAGGAATGGATTCTCCCTGGAGTCTCCAGAAGGAACCAACACTTTTGTCACCTGTATTTAAGCCCTGAATGAATCATTTGGTCTTCTGACATACAGAACTGTAAGATAAAACATGTGTTGTTTTGAGACAATAAGTTTGTGGTAATTTGTTATGGCAACAATAGGAAGCTTACAATAGTTCTACCGATTTATTTTGAAATGCTTTAATTTTAGATATACTTATGGTTAAGTGGGGAAAGTGAGTAAGTTTTAAACAATAAGTTTCTAAAGCAGTGATAAAAAAGTCATCTATTTAATTACCTAACTAATTTGATACATTTATTACATTTAAAAAGTATTCAACCTGTTTTTAAAAATATTTTAAATAAACTTTTCATACAAATTTTCCTTATTTAATCTATATTCTGTCAGGTTTTTCTTTTCTTTACCTTTCTTATTAGAAAAAAAAAAAGATTTTCCTTTCTAATTATATCACCTTAAGTTATAGATGATACAGGACTAATTTCCACCCCTACTAGCCCCAGTTTTTCCTCACTGTTAATATTATTCTATTAAAAAAAAAAAAACCTTTAGTTTTGAATTTCAGGCACAAAAAATATTAACATCAAGTAACACAAAGCTTTTTCACTCTTTCTACTTTTTCTTGCCATGCCTATATGATGCGGGCAGTAGCTTGACAAGATATTAGTGAAAAATGTGTGGAAATATTTGCACAGAAAACTCACTACCTGTAGAGGCCACAGAGAAAAATCACTTTATTAATGAAGAATCAAAATGACACAACATCACCAATACTTAATTATACAGAGTAAGACCTGGAGCATTATCTTTAAAATTCTTTACAGCATAATCTGTGACTTCTTGATTTCTACTTTATTAGTCTTATGACTGGCTCATTTAATGTGCTCACTGTTAAGCTTGTCTTTAGGCTGCTGTTTTCAGTAATTTATATCATATGCTTCTACTGATTATATAATTCCAGAGGCTCTTGAGAGACTTTATATGACAGATGCTATAAAATTCAATTTCCTTGAAATATAAGGGGGAAAAAATATCCCCAAATTAGTCCAGTCTGAAATTCTGCTGACCTTATTGTTACCTGTCAAGGTGTGGTAAAAAATACATGTTATACCAGTATTTTCTAGAAATTTAACACTTTATTCACCAAAATCTAAGAAAGTTGGCCTGGCCCTGGAAAAAAATCAAGAATTTGTCCCTTCTCTTCTTAGCTGCAAACAATTTTCTTATTCATAACATCCTATCACATTAAAATCAAGAATATTAGTTTCTAGTAATTCTTCTATGTAAAAGTACTATTATTTGAACTTTGTATAAATTATTTATGGGAATGATATAAATAGATTTTAAATATAATACCCTCATTTTATTTGAATATAATTAGTCACTTCAGGGCCTCAGTTGATTCTTCAAATAGTTAGCATCTTGTTCCAGGAATAGAAAAATATGAGCCAACTTAAATGCTATAAAAAAATCCTATTACCATTAAGAAGAAAATCATTTATAAGTAAATGTCTAAAATCACCTAACTAATAATGTGGAAAGGAAGCAACAAAGTGGTAAAGCTTGAAAAAATATAAAATTTTAATATAATATAATGAATGGATAAAGTTTTACTCACAAATTTTGTTGCTTCATTAAAAAATTTTAGACACATAAGAAATTCATATAATAGATTTTAATTGGTCTGTTTTAAAAATGATGTCGATATATAGACATGGGAAAATAAGCACAGTATATAAATGACAAAAATAAGTTACAAAATAACATGCATGCCACGATTCAATATTTTTTTTATAAATAGCAAACAGCCTAAAATTGTATAAGCAAATTGTATCACTAATAAGACCATATTGGAAGATTTGGGAATGGATGATGAAAGAGATAATGACACAGTTCCTCTACCAAATGTTAATTCAGCAATATTAGAAAAGGTCATTTATGGTGCACCCACAACAAAGAGGATGATGAGAATAAAGAAAAATGAACAGACCCCATTTGGGACTACGAATTTCTGAAAGTTGACCAAGGAATACTTTTTGAACTTATTCTGGCTGCAAACTACTTAGACATCAAAGGATTGCTTGATGCTGCGTGCAAGACTGTTGCCATTACGATATAGGGGAAAACTCATGAGGAGATTATAGTAAGACCTTCAATATCAAAAGTGACTTTACTGAAGAAGAGGAAGCCCGGGTACACAAAAAGAATCGGTGGTGGGAAGAGAACTGAAATGTGCTCGATACTGCAATGCTGTAAGGATTGTTCCAAGTACTACTTGCCTGCTCTGTTTATAACTGTTAATAGACAAACAGTAAACAAATGCAGCAGCAAATGAATCGTATTAGCAGAATACTGTCCTAATTGCAAATGTAGTTCAAGTACAAATTTCAAAGCTTTGGCTAAATTACTTCTAGTGTGATCAAAAGTTTCTTTTTGCCTTGCTGTGAATAAAAATGAACTGTGGGTTCTCTATTAAATATATATAAACACATATGTATATTTACTATATATATATATAAATAATATATCTACATATATGTTATTTAGAATAGCATTAAACTCTCAAGAGCAGTTTATCATGCCAGCCTAGTAAAACAACATGTAACAAGAGCAAAACAGAAATAACCTAATTGTCCAATAGTTATGGATTTTTAAAAAATTAAATTTATTGGGTGACAAAGGTTAATAAAATTATATAGGTTTCAAATGTACAATTCAATCATACATCCTATGGATATTATATTTTGTGTTCACCATACAAAGTTAAATTTTCTTATGTAGACAACAGTTTAGTAGTTACCAGTGGAAAGGAGGGAGAAGGAGAGGTAGGTAAGAATAAAAAGGACCAAATAAATGGCATGAGAAGATACATATTTTTAAATTACAATAACAAATTATTATATTGTCCCTAATTTTAAAAGTAATTTTAAAAGAAATATGATTTTATTTTAAAGAGCTTAACTAATCTTAGTCTAGGTCATACTCTATTTTCAAGATTGTTTCAAAAATATAATTTAAAATGTTAATACATTTTAGAAAGCTAAGCCTAAACATGAATATATTTATAAGCTATGACCACAAAGTAATACATGTGGCTTATGAAGAATTCATTAAATTTTAGACTTTCTATGTACTTTTTTTATCACCCTTGAACTTATATGATAAAAAACTGCAGAGAAAGCTAACTGAAAGAATATTAATTTCATAAATAATTTAAACCAAGAAGCTTTATGAAAATTAATCATTTAAGTATTATGGATCTGCTTTTTTGATGTCTCAAGAAGGGGAAAATGTCTTTTTTTTATCTGTTGGGCCCCTAAATTGCATTAACAGGTGAGAAAATTTCAGTCACATTTTGGGGCTGTGAAACAGTGCATAGATAACCTTGGAAATTATAGAAGAGGGAGTCACATTTAAGGACTTTCATTCATAATATAAGATAAATAGTAGCAATTACCTTTTTTTCCCTTAAGACAGAACCTAGACTAGCTTGAGATTTCTTGATCATCAGATGAAATTTCTTTTGATGTCTGAACTCCTGAAACATTTGTCTGTTCCTCATGACATTTAGCAATTGACTGTGTTTATCTTAAGCTCTTGCTATTCTTCTTTACAGAATATATAATTATATGTTGCACTTAACTTTTCAATTCACAGGCTCTTTCACATTCATTAAATCACTTAATATACATTGTAATTTGTAGGTACGATTATTCTGATTTTAAAGATTAAGAAACAGGATCAGACTGGAACCAACTTAAGGTTACAAAAAAGGTAAGGGGCAGATTCCAGAGTGAGTCTAGTCCTTACAGTCTATACCCCAGTGACTGTGGCACATATGATGATCTGAACTAGTACGGTGTTATGCAAACACATTAGGAAACTTTTATACAAATATATCTTTTATCCAAAACTTGTTTAAATCTTTTTTCAAGACTTATCAGATAATTGTCCATTCCTTGGTTTTGTTCAGTAAATCTTTTCTGTAATCATATGAGCACTGTCCAATTAATTAATATACTCTGTGTATATGACTCATTTTTATCAGTGTAGAATTAATTAATGTAAGATAATAATAATATATATAATTAATAATAATATAATAATAAACCAGAAAATGAGGAAATATTATTGCAAAGCATTAAGAGTTTGAACATATGGTATAGAAAATGGAAATTATACTATAATTTAATTAGTAGTATTTTATAATAATAAAATCCATCTTGGATTAGTTTCTTGAATTGTCAATATTTTCATTATTTAACTGTCTCACTGAAAATGTATTTGGATTGAGAAATAAAAGCAAAACAAAAAATATTCTAATTATTGAGAGTGCTCCTAATATCGAGTGCCTTTTTACTAATTCTAAACCCATTTTCATTATCCCCACATCTGCTCCACTTCATAAGCTATGCTCTTACTTTCCCTAGCCACAATTTGATACCTATTGGTTCATAAAATTCTTCTGGATTCCATAGAATTTGTAGAATATAACTCTAAGATTCTATCTACGTGTGTGTGTGTGTGTGTGTGTGTGTGTGTGTGTGTGTGTGTGTGTGTATTTAATGCCTATAGCACCTGGTATTTCTAGGTGGTCTCCCATTCAAATACTAACCAGGTCTGACCCTGCTTAGCTTCCAAGATCAGACGAGATCAGGCATGTTCAAGGTAGCATGGCCATAGACTATATTTTTTCTGTATAACCTAGCTGAAAAATATTTTAAAAGCTATGTTTTGTTTTCTCTATTATTTTTTGACAGTGAAAGCGATATTCACAATTTGTGTGTGTGTGCGTGCGTGCGTGCGTGCGTGTGTGTGTATTTCCAGGAAGTACAGAAAGAGAAAAAGTACTCATACTGCTGGGCACTGGATGGAATATTGAATGATCCTGTCACACTGATTCAAGAAGATGCATGTGTATTTCTGCCAATTCACCAAAAATGGGACTGTGAAACTGCTTTTGTTCTCTCTTTAAAGAAATAATGCAATGCAACAGCAGATTCATTGGCATTGTTTCTAGTTCAAGCCAAGAGGAATAAATCTCGATTCTTCCTTGATGGAAGCTGTCTTTGCATAGGAAAAGTAGCCAGGTGCTCCCACAGCTGCCTTGAAACATTCATGGTTTCCTGAGGATATGGGTGATATTGTTGTCATCATTGACCAAATAGCAGTGTAAATCTCTGTTGTAAAATAACACCTGGCTGGGCCCTGTATTTTCCTCTCATTTTCTCTAGTTAGTAATTGTCTTTTACAAATCACTGACTGCATGCAGAGAAGCTTGTGTTTTCTCATATTGGCTGCTAGCTCATAATTTCTACTTCATGTTCTCACAGTAGCTTCAAAGGCATTCAGTGCATATGTTACACTTTTTGCCCCTGATTTTTGTGACTCCTTGTTAACAAACCAAATTGTATTGTTCTATATTTATTGCAGAAGGTAATGGGATTTTTAAAACTATAAGTGATCTAATTATTATCATTCACAATGAATAATGCAAATCATTGCCACATTTTATATTTTACTTAAAATGCAACATAATGTGCCAAATGAACTATTTTTTTTTCTTTTTCTAAAATTCCATTTCTAGAGGAAACAGTGTATGGACAAAACTCAATTATTTTAGTCTACACATTTTCAAGATGAGTTTAAACAACCAAGTATTATTTATTTTCTTAGTATTAATTACAATTAATTATAGATTATACATAAAAATACATAAAATGTAACGTTACTTAAAAAAACACCAAATATTGGGATTCAGCAACATGCAATTTCTGAATATTAGAATTCAAAGTCAGTATAAGGGAAATAATAGAAAAATAAGGAAAAAGAAAGATCTGATGTTGCAATGCTGACATTAGCTGACACACGCTATCATGACCATATCAATGGTCTACAGTTGATACTCTTCTATCTGGATAATGTCTATGCTATAAAATTTTTAAGTATTTGAGTGTCAGCCTTAAGGTTTGTACTATTGTCCTTAATAATTTTAGAATTATGTCATTTACTATAATTCTTATCATGGTCTTCTGTTTTGCCTTAAGTAATCAATTTCAATTGATGGGCAGTTTTTTAAATTATGTATATGTTAATTTGTATATATTTATCTTTGCCGCCTTTAGTCACATAATTTCGCCTGCTTCATAGGGAAGACAAATTTTCGCTCAAAGACAACTAGTCTATTAGGTTAAAAATTGCTCCACATCATAAGTCCACTAAAAAATGACCTATGTTTATTGAATATTTTGTTTCTCAGATACCCACAATGATGTTTCTGTGCCAGAAGCTGTGCTTTGGAAAAACTTGAGAATAATTTGCTGTGATCACTTTTTTTTTTTTTAGCTTTAGTCACTATCTCCCCACATTCTGGTTTATTCTACTGCCTTCTGAACTTTATGTATGCCATTGTCTATTGAGTTTTGAAGAGATCCAGAATATATCACTATTTTTTTTCTTTCAAATTCTACTTGTCTAAAAGCAGAGCCTCCCTCAAAATTCAACTGTCATAAATCCCTTCCCCAGGAATTTTGCAACCAGGGAGAACTGAGTCCTAGCTCCAGGAAGGAGAAGTTAGCACCAGCATAAGAAATCAACTAAACAGACATTGTCAAAAAACTACGCCTTCCATCTATTCTTCTAAGGTCCCATTTATCTTTTCTAAAAGTCATTTGATTTCCCATAAATAACTTTGTCCCTCTCCCTCCCACCTGTTAAGATGTGTTATAAGTCCTAAATTCTAATCATCTAAGTCATTTTTTTCTGTGAACTCCTATTTATATACATGAATAAAAATTTGTCTTTCTCTTGGTAATTTGTACTTTGTAAATTTAATTTACAGACCTCCAAACAATGAACAAAAGAGAGCAGAGGAATTTTTTTTTCCTTGACTGTTTCAACACCGTGGGCGTGGCTTCAATGTCAGTAGTATAGAGATGCTCCTCAACTTATCTTGGGGTTATGCCCCAATAAATCTATCTTAAGTTGAAAATATCATAAGTTGAAATTGCACTTAATATACTTAACTTACCAAACATCATAGCTTAGCTAAGCCTACCTTAAACGTGCTCAGAACACTTACATTAGTCTACACTGGAACAAAATCATCTAACACAAAGACTGTTTTATAATAAAGTTTTATCTGTCGCATGTGATTTACTGTGCATGTTGCTTCTGCACTATTGTAAACTCAAAAAATTGTTAAGTTGAACCATTGCAAGTCAGGAACTATCTGTAATTGTGGATGATATTGTTGATTCAGATGTTTTTTCATGAGAGTACGACTGAAATGATGTGCCATTTTATGGTAATGTATAGGAAAGTTTAGATAAAAGGATATTGGCAAGGAACTAGAGAGAACTCATTTAGAGCACACAGTCTAGGGAGCAAAGATCTATAGCGGATCTTTGAAATAAACCTGGGTCTAAATTTATCACCTCTTTTTTCCTTTTTTCTTTTGGGCTTTTCTCACCTAGGTTCATACTATATCTTATTACAGACTCTTTTATAATACTGTTTTGTGATAGGAGTACATTTAAATAGTTATAGATAGATTTATTAGTATATGAGTAATCTTGATATGCAATTAATGTTGAAACATTTACATTAGTCATCTTCTTGTTGCTGTCCATCATTATGAGAGATTTTGTACCACACATTGCTAGCCCAGAAGATCAAAATTCAAAATCAGAAGTACAGTTTCGACTGAATGCATATCGCTTTCACATCATCATAAAGTCGAAAAATCATAAGTCGAACCATCATAACTCAGGACCACATGTAGTGAAGACAGTCATATAATATGCCTTCCTTAACTTAATTGATTAAGGAAACACTTTTTTGAATAGTATATTATAGGACTAATCATTTTCAGAAATATTTTGGGGACTGTTGATCTAGAAAACGAGGCCAGAAAATTCAAACATTTATTCAAACTAATATACATTTTTGGAATTCTCCAGATTACATTAATTGTATATCATCAAACATACATAAATCTCATGTCACCCACTGGTACCTGATTAATTGAGAACACTAGACTAGACATAATGTCAGTATGCTAGAATTTAATTAACCTTGCATTTTAATTGTTTTAAGTCTATGAGTACTTGTTAATCAAATATGGGTAATGCTTTTTTCCCCAGTGTTTCTGGATGTGTCCACTATACGTCAGAAAGTTTTGGCAGAAGATATATGATTTCTACAAGAGGGGCACAATCATTTTTTGTCTGGGGACATGCGATGTCAATGTCTCTAGTAAAATCAAATTTCACATGATTTTACAGAGAGATTTTTATAAAAAAAATATTACTCTACACTTTATACAGTAAATCTACATATTGAGGTCCTAATTAATCTTTCAATACTGGGCCAGATTATTAACTACATTACTGTTTAAATGCAGCCATGGTGTCATATGACCACATAAGTTAGTGTGACATTTTTCTTTATTCCTGTTGATACTTATTTGCTAACAGGGTGTAGTGGAATAGCTGGTTGTTTTAGCACACTTTCAGATACACATAGATGATTTCTTGTTTACCTTAACTGCCACTATTTTCTGAAAATACCTCAGAAATAATACTTTTTCTTCTCAAGGAATATCAAAACTAAAGCTAGAAGCATAAATACTAAAATTAAACATAGGTTGAATCTAAAGTACATTTGGTTGAAAATTACCCATTTCATGTTTCTCTGTTTGTTTTGTTTTCACAATATTAGAAACTGTAGTATACTTGACTGAATTTTGTCCTCATAAAGGTTTTCTTTAATATATAACTGAATCATCGATCCGTCTTTGTAGGAGCCATCAGGTGGTTGACTGTATGACTAGCACAGATCACTAAAGTTAAAAGTGCTTTAGTTACTTGAAAGAGCACATCAATTGAACACTACTGTGTTTGCCCAAGTCAGGGGGGATCCTAATTGCTTTGACAAATTTCCTACTGGGAAATTGATTTTCAAAGATTTCTTAATGACTTTTTTTAAACCCATTTACTTCATTTTAAAACTTCAAAGCTTTCCTTTCTATTAATTATCACATATACTAGAAAACATAAAGAACAAAATACTATGTTTTATTCATCTAAGCAGGACATCTAAATACTAAGTTACAGTAAAGATGGGAACTTATTGAAGCAAAGGTCATCCTCTGTCAAACAAGACCATAATAGGTTTTTCTTTTAGTAGAGAAATCATGAATATTTTATTTAAACATTTCCATGAGCTTGCTATAAAAGCTATGTTTCTTGGCATTTACTGAGGATGTTGAAATCAGTTACTGTAATTTAAATCTTTTGCTAATATGCTCATCAGAATATCATTTAAAAATGCTCATCATCTATATAATGGTTTGTGTAAAACATACATATCTAAGTAGTTAGTTAACATTATGGACATTTATATTATATAAAATAAGATTCTGCTTTCTTTTATTTGTAAATCCATATTTTAGTTTTGATATAAATCTGAGCATCTACTGGAAAAATAACAATAAAATAACGAGTGATGTAATTCTTTATCTGAATATGAACCAAATGTCTTTATAAATGCTTCCAATGTTTAGGCTAAGTGTTAAGCAGTCTTTTGGGCCACAAATAGTGAAAGGATCTTAATTTGGTCAACAAAAGATAATCATAGCTCACAATCTACTAAAGTTTATTTAATTAAGCATGATTATTTGATGTTCCAGAATACATCTAATATTTCTGTCTTAACAAAATGTTGTATTTGTATATAATATATGCATTACCAAAACCTCTAAGCGTGCTAATATTCTAACTTACTAAATAATAGAAAGTGTTTTTGAGTATTCATATGATTATTCTCATGAGTAAGACACAGGAATATAGTGAAAATAGAATGTTGTCTCTTCAACTTTCTTTTAACATTTATTTTCCATAAGTGTGATATGGCCTTATTTAATTAATAGGGATGTATAATGTCAGATTTTAAAAAGTCAAATCTGGGGTTAGATTTCCTTGCTTTGAATTCTGACTCAGCAGCTTAACTCTTGGTAATTAATTCACTTACTTTTTTATACCTTAATTTTTTTCATTTATAAACTGGGAATACTAATAGCATCTACCTCATAGGGTTGTTGTGGGACTTTAGGTTGATAATCTATACAAAGGGACTAGCTCAGCACTTAGGATATAATTGGCATCAATAATAAATAAGCTATTATTTTCATTATTATGTTTATCTTTTATATAATAGCTATATTTTGAGAAAAAAATTCTTATGTGTTTTATTTACCTCAATGCTTTCAGGTATATTTCTATTAGAAAATTTATTTTATCTTATTTATTTTGGTTTGGCAAGTAGAAGCTAAGATATTGTATTACATGAGGATTAGAAAGTCTTCAAAATTAATAGAATTCCTATGTCATATTAAGCCAAGTCTAAAATAATTCACAAAGTTAGAAAAAAATGTGACAGTCTTGAAAGAACAGCTGAGTAGATTGAAGAGAAAAAACATCTATATGAAGAGCAAGTTGCCTTCATAATCATGAATAAAATAAAACTATGCTAAAATATAACTAACACATTGTAGGTAGTAATCTTACAAATTGCAATATTATGAAGCAGATGTTGCTTTAATGATGGGAGATTTCCGAAAGTACATTTAAAAAGTAAATTAAAAAATTTTTACTATCACCATATTACTGAGATGGATATTTTGCTATCTAAATAAATTGGAATTATTTCTTTATAATGAATTTTTAGATAGTTACACTTTTTAAATATTCTGTGACTAGCCCATTTGAATTTTTATATTTGATTCATCTTGTAGCCAAAATGTGTCAGTTAAGTACTTTTTTTCCTAGAAGAGAATATGAGTAGCCACCAAATATCTCAGATTCATCATTTCCTTCACATAAGAAACATGACTTGTGTGGGCATAAAAGTCTGTGTCATATTTCTCCCACAACACCCAGTGCACTTTGGCTAGGAAGGTCCATGGCTTTCCTTCAGTCAGACTGTGAATCTCCCTAACTTGTGAGCACAGTTTTGTGCAGATAAATACATGTGCGTATGTATTTCTCAAAGTGGTCAGTGATAGCAGAAGGTAAAGAAGTCCATATATAGGGAGCACTTTCTAGGATTTATTCTGATTATGAATCTTATCTTTTGTCAATAGCTTCCCCCCCCATCATAAAACCTGTAAGATACATGTTTTAAAAATCTGTGTGTTGAAGAAAATAATATATAGGCAATTATAAATGTGGAAGATATTTTTATTCTACAGATCATATATTTAAGGTTGAGATGACTATTTCAGGCTTGTCTTTAGTTAACGGCTTCTTCTGTAATCTTCTGGATACTTGCTAAGGAGCGCAATGTGCTAGTTGCTCTCTATCCTCCCATAAACTTGTCTGACTGCTTTAATCACTTTTTTATTTCTAAAAAATACTGAATGAGCTTTGTAAATTTGTCTGCCATATTATTAATTTAGTTTTCCATATCTACAGTTTCTTTCCTCTCATGTTGATTATTATAATTTTTTTTCATCTGTTGTGTTTCTGATGTCTCTAATTCATATACTTCCCTCTCATCTCATTTCATATCAAACTTTCTTTCACTTTGTTTTCTTCCCTTATGAGATCAAAGTGCATCTTTTGGAGAAAAAAAAAATCACTATCTTTCTAGTTTTTGCAGTAAAAAATTTTTTCAGAAGTCCAAACTTCCTTCTAACCACCTATATACTGTTCTCTTCTTCATTCTGATGCATTTTTAATTGGTAACATGATGGCTTTTTGTGTTAATTATCTTTCGAATGAAAGAAATTTCTCCTGTCTGAGCTTTGGCAACAAACTATACTGGAGAATCATCTTTGTTCCGCTTTTGTCCATGCGGGGCCCGGTTTCATCTATTTACACCCAGGACTGGAAAACAGGTGGACATACCTGGATTTTCAGACTCTAGATGACTTTTATTAAATATAATTCTACTAAATATTCTCTTATCCTCATTATCAGAGTTAAATGCCCCCCAAAATTATACTTAGGCATATCATTTTTAAACAACAGAAAACCAAAGGCAAAGAAAAAATCCTGAAAGAAGCCAGAAGAAGAAAGCACCTTAAGAATTATATCTGATTTTGCCTCAGAGACCATGCAAGTAAGAAGAGAGTGGGGCGAGATATTTAAAATGTTTACAGAAAAAAATCCCACCAGTATAAAAGTCTGTACTCTGCAAAATTATCTCTCAAAATGAAAGAGAAGTTGATTTTCTCAGACAAACAAAAATTGGGAAAACTTGTTGACAACAGACCTGCCCTGCAAGAAATGTTAAAAGTTCTTTAGAGAGAAGGAAAATAATATTTCAGAAACTTGTAACTACATAAAGAAAGGAAGAACATTAATTAAAGAACATTAATTAAAAAATAAATTAAGGCATAATAAAAACATTTATTTTTCTTATTAATTGATCTAACAGATAACAGTTTTTTCCATAATAATAGTAATGATGCATTCAATTTTGTATCCTTACATAGATATATGTTTATGTACACTTATGTATACATCTTATGCATATATGTGCTACATATATATCTTATATACTTATATGAAGGGAAACAAATTACGACGATACAAGAAATGAATGAAAAGGATTAAGATTCTTTTGTTATTGTATGGTACATACACTACTCATGAAATGATATAATGTTATTTAAAAATTGGCAAGGATTAGCTATAAGTGTATATTGCAAACTTCAGAGCAACCACTAAAAAGAGTAAAAAAAAAAAGTATAACCAGTATGCCAAGAAAAGAGAGAGGACAGTATGTTATATCAAGCTTAATTAAACAACAAAAGACAAAAGAAAAAAAGGAAGATAAAAATAGAAACAAAGAGCAAGAGCAACAAGTAGAAGACAGTACCAAATATGTTAGCTATTAATCCAACTATACTAATATTTTTTTGAATGACAATGGTCTAAATGCAGCAACTAAGAGACAGAGATTGTCAGAGTAGATCAAACACTGTGAGGGAAGACCGAAAGTTCTCTTTACTTTCAGAAAAATAAACCAAAGATAAGTTTAATTAGTTCAGTTCTTTCTGCCTTAGAGATTTAAGATTCTGCTAACATGCTATTAGTCCTAACTGACTGTACACTTGGGAATGTATTTTTTTTTTTTAATTTTGTTTTTATATGTGCCTTCTGGACATTTTAAAGCAAAATTGGAAAACGTGATCAGTCAGTTCTACAAGCTAGATGATCTTCCAATCAGAAGCTAGCTTATTTATTTATTTATTTCTACTTTTGGTCAATTTACTTTTGTAAAGTGATTCTATACCTTTGTTTTACTAAAATGAGTACCTTTTGGGGAAAAAAATCTGAATTGTGTTTATCTTGACATCTCCATTATTCAATTTTTTCCCTCTCATTGAACTATACCTTATATATAACTATACCTTATATATATATAAATATATATATAACTATATATATTTAAATTGCACAATTAGATGAATTTTGACTTATGTATACACCCATGAAGCCATCACTACAATTGAGATACTGGATATTTTTATTACCAGCAGAAGTCTTCTTGCACATTTGTAATCCCTTCTCTGCCATTGCTCCCAGACAACTACTGATCTGCTTTATCTCATTATAGATTACTTTGCATTTTATATAATTTTATATAAATGAATCATGCAGTATGTGATCTTTTTTCATGTGGATTCTTTCAGCATAATAAACTGGATTCATCCGTGTTGGTGCATAGATTAGTTTATTCCTTTAGCTGCTGAGTAATATTTCATTATTAATCTTTTCAAGCACTAATTTTATATCCGTAGTAACAGTTCGATTTTTAAAACAAATTTTATTTACATGCTACTTAATTTTTTCAGGGAGTTAAGCAGAGAAATATTATGTATAATATAAACTGATAATCTAGTTTATAAAAACTAGTTTTCATAACCTAGTTTATAAAATTAATAAAAGAAAAAGAAAATGTATATTTAATAAATTTTACTCAATAGTTTTTGCTATCTCAGTCCCTTCCTCCTTCTCATCCTGATCCAAGAGTTAATGGGAATAGAATGAGGTAAAGTCGCCATTTAGCTACATAGTTTAAATATTAATTATTATGGAATTCACTGAGTTCTTCTCCCTGGTATTTTCTCAGTGATTTTCTTAAATCAGAAACAACAGAAGTGAGAGGAGGTAGTTTAATGATTAACACACTGTTTTTTGAAAATACGCTTTATTATGCAATGAGAAAAATAAATGCCTATGTAACGGGATGACCACTCTATGTAGAAAGGGTTGTAACTGTTTTCCAAACTTCATGAACTGTCAGGTTTTGTTAGTTGGGGATAAATAAAAGATGCCTTTTACTTCGTGGAGAAACAAGAAAAACAGAGATTAAAAAGGGTCTTATGGTAAAAACCATTCTTTGCTTCGTTTATTGTTTTGTACCCAGTGCCTGCAGGCTTAACACCTAGTAGGTATTCAATAATTATTTGTCCTATAAAAGCATTAGGTTTTGTTAGAAGTATTGACAAAACCATGCAAAGTTTCAAAAGCCAGAAAATAAGAAGTTGTAAATATCAGTAGAGAACAGGGTAAATATTTAAATCTGGTAGAGAAAAGTGTGAGGAAAAAAGTAGTGGATGTGGCCATATTGTCAAGATGAGGGAAGAATAGCATCAAGGATAACATCAAGGATAACATTTAGAAGACTATTAAAGTAATCCAGGCTTGAGGCAAGGGGAGCCTAGGAAAGAGTGGTACTAAAAGTTACCAAATGAAGATGGTTAACTTGGTAACTGATTCCTGATCAATAGATAAGAGTGAAGATTTTAAAGGTGAAAGAAGCAAAAGAGTAGGAGAGAAAAGGTTTTGAATCTGGGTGACTTGGAGAATTAAGACAGCATTTGTGAATCTGGGAAGCAGGAAATAGGAATTAATTTGATATTAGGAATGGGAGTTTTATGAAGTTTGGAATTTCGTCTTAACTTTTCTTTTAATCCTTTAAAATATAAAATGAGCCTAGAGCATAGAAAGTATTGAAACAGGAGTTCAAATAACTATTATTTCTCCAAGCAAAGAAAAACAAAATTGGAGAACATATTTTGGTCTCTGAAAAAGTTTTGAAAAGTTTTATCTCCAGTGAAAAACAAAAGCCATAGATCTAACAGTAAAACAATACCTTATTTTTTTTTGTTTTAAGAATTATATATCTAACGAATTTTCATATCAATTGTTCTCAATAATTTTACACAGCACAGACAACTGATTTATTTTAAAAAGGCAAAATAATTTTTTTTTTTTGTAGAGAAGAAAAACTTTGTGTTACACAGGATATAAAATGAGATAGTTGTGTGTCTTCTAAAATTGACTATACTATATGAAGTCTTAGTTATAATGATAGTTATAGTAAAAGATAAGTTCAGAATCAAATGGCATTTTCTTTTAAAAATGATCATCTCTATCTTTCAAATCACATTATAATATCTCAAAAGCAGAATTTCTTATTACTGATACTATTTCCTAAAAGGCTGAATAGTTACTGACTTTGTATTTGATGAATTCAAATAACAAGACATTCTTGGATCAATTTTCTGACTTCAAAAGTAAATGACTTGTGCAATAATATTCTAATTTTACCTTATCTTTTAAAATGACTTACTTTCCTTATTAACAAAGACATAGATTGATCAAGTAGCTGAGAACTTACACTTTTTTAACTACTCGACTCATTGGAAAAGACTAATGTCACCAGCTTATTCTTACAGCCTGTTGTTGTGATTGATATTTTATGACCAAGCTGCCATCACATGGCTGAATTTCAGAAATGTGAGATCATAGATATGGTACAATTTTTAAATTGCCAAAAGAATGAATAACTATATGTCATCCAAAGTGTTTGTTCTTAACTTTGTAATAGACTTTTAATATAAAAACGTACATTTCAAAGACAGAATAGAAATAAAATTTTTGCTCCAAAATTACATTTTATAAATAGGAATTACTAACAAAAATTGATGATACAAATCTCATTTATAATGTAAATGACAAAAATGTTCTTAAGAAGGAATTTCAAGTGCAAATCTTCTGTTTATTATAAAATTTCAAAAATCAAATAGAAAAGTACAATAATGTAATGGATATCCATATACCACCATCTGTTTTTATCAAATGAGAACATTTAAAGGATTTGGTTTCCGTCTCCTTTTGTGTAACAGTAATTTTAAAAATCCAGATAAATGAGTCTCTTTAGTAACCTCCTTAATCAAATTCTCTTGTTTTTTAACCCCAAAGTCACCATTAACCTGAAGTTTGGAATGTATATTTTTCTTCAATATTTTCATATTCTTACTATAAGCATATATATATAAATTTAAAATGCAAACTTATAATGTTATTTGTAATACATGATATAAGATATGATGTTACAATACTATATTATTTGTAACACATGATATAAGATATATGTTACAATACTATATTATGTAATATAGTATGAAATGTAGTCTAGAATAATATAGTAATTTGGAGTGATTTATACTTTACTTGAATTATTTATGTACATATACTTTTAAGTCACTGTCTTATTTTCTAAAGTTCTAAATGTGTTTATTGTGCATCTGGTTCATTCACTTTAACTACTGTATAATATTTCATTACATGACTCTACCAAAAGTTAATTACTTATTCTTTTATTGATAAAAATGTGGGTCCTTTTCAAATTATTACTATTGAAACCAATTCTCCACTGAATGCTGCCTACATCTCCTTGGACACATATGATAATTTGTTTAAAATGCCAGTCTTTACTAAAGATTTACTAAATGTAAATCTTTACTAAAGAGTTGCTAGATTATAGGAAATATGTACACATCTTCACACTATCTTGCTCTCCAGAATAATTGTACCAATTGATATACTCCCCAGCAATGTACGAGAGTTTCCTTTTCCGTACATCTTTCTCTATATGCTTACTTTTAAGAAGTGAATTTAAAAATTGGCATAAAGTTTAAATTTGCTGTACCTTTAACATAAAACATATTAGCTAAAATGCTATGTGAAAGCCATGATAAATAAAACGGCTTTAGGACCTAGGGATCCCTGAAATAATTGTGGATCTTCTTTCATGGATTAAACATTTAATTACAGTAAAATTCAATTATTGACAAGACCAGGGTATTCATCTGTCATCCTTTCTTATGACCTCAGAAACAGAAGGAATTAGAATTCTTTAGAATCTAAGAGAGGAAGTAAATCAGATAACTGCCTTATATCCCAATCCCGTTCTCATTAGCTACATGATCTTGCACTACTTATTTAAACTCTAAACTTCAGATTCTCCCCTGAAAAATGGTGATTGTAAATGCAACCTTATAATATTGCTTCAAAGATGTAAATCAGATGACATTTTTAACATACAAAGCACAATGGTTAGCACAGAGTAAGTGCTAGAAAATGTTCATTTGTCATCCTGAATGGAGTTAGGCAAACTATGATGTTAAAGCTAATAAAATAAAATTAAAACCCTTTGATATATAATAACCTCTATGTATTTCCTCCTCTACTTTAGATTCCATGGCATTTAAACTAATAACACGATATTAGTTAGCATTTAATAAATATTGTCTAGCAAGAATCCTAAGGTTCACTTTTGCCTTTACATGGTACGCAATTTGAAAAGTATAGCTAAATTGCTGGATACATCCATCATATAGCAATACTATGAGTGGCAAAGAAAAACTTAGCAGAGGAATATGTTGGGACTATACTTTTTCCCTGTTATATTACTAATTGTTTGAGGTCAGGAACTTTCTCTCATTCATATTTCTTTTCCTAAAATTGGCACACAGTCAGCATTCTTATATGATAAGTGAATGAATTAAAACAATTAGTAATATTGCTTCTTGTGTTAATTTTCAGGAATATTGAGAGTTTTGGGATGGAAAGTATTCCTTGGCAGAAACAAATTACCTTCTTTATAAATGAAAGCACTGAAGTCTCTATTTGTGCAGCAGTTAGTTATCACAAGTAACAGATGATAAATTTCAAACCTCAGTTTGGTTTGTTTCCTACCATACAAGCTGCAAACACCATATGGCTGAAAATGGAAAGTGCTGGAAGAGGCAGTGGGGAGGATAAAAAGATCACACTAATGCTTTGTTGTCAATTCCAAATTGATAGTTATTTGTGTCCTATTGTTAGGCACTGTGGGGGCTAAAATGTTTTCTATATAGTTCCTACTTTCATAAAACCACCATCATTACAGAGAGAATAAAATATTGAAAAATATGATTTTTTTTACCTGGTAGCTTGTTATTATATATTAGTAGCTTAAAAATAAAAGCAACATACTCCAAATTTGGTAAATAACTGGAGCTGTAACTCTAGATATTATTTACAACCTATAAAATATAGAAAAGACACGTTGATTATTAGTATATAAATGTCATAAAGACAGAGAAATTAAATTACAGCTATAAAATATATCTCTATATCAATCCATAGGACTCATGGATTACATAAAACATAGAAGTCCAAGGAGCAAGAAATGGAAGCTAAGATGAGAATCATATTAGACTTAATCATATTAGGTTGGGCCTGGTCTGTCATAATCTGACTGTCCTCAGTCTTCCGCATATTAGTAACTGGAACCAACCATTTACCCAGTTGCTAAAGCCAGAAACTTGAGAGTCAACCATGACTCCAAAGTTTCCTTGATCCCACATATCCCAACCATAGTCAGCAAGTCCTATTAGCCCTACTTTCAAAATATAGCTTGACTCCTTTCATTTCTTTAGTTCATTGAGGAGATAAAGCCACCTTTATCTCCTCAATGAACTAAAGAAAGTCTTCTGATTTCTTTCCTTCCATGCTTGACCCCACTCAATCCCTTCCCCTGCAGCCAGACTCAATTTTTAAAGAGGTAATTCAATTAATGTCACCTCCTGTTTGAATTTTTCAATGTCTTCCAGAAAGAACTTAAGATATAATCTAAACTTCTCACCTGCATGTTCTGGTACCCCAAAATTCCACCATTTTATTGTGATTTTGCTCCTTCTTTCACTATAGTCTGGCTATAAATGTCCTCTGTCAAGATATAGAAAGCTATTTTCTTGGCTCAGAGCCATATGCTTTTTCTTGTTTCTGGAATGCTGTTCACGTGGCTGGGCTTATTTTCATTCTTCAGATATCAGTTTAAATGTCAATTCTTATTGAAACTTTCTTTGACCACTGTATCAGATAGTCACCCCATCTTTTATAGCTACAAAGTTATTTTACTTACAGTAATAATCACAATGAGTAACACTTTTATTCATTTACTTACTTGTTTATTATGTTTCCCAACCAAATATAGTGATTGTTATATCAAGCACCTGGGCCTGTGCTTGGCATATAAGAATCTAATACATGGATGTTCAAAGAATGAATAAATGAATGCTTACTGGTATGCCTCTCTAGAGATTTTTTTTCATTTTTTAAAAATGTATTTGTTTAAATTAGGTTCAAGTATACATTGGTTAGACAGCTATATAGTTCATAAAACGATCTCCTCAATTGCTCCCTCCCTCTCCTGGCCCTCCACCTAGCCATCATATTGATGCTAACTGCATTCTCTCTGCGATGCTCCCCCTCCCTGTGACCAACTGTCAACTACTAATTTGTACTTCTTTAACCCTTCATCCAATTCTCCCAATCCCCTAAACCCTCTCCCCTCAGGTTGTCACCAAATTGTCCACTGTATTTGTGAGTCTGTTTTTGATTAATTTGTTCTTTTTTATTCCTTAGATTCTGCATATAAGTGAAATCATACAATTTATTTCACTCAGCATAATAACCTCTAGGTCCACCCATGTCACTGCAAATGGTAGAATTTCATTTATTTTTAATGGCTGAGTAATATTCCATTGTATATATCAATGATAATTTCTTTATCCAATCATCTGTTGATAGACATTTAAGTTACTTCCATATCTTGGCTATTGTAAATTGTGCTGCCATGAATATTGGAGTGCATAGATATTTATGAATTGTTGTTTTGGTTTTCTTTGGATAAATACCCTGAAGTGCATTTGCTGGGTCCAAAGGTATGTCCATTTTTAATTTTTTGAGAAACCTCCAGACTGTTTTCCATAGCAGCTGTACCAATTTGCAATCCCATCAACAATGTATGAGGGTTCCCTTTTCTCTGCATCTTCACCAGCACTTGCTGTTTTATGATTTATTGATGATAGCCATTCTGACAGGTATGAGGTGATATCCCATTGTGGTTTTAATTTGCATTTCTCTGATGATTAGCAACTTTGAGGATCATTTCATATGTCTGTTAGCCATCTGTATTTCCTCTTTGGAGAAGTATCTATTCATGTCTTTTGCCCCCTTTTTAATTGGATTTTTTTTTGAGTTGTATAAGTTCTATATTTTGGATATTACCCCCTTATCAGATGTATCATTAACAAATATCTTCTCCCGAACAATTAATTGTCTTTTTGTTTTGTTGATGGCTTCCTTCGCTGTACAAAACCTTTTTAGTTTGATGAAGTCCCATTTGTTTATTTTTTCTTTTGTTTCCCTTTCCCAAAGAGATATATCTGAAAAGAAATTCTTGTTAGTGATATCAGAGAGTTTACTGCCTATGTTTTCTTGCAGAGGTTTTATGGTTTTAGGTCTAACATTTAAGTCTTTAATCCATTTTGAGTCTATTCTCGTATACAGTATAAGAAGGTGGTCTAGCTTCTTTTCTTTGTATGTATCTGTCCAATTTTACCAATATCATTTATTGAAGAGGCTGTCTTTACCCCATTGCATGTACTTACCTCCTTTGTCATATATTAAGTGAGTGTATAGGTGTGGATTTATTTCTTGGATCTCTATTCTGTTCCTTTTTTTTTTTTTTTTTTGATCAATGTATCTGTTTTTATGCCAGTACCATGCTGCTTTGATTACTATAGACTTGAAGTACAGTTTGATATCAGATAGTGTGATACCTCCAGCTTTGTTCTTCTTTCTCAAGATTGTTATGGCTATCGGGTTTTTTTATGGCTCCATATAAATTTTAGTATTATTTGTTCTAGCTCTTTAAAAAATGTCATTGGTATTTTGAGAGGCATTGTATTTCATCTATAGATTTCTTTGGGTAGTATGGCCATTTTAACAATGTTGATTCTTCCTACCAATGAACAGGGTATATGCTTCCATTTATTTGTATCTTCTTCAGTTTCTTTTTTCAATGACTTATAATTTTCTGAAAACAGATCTTCTACCTTGTTGGTATTTTATAATTTTTGGCACAATTGTAAATGGGATTGTTTTCTTAATTTCTCTTTCTGAAAGTTCATCATTGATGTATAAAAATGCCACTGACTTCTGAATATTTAGTTTATAACTGCTACTTTACTGAATTCATTGATCAGTTCTAACAGTTTTTTTGGTGAAATCTGTAGGGGTCTCTCTATATAGTATCATGTCATTGGCAAATAGCAAGTTTTACTTCTTCCTTTCCAATTTGGATGCTTTTTATTTCTCTTTCTTGTCTACCTCTCTAAAGATTTTTAAAGAGGTTAACTGACAGATGAAGTTGGAATATGAAAAAGGTGGCTTTTTTAAATGCATCTAATTTATATTTCATTTCACTAATTTATTTATTCTGAAAATATATCACCACTGAAAAAGAGTAAATTCTTCAATAAATAAAAATGTAGCAAATATATATCCAATACAAATATTTTATTAGCCTTGACTAGTATATATGATTTACAAGTTAAGAAAGGAAAACCACTGGTTATGCAATATAGTTCATGAAAATAAAAATGCTACTTATCTTTGCACAGGCATTTATATTTTCAAATTCAATAAATTTATACATGATGAAGTACTCTTAACTTCTCTTGATATATCTTTATAAAGAAGTAAACATGTTTCAAAATTATCCAAACACAATATTGTAGAAGCAGAAATGATATAGTCTCACACTTTAAAATGTCAATGTATACTAGTCAGTTTCTTTTTTCAAAAAATAAAATACAATGAAGACATAGAAATTAAAATATGTCCTCAAGCCGAGATTAGCTGACATTTGTTTTCGAAAAATAGGTAGTTTCTAGCATTTGATTCTTCACAATATTATTAGGAAAAAGGCTTAAAATATTCCAGATGGATACAGTGTTTACTAACATATGGTAATGTTGTCAAACAAAGAACATGTAAATTTTGAGCTCTGAAGTCAGTGCAGTGAATTTATAAAAGTATATATGAATTATTTAAGAAGTGTGAAAGTAATGCTATGTAACATAAGAAAGTAAGTTAGAAAAAAATCACAGTCAGACTAAATATGCATGGGCATGCTATACTGCTTTTTGGTTTTGGTCTGGTGTATTTTAAATGTACTAAATATTTTACGAGATTATATGTATGGTAGAGACAGACTTTTCACTGAAATATTTTTATTCTTCTTTAATATAGATGTTTTAGTTAGCAGTTGTATTAACCTGCCAGTATTATCTGAAACTCTCCAAAATACTTAACAGCAAGTATACCACAGCAATTAGGTTACCAACAGGAACCAGATGGTACACTCAAATTTAAATAATTTAGGAAGATTTTATAAAAGAGAATACTTACAAAGGTGCGAGCAGGTTGTCGGGAACCATAGGGATAATGCAGAGCTAGAAACATAAAAATACACCTCCCCCAAAACAAATAAAAACAACTACTATTATCTTTGTGTCTAATGGAAGGGAATCAGCTGTTAACCAGAAAAAAATAGAGTCAGAAAGAAGCTGCCTGGAAAGGACCTGCCAACTAGGAACTCAGAAATAACCCCGAAGGAAGGGAGCCAAGCAAACAAATATCAAGATTTCACTCTCTTCATTTTCTCCCATGTAGTTTCTCAGCGTGCCAAGTCTGAGCACGTGACCTGGTTTTAGCTGATTTGGGAGGTTAGGTTACTCTATTACTTTAAAAATTAGTTCAAAAAGGAAAATAGGACATGTGTCAATTATTCACACGTTAATAATGATATTTCTATACTTTAGTGTATTTAGCACCATAGATTACAAAGATTTTCCATTTTTATTATCTCATCTGTGGCCTTAAAACACTCCCAACTTAAGAGCATGGGTTCTGGAGTCAGATCCTCCTGGGTTTATCAGCTGTGTGACTTTGGACAAATTATTATTTGTGCCATAACAATTTAAGATACATAAATTATTTTAACACAATATAATTTATGAAGCATCATTTATTCATCTTTAAAAGGGGAATAGTGGTAATATATTCCCTTAGGGTGTTTTTAGTATTGAATAAATCAATACATTTAGAGCACTGAAAATAGTACATAGCATGTGGTAAGTGCTTAGTAAATGCCAGCTCTTTGGGTTTTCATTTCACAGGAATAGAAATGAAGTTCAATGAACTCAACGATTTAAGGCCATAGTTTTCAAACAAGGCTGAGAGGTAGCTCATGACCCAAGTTTTCTGACTTGAAATACAATGCTTCCAATATTCTGTATAATTACATAATCATGGTCTATTGTTTGGTTTGTTTCTCCAAACATATACTCTTTGTAGGCTTTGCTCACTATCATATCTGGTTATTGCTGATCCCCATGCTTTGTTTTCACAGGGTCTTGAGATAAAGAGAGAAAAAAAAGGAGTTTTCCATGGTGGAATGCTATTAATTCCAGTCTGAAATTAGTTACCCTATTAACAATAAACCTGCTTGGAAATAGCACTTCCATACATGTACATTTGACTCCAGTGTCTTCTTCATTAGTTATCAAAATGATTTAAATTACTACTTAATTTTAAAGGAGGGCTCTACCACTTTAAATGCCTAATAACTAAAATTTTTAACTGTTGTTTATACCGGATTTATTTAGTGTGTTGATGTCAGCACAGTGAATGCTGCCTGGTACACAGTAGGTGCTGAACAAATATTTATTAAATTAATTAACAAATTAATAAAAGTACTACACCTAATATATTGCTTTTATTGATATACAAGAGAATAAACTGCCCAGAATACTAAAAACCAGAAGAATGGAAATATCCAGATTTAGATGAAAATGCAGAGAAAAATCAATAAATCACAGAGTGGAATTTCTATAGTTAGAAAGGGCTTAAATCAATATGGCCTTTCAGTATAAGCCAAAACAATAATACTGTATCAAATTTTCTCTGGCAGATTTAGAGATAGCCTGCTAAAATTTCAGTATCTTTCCATAACCATTTTGAGGGAGAAATGTTTATGGTGCAAAGGTGGATTTTGAATCCAGATTGTAGCAATTGAGAATTTTATTCTGTTGAGTAAATTAATGGTACAGCCCACAAAGATTCTTTTTTTATCTTATAAAACACAGTTGTAGAAAAACAAAACAAAATAAAACTCCTCACTTAAGGATGATTAAAACAGAACAGATTTATCTGGGAGGTGGAGGGTAGAAGCACAACCAAACCAATATCAAACAAACCCCAAACAACTTATTATTTAAAGTCTTCCATAGATTTTTGTCTATGAAAAACCATAGCAATACAGGGAGGGAGCTTGTGTCCACTACTAGAAATAGAGGAATAAAAATAAAATAACTTGAAATATCTTCATTTTTTTTCTATTATAATATTGTAAATGTTTTGTTAATGCTGGCTAGTGCGGTACTTAGAAGAAATAAAATAGAACATTAGATAACCTGAAGTACTATTGCCAAGACTTGAGTCACTATGAAATATATTTCAAATAAAGGAATGTCTTTAAAAATGTAAACTCAATATCATATTGTAGCAGTTCTAAACAAATACTAAACAAGTTTTGGTTATATAAACAATTTAGATTATCTATATTTTAAAGCAGTAATCTCTTCTCGGTTCCTGAATACCTTTATCATCTCCCTACTTTTCTTAGTTTGTATACTTAAACTCTAATATTTTTAAGGTTTATGTTTTGATTTCATTCTGCTGATAAAATCTGTAGACCTTACTAAAATGGATTAGGTTTCACTTCTGTCTGTTCCATAGCATCTTGTGGTTTCCTAAACATATTACACTTGTTAACAACATATGTCTTTCAATAGTGTTTAACACAGTGTCTAGCTTATGCAGATTTGCATTTCTAGAATTAACTAAATGCTTGGTAAATAATAAGTGCTTAACAAATATTTGGTGACATGAAGTACTGATATTATATGATTTTTAACACAAAATATAGATAGTTGTTTGCCTTTCAAATCATTGTAAAATGAATATATCTACATCTTCAATTTTCTATAAATACATTATATATACCAAGGTTTTAGTAATGTAGCTTTGGTTCCCATATATTGGTAATATCTTGTTTTGTTAACACAATTTTCTTTTTTTCTTTGTATTCAGGGGAGCCCTGTGAATCTGAAACGTTAACTTCTCCTTTAAACATGTTTAAAGCCTATATCAATTTGAGAGAAGGTATTTTCTTGGACTAGAAAAGTTGCTCATGATAGTAAGACAGACATCCTAAATTAACGTGTTTAATTTGTGCTTCATTAATCTTTTGAAGTCATTTTCCAGAATATCAGACCAATTTATTTCAAAAGTAAACATGAAATAATTCCAAAACATAAATTACACATTATTTAAAAGGGCTGGTTATTATTAGTAGTATTATTATTATTGCTATTATTATTATTAGAGAAATCATTGCCTTTTGATTCTGCTAAAAGCAAATAATTATCAGTTGCTGGTATAAAATAATATTCTATAAATTCAAAGCTTGAGTTGCATAATAATAAATTATGTTTTTATATGTAACTGTTTTATGTATGCTTTAATACATGATTCTAATCACAAAGATTAGCTTCTTTCTTTGAAATTTTAATAGTAGTTCATAAACCTAAGGGACTCTATACTGTGAAAAATTGTCCTGCATCCTATTCTTTCCCACATCTCAAATTCATTCTGCCTTCTTGATGCCTCCTGAAATATTTATAACAGATTGGGGAGAAAACTACTGTTTAGGTCAACCGTGAAAGGAAGAAGACTAAAACTTCAAAAATTAGTTCAGGTAACTATGAGGTCTGTCATATTAAAACACAATCTTCCCAAAGAATAATATTGGGTATTAGATCCCTTCATAATCGTCCTCAGAATTTTTCTCAAAAATTTCCATCAGTTCAGGACTATTTTTATTGTGGTAAAATACACATAATATAAAATTCACTATTTCAACCATTTTTAAATGTAAAGTTCAGTGATATTGAGTATATTCATGTTACTGTCCAACCATTACCACCATTCGTCTTTAGTAATTTTTCATCTTCTTAAACTGAAAACATGTACTCATTAAATAATCATTAACCATTCTTCCCTTCCCCAGCCCCTGGCATTCTACTTTCTGTCTCTGTGGATTTGACTACTATAGCTACCTTATAAAAGTGGAACCATTCAGCATTTGTCTTCTTGTGACTGGCTTATTTCACTTAGCATAATGTCCTCAAGGTTATGTGACACATGGATTATGTGTCAGAATATTTTTTCATTTTAAGGTTGAATAATATTATGTTGTGTGTGTGTGTATGTGTGTGTGCACGTGCGTGAGTGTGTGTGTGTGTGTGTGTGTGTGTGTATGTATGTCACATTTTGTTTCCCCATTCTTCTGTTGATAGACATTTTGGTTGCTTCCACCTTTTGGCTACCGAGAATAGTGCTGTTACAAACATCGGTGTACAAATTTCTGATTATCTGTGCTTTTAATTCTTTTGTGTATATATTTAGATGTAAATTATTGGAGTCATAAGATAATTCTATTTCTAATTTTTGGAAAACTGCCATACATTTTTCCATAGCTAATCCAGAGCTTTTTTAAAAAGTAAAATGTATAAAAATCAAAAAAGAAAAAGAAAAAAACAAGTTTGCATATCCACTGAAGACTGTAGACTTTAATGCTATAAAAGTCTTGAGGTTAATTTTTAAACTTCTCCATTATTTTAAAATGAAATACAAACCCTGGTTCCTAACTCCCAGGCCAATGGTTGTCCCACACACCCATACTTCAATTTGGTGCTTAAAATGTTGTCATAATTTTAGAAGAAAATATAAGCTTGGATAACCTATAGAATAATTTATTTTGTCTTTGTAGCATTGGAAATTTATGATTAACACCATCGAATTACTTCTTATAGTAAATAAATTATAGTCATACAAAAAGCAAAATCACAAACTGTAACCATAGGGAAAGCTCCTTGAATTCTATAAATAAGTAATTAAATTATTTCCATTTCAAACATAGGTTTTGTTCTTTTTATCAAGAGTATTACAGCAATATTAATGAAGTTCCCCACGTCCCTCTACTTTACTAACTAGGACCATAAGCACCTTCACAGATTGGATAATCTGACTCAAATAAAAATAAAATTGACACCTTGACTTGGAGGTTTGCATACTTCAATAGAATTTCCTTCAAGTTAATTAATGTGTGAATGCTTGACTGTGGATTCAATTAACCCATAGGGCTCTCGTTGCTGTATTTTTCATAAAATAGCATGATAGGGTACAACCATATTTTTAAATGCCCAAATATGACTCCTTTGAATGAAATTAACACAATTCATTAAGGTCACAAAATTAAAGGAAAATATCAGCAATAATAAAAATGAAATCTTGTCTTAATAGCCCATAAATACCATATACAAATCACATTCTTAAATTACTATTTGGCCTAAATGTGTAAATAAATAATAAATGCGAAATGATAATTAGATATTATGAAAACTTTAAATTTCTCATTTCCTGAATTTTAATTACAAATATTACATGTGAAGGATTTTATTTGTAATAATAAAATCTTTTGAGCTATAATATATTGTGATTTTATCATAAGTATATGGTTTAAATGAATTCTTTAAAAATATATGTGGGCATGTTCAAAAATAAATATGCTGATTGGCAATACTGAATAATAAAATTATATACATCAGTCTCTATCAAATTCAATCATAAGTTATTCAGAACCATTAATTCCTGTGAAAATAAAACACACCTAAATCTCCAAAGTATTTGCTGTCATTGCATGTTGAAGTAGTCTACTGTACCACAATTCCTATAAAATTGTACTTAAATGATGATATTTGCATGTATTTATTTATCTCCTTTACCAAAATATACATTACATGCAATCAGTGACCATGTCAACCCTACTTATTCACCTATTTTTAGTGCCTAGCACACCCTGGCAATCTTAGATGTTTAAGAAATATTTTCTGAATTAATAAGAGCATATTTTTAGATCAACTGCCTGATTTCCTTTTGGCCCATGGCCTCATTTATTTCAGTCATGGTGTAACAACTTAAAAGAAAATCTGTTAGTGGGTACCTATGCTAAATTTCATGACTCAAATTTCTGCAGCTATTCACAGCAACCATTTCAGCACCTGGCATTCTGTACAGTGCTGAAGTTTACCCCTTACTGTTAAAAAGAATTGATCACTTGATTTCTTTTGCAAGACTCAAGCTGTTATACTAAGATAACTTTAGGGATGTTATTAGAGCCTAGCAGGTGAAAAACAAAGCCATTTGTTTAACATAGCTTCTTGGTGATAGTATGAAGCAACTCTAAATGTGTACATTAATGAGACAGGCTGTCTAGTTCATGCCCAAAAATGATGTATACCTATAAAATATTTGTGCTGTTCACACAAAAAAGAATAAGGCTTCTACTAGATGTATAACAACAAAGCAATCCTTGCTCCCATTGCATGGAAGACTCAGTGCAGTGCATCACAACTACAAGTATTGGGAAAACAACATCTTACTGATAGAAGTAAATTGAGTAATGTGTTCTACAGAGATACTTTCCTCAATGAGTTTCTTTGAGCTAATAGGGCCTCATAAATAAGCATACATAGAAACATTTTAGTGTGGTCATTAGCTAAGTAGTTCGAGCATGCTTAAGGGGAGATAGTAAAGACTGACAAGTAAATTAGTTTCATTTGCTTACTTAATTACTTTTCTCCTTAATAAATGATACCACATGAGATTACGTCCTATATTGCTGATTCGTCCAATGTCATTTAGAGTTACATACGTTATCTTTTAAAAAATTTTTATTTTTTCAAGTTTCATTAACTAAATGAAGTTTAGTTAAATAATGCAGAACAAATTCATGGAGTTAGGATTTTTATTAGATTCACAATGTGAAATAAAGACACATGACCTCATCCATTCTTCCAATCACATACGAATACGCACGATACACACACACATGCACACACACTTTTCTGAAAATATTGCTAAATATTGACCAATTTTATTGACAGTATTTGAAAAAAAATTGAAACCACAGATAGTACAGATCCCTATATATAAACCTTATATATGGCATGTTTTTCTCTATCCATACATACCTATGATATAGTTTAATTTATAAATTAGGTATAGTAAGAAATTAATAACTAGTAAAATAGAACAACTAATATATTATAATAAAAGTTATGCTAATGTGGTCTCTCACCATGGGGGTATGGTGAGGAGACTATATTAATTTTAACTATTCAAGCATTATAATGACTTATTTTTGAGAACTGTTGTAGGTCAAATTTTACAATGACCCCAAGGATCTGCAGTCTTTACAATTATCTTACTTTAAGTGTGGGCAGGAACCTGTGACTTGCCTCTAGTCAACAAAATATGGCAAATATGGTGAGATAGCACTCCTTTGGTTTTACAGAGTTTTATAAGACCCCTTTTTGGCTGACTGGAGCAAGAGAGCCCTCTGTTGAAGAAGTTGCCCTGTTGTGAAAGAGCCTATGAGACAAAACAAATGTCAAGGAACTTCAGAGGCCTCTAGGAGCTGAGAGCACTCCCTCAAGGAGGTGAGCCCCTTGGTCCTACAACCACAAGGAACTGAAATTCTGCCAATAACCAACAACATGAGTTCGGAAGAAGAACCTGAGCTCCAAAAAAGAACACGCCAAGCCAACGCCTTAACTTTGAACTTGTGAAGCACTACTTAGAGGACCTAATAAAGTTGTGCCTGGTTTCCTGACCCACAGAAATGCTGAGAAAACAAATATGTATTATTAGTTCAGGTAGAGATGGTGGAGTAGGTAAATTACCTCTTCCCATGACCGCATTAAAGTTACAACTAAATTATTGAATAACCTGGAGAACCATCTGAAGACTAGCTGAACAGAACTCTTATAACAAAGGATATAAAGAAGAAGCCACATTGAGATTTGTAGGAAGAATGGAAATACTAAATGGGCTGGTCCCACATCCATATGTGGCAGTTGAGAATCTTGGCTGTTAAGGTCCTCCTGTAGAGCTAAGGGTTCCAGCCCTATACCAGGCTCTCCAGCCTAGAGCACCATTACTGGCATGAGAGGTCTCCACACATCTGACCATGAAAATCAGTGGGAATTCCATTTGTCTGGGTAAGAGGAAAAGCTGTGGGAAACTCAGGTGTTCCTCTTAAAGGGACTGCGTACAGACTTCCTCACACCCACCGCTCACCTGGGGCTTTGGAAAAGGGACAGTGGCTTAGAAAATGCCAGAGACACAAATAGACAGACTGAATTGAGTGGCTTCAGGGGGAAAGCTGGACAGACAGCCACCATTGCCCTGTGTTGAGCCCTCTTTCTGTGTAACTGGCAGGTAGACACCACCTTTGTTATATTGAGCCCTTTTCCCACTGGCCAAATCTGAATTTTAATTGGGTGATGAAATTCACTGGTTCATCCTAGTGATTCCCTAGGACTCTGGCCAACTCAACTCGCACAACACTGAAGGATCCTTAGCGGCTGGAGGCTAGCTGGTGTTTGCCACAATGCAGACTTACTTGACAACTCTTAGGAGTCCGTAGGCCCCAGGAGGGTGATGACTGGCCTCAGCATGCTTTGAGCCTTTTGAGTGGCCCCAGGCTCAAATCTAGAGCCAAATCTGAATCTGCACTAACCTAGTAAGCACCATTCACCTTGCCCTGGTGACTGACTCCCTGGGACCACGCTCTACCCAACTCATGCACCACTGGAGGCTATTTTAGGGTGGATAGGCAGCCATTGTTGGCTTGTGCAATAGACATTCTGCAAGCCCCAAGCAAGTAATAGCTAGTCTGAGCATTTTACTGAATGGATCTGAATTTTCATGGTAAACAGCACTGGCTCCACTCTGGTGATTCCCAGAGAACCCATCATGCTCAACTCACATACTTCGAGAGGCTCTTTTACTCACTAAGCCTTATGGACAGCCAGAAGGTGGCAGCAGACCTTAGGATTCCCTGGGACTTTTGCTGAGCTTCCTTAGGCCCAGTACTGGTGGTGACCAGCCTTGGTTTGCAGTGTGGCCTCTCACACTCAACTTCAGGCCCAGCACAGGCAGCAATAAACCGAGGATTGATCTGTAGCTTCTACCAAGAGCCCCGGGCAGGTCACAGGCAGTGGCTGACCTTGGCCTACATGGGACCCACTCCCAAGAAGCCCCAAAGCCAACACACCCAGCGGCCAGCTTCAGACCACAACAGAACACAATCTGATTAGTCCCAGAGAGGCACACCCAAAAGGTGGCACCAGAGCCTGCTGGGGCAATTCATCACAAGGTCAGTTCCCTCACAGCAGCTCATACACCGTAGTCGAGACCAATCCAAGAAACCAGTCAGTTCAAGGGTAAATTTCACTAGCTGACATTCCAACAGCTATCATGTTTCAACTACAACAGGAGGGCATACACAACACATACAAGGGACACACCTGAAGTATCTGGCTCAGGAGACCAGGGAGACTGTGCAACTGGCCTCCATAGGACACCTACAAGATAAGTCAACGCTGCCAAGACTGAGAGGCATAGCAGATCTACCTCACAAATAGAAATACACACAGAGGGGGAGCCAAAATGAGGAAACAAAAAAAATATGTCCCAAATGAAATAAAAGGAAAAAACTTCATAAAAAGAACTAAACAAAAACAAAACAAAACAAAAGAACTAAACAAACAAACAAACAAAAAAGACAAGCAAAGTATTAGGTACACTATTCAAAACACTGGTTATAAGGATGCTTAACAAAGTTAGTAAGAACATGAACAAAAAGCTATGTTTCTGAAATGAAGAATACAGAAACTGAAATGAAGAATATACTAGAAGGAATGAATAGCAGACTAAATAAAGCAGAGGATTGAATCAGCAATTTGGAAGAAAAGGTGGCAGAAAACATCCAATTTAAACAGCAATAAATAAATAAGTAAATAGCATGAAGATAGTTTAAGGGACCTTTGGGACAACCTCAAGTATAACAACATTTTATCATAGGAGTACCAGAAGAAGAAGAGACACAGCAAAGGATTGAGAACTTATTTGAAGAAATATTGATTGAAAACTACCCTAACCTAGTGAAAAAAAATAGACATATAAGCCCTGGAAACACAGAGAGTTCCAGACAAGATGAATTCTAACAGGCTCACACCAAGAAAAACCATAATTAAATGCCAAAGTTGAAAGACAAAGGAAGAATCTTAAAAGCAGCATAAGAAAGGCAGTTAGTTACCTACAAGGGGGCTCCCATAAGACTGTCAGCTAATTTCTCAACAGAAACTTTCAGACCAGAAGAGATTGGGTCGAACTATTCAAAGTGATGAAAAGTAAAGACCTACAACCAAGACTACTCTACCTAGCAGGGCCATCAATTAAAGCTAAAGGTGAGAAAAAGAGCCTACTAGACAAGAAAAAGCTAAAGGAGTTCATCACCACTAAGCCAATATTATAAGAAATGTTAAGGAGACTTCTTTAAGAAGAAGAGAAAAAATAATAGAACATAAATATAAATAATAAAATGGCAATACTACAAACCTATCAATAATTACTTTAAATGTAAATGGATTAAATGCTCCAATCAAAAGACATAAGGTAGTTGAATGGATAAGAAAACAAGAGCCATATATATGCTGTCTATAAGAGACCCACTTCAGATTGAAAAACAAATACAGACTTAAAGTAAAGGTATAAAAAATATATTTCATGCAAATGGAAATGAAATAAAGCTGAGATATCAGTACATATATCAGACAAAACAGGCTTTAAGACAAAGGCTATAATTAGACACCAGAAGGACATTTCGTAATGATAAAGAGATAAATCAAACAAGAGAATATAATCCTTATAAACATTTAGATACTTAAAATAGGAGCATCTAAATACACAAAGCAAATATAACTGACATAAAGGGAGAGATTGACAACAATACAGTCATAGTAGGGGACTTTAATACCCCATTGACATCAATGGAGAGATCTTCCAGACAGAAAATCAATAAGAAAACAGCAGCCTTAAATGACACTTTAAACCAGATGGATTAATGAATATTTTTTAAAAAATTTCAACCCAAAGAAGCAAAACATGCATTCTTCTCAAGTGCACATGGAACATTTTCTAAGTAGGCCACAAAACAAGTGTCAATAAATTTAAGAAGATTGAAATCATATCAAGCATCTTCTTTGACTATAATGGTATGAAATTAGAAATCAGTTACAAGAAAAATAACTGAAAAATATACAAACATATGGAGGATAAATAACATGCTACTAAACAATGAATGGGTTAACAATGAGATCAAAGAAGAAATCAAAATATACTTTGAGACAAATGAAAATTAAAACACAACAACCCAAATCTATAGGACAAAGTGAAAGCAGTCAAGAAAAAATGAAAATCTGAACAGACTGATTGCTACTAACAAAATCGAATCGGTAATCGAAAAACTTCCAATAAAAAATCGTCCTGGACCAGATAGTTTCACTGGTGAGTTTTAACAAACAAAAATATAAGAATCAAAGAAGAACAAAAATCAAAGAACATCCATCATTCTCAATCTATTCCAAAAAATTCAAGTAGATGGAAAGATCCCAACCTCATTTTACAAAGCCACCATTACCTTGATTCCAAATAAGATAGAATCATTACAACAAAATAAAAATTTAGGGTGATAAATTTGAACATAGATGAACATAGATGCTGAAATCCTCAACAAAATATTAGCAAACCGAATTCAGCAATACCGTAAAAAGATCATACACTATGATCAAATTTGATTTATTTCTGCGATGCAAGTTTGGCTCAATATCGGCAAACTGAAAGATTAAAATCACATAACCACATCACTAGATGCAGAAAAAGCATTTGACAAAATCCAGCATCCATTTATGATAAAAATTGTCAGCAAAGGGGCAGTAGAGGAAAACTACGTCAACATAATAAAGTCCGTATATGACAAACCTGCAGCTAACATCATATTCAACAAGGAAAAGCTAAATGTGCTTTCCCTAAGATCAGGAAAAAGACAAGGATATCCATGTTCACCACTTTTATTCAACACACCATTGGAAGTCATAGCTACAGGAATCAGACAAGAAAAAGAAGTAAAAGGCATCCACATTGGAAAGGAAGAAGTAAAACTGTCCTTATTTGCAGATGACAAGATACTATGTAGAGAGAACCCTAAAGATTCCACCAAAAAAAAAAAAAACTATTAGAACTGATAAATGATTTTAGTGAAGTAGCAGGATACAAAATTAATATTCAGAAATTGGTTCTATTTTTTATACACCAGTAATGAATTATCAGAAGGAGAAATTAAGAAAACAATTCTATTGATAATTGCATCAAAATAAATAAATAAATAAAACACCTAGGATAAATTTAACAAAAAAGGTAAAAAACTTGGAAAACTCTAAGGTATTTTAAAAAGAAATTTAAGTAGACATAAATAAATGAAAGCATACATTGCTCATAAATAGAAAGAATTAACATTGTTAAAATGTCCAGACTACCCAAAGTGATCTACAATCCAATGTGATAATCTCTGTCAAAATACCACTGACATTTTTCACAGAGCTAAAACAAGTAATCCTAAAATTTATATGGAGCCACAAAGACCCAAAATAATCACAGCAAACTTGCAAAAGAAAAACAAAATAAGTGGTATCAAAATACCTGATATCTATAACTATACTATAAGTCTATAGTACTCAAAACAGCATGGTACTGGCATAAAAATATACACACAGACCAATGGAACAAAATAGAGAGCCCAGAAATAAATTATTATCTTATGGTCAATTAATCTATGACAAAGGAATCAAGAATATACAATGGGATAGAAACAGTCTATTCAATAAATGGTGTTAAGAAAACTGGACAGACAGATGCAAAAGAATGAAATTGAATCACTTTCTTATACCATACAAGAATAAATTCTAAATGAATTAAAGCCTTAAATGTAAGACTCCAAACCATAAAACTTCTGGAAGGAAACAAAGGCTGTTAACTTTCTGACATTATTCTTGGTAATATTTTTTTTTTGATATTTCTCCTTGGGCAGGAGAAACAAAAGAAAAAATAAACAAATGGGACTACACCAAACTAAAAAAGTTTTGCACACACAGGAAATCGTCAACAAAATGAAATGACAACCTACTAATTGGGAGAAGATATTTGCCAATGTTACATCAGATAAGGGGTTAATATCCAAAATTTGTAAAGAACTCATACAACTTAACTCCGAAAATACTAACAATCCAATTAAATTGGAGGTGGACCTGAATAGATATTTCTCCAAAGACAACATACAGATGGCTAACGGACATATGAAAAGATACTCAACATTACTTATCATCAGAGAAATGCAATTAAAACCACAAGATAACACCTCACACCTTTCTGAATGGCAATCAACAATAATTCAACAAACGAGCGTTGGCGAGAAAGTGGAGAAAAGAGAATCCTCATGCACTGTTGGCGGGATTACAAATTGGTGTAGTCACTATATAAAAAAATGTGGAGGTTACTCAAAAAACTGAAAACAGAGCTACCTTATGACTAAATAATTTTACTGCTGATTATTTACTCGATGAAATCCAGTATTAATTCAAAAAGTTAAATACACCACTATGTTTATTGCAGCATTGTGTTCAATAGCCAAGATACAGAAGTAACCTAAGTGTCCATCAATATATAGGAGAAGTGGTACATATATACAATGGAATATTACTCAGCCATAAAAAGAAGGAAATCTTACCATTTGGGGCAATGTGGATGGATCTGAAAGGTATTATTCTAAGTGTAACAAGTCAGACAGATAAAGGTAAATATCATATGATCTCACTTATATGTGGAATCCGAAGAAGAAAATAAACACACAGAACAGAAACAGGGTCATAGATACAGAGAACAAACTGATGGTTGCCAGGTGGGAGGAGAGTTGGGAGGCTGGGTGAAAAAAATGAAGGGTTTAAGAAGTACAAATTAGTAGTTCTGAAATCATCAAGGGGATGTAAAGTACAGCATAGTGAATTTAGTCAATAATCTAGTGCCAGGTGGGTACTAGACTAATTGAGGTGGATCACTTTGTAAATAATATAAATGTCTACCCATTATGCTGTACACCTGCAACTAATATAAAGCAATATTAAATGTCAACGGTAATTGAAAAATAAATTAATTAAAAAAGAAAAGATTTAGTGATTTTTGCTGCTAAATTTGTAGTAATTTGTTATATAGCCTAGATAATGAATGAAAGAATTATAGAAAGTAACAGATCTTATAGTCAGAAGTAATTTAAAACCTTATAGAATTGGTCATTACATATAATGAAGTACCATTTACATAGCTTCTTAATAGTAAAAATAATATTCTCTGTTATTTTTGGAAAGTTTTACTTCTGATAGTTTTTATTTCTAACTTAATGGAGTTTCAGTCAAATAACAGTCATATAATCAAGACTGCTATTTAGTTAAGGGACAGTTACACACATGCGGGTGCCAGAAACTCTCTATTTTCCAAGAGGGTTTCCATCTTTTCTGTTTATACCTGTCCTCAAGAATAAAAACGTGAAGTCTCCTGCATACATAAAATAGCTTAGTAAAACATTAGTTTTTCTCATGCTCTCATTTAAGCTGATAAGATTTTTAAATTCTCTTTTCTGTGTTTTCTGTACCTGGTCATCTGACCACTCGTTGCCCTTATTCTTTGATATCTGTACATCCAATTCCCTGTTAACTACTTAAATTTTCACATACTGCTCCATTTTATTTAAGTCGTTGAATGCTGTCGGCAAAAATTGTTCATAATGTTCCCTTGTTATAATCTCTTTAGTGCTTCTTAGATCAGTAAGTGACAATACCTCTTTCATTCATGATATTGCTAATTTGTTTTTCCTCTTACTCTTGTTCTCTGTTTAGATAGCGGTGTATCAATTTTGTTGGCCTTTTCAAAGAACCAGCTTTGGCTTTGTTAATTTTCCGTGTTGTGTGTTTGTTTTCTATTTCATTGATATCTGCTCTTATTTTTATTGTTTCTTCTTCGTACTTGCATTGGCTTTATTTTGATCTTTTTTTTTTTTCCTGACAACTGTTATTGGTTTAGACATTTCATCTTTTACACTATAAGCATTTAAAACTCCATATTTCCCTCTAAGCACTTAGGTTGCATCTCATAAATTTTGATTTGATGTGTTTAATAATTCAATTTCAAATATTTTAAAATTCCCTTGATACTCCTTTAAAGTGTGTTGTATAAGTTTTACATAATTTTTCTCTGAGTATCTTATTGCTATTGATTTATAGTTTAGTCCCATTTTGATCAGAGAATATCTGTTACATTATTTTAATCCACTTATGTATTGTCACTTGTTTTATAGCCCAACAGATGATCTTTTTTCTCTTGTGGTTCCAAGATTTTCCTTTTTTTCTTTTTTATATAGTTTGAAAATAATGTGCCAAGGTTTACCTTTCTTCGTATTTATTCTGCTTAGGGTTTATGGATCATCTTGAATCTGTAAATTTGTGTTTTTCCTCAAATTTGGGAAATTTTTTGCCTCTGCTGTTTTGTTTTTCTTTTTGTCTGATTTTCTTTCTCCTCTCCTCACCTCCCAAGATTCTAATATACTTTTCATATTGTCCCATGGTTCCTGAAGCACCAATTCTTTTTAAAAATATATATATTTCTCTCTGTTATTCAGATTGATATAACATGTATTAATCTATTTTTCAAGTTCATTGATTTTTCCGTCATTTCCAATTTACTGGTAAGCTCATCCAGAAAGTAATTTAATTCATATATTTTATTTTTCTCTCCTATAATTTCTATTAGGGTCTTTTTATATTATTGAACATAGTTATAATAAAAGCTTTAAAATGCTTATTTGTTAATTTCAAAATTTGACTCATTTGTGATGTCTCCATTAACTGTATTTTCTCTTGAGTTCGAGCTACATTGAGCTATTTCTTCTTAGTCAAGTGATTTTGGATTATCACAGACATCATGAATGATACATTGTAAGGCTCTGTGTTCTGATTTATTCCTCTGAACATACTGATAATTTTTTTTTTTTTGAAAGTAGATGATTTGGCTAAATTTACACTGAAAATGCTCTCCTTTGTGGTGATGCTATTTGAAATCTCACAACAGTTCCTTTAGCCTTAGAATGGCTGTTTGGAATCTAGCCTAGATATATGCAGTTTGGGGATCATACAGAGATTAGGGTGGATTTTATACAAAGAATTTAAGGCTTTTCTCTTATGGCATTCTCTTCTAGTATTTCTTACCTTTCACTTTCCAGTTGTGTTGTTTCTCCAAACTCTTGTGTTCTGGATTTGTGTGCTAGTAAAGATGAGGGTTGTTTCTCTCAGTTTAAGTGCCCAGAATGGCACAGACTAGGAAATAATCTCAAGCAAAAAGTGTAAAAATAGAAATTTAGCTTGTGCAATTCTCTTCTAGAGACTTAAGATAGCAGTTTTATATATATATTTATATATATATTTTATATATATTTATATAAAATATATATATATTTATATAGTTTATAGTTGCTATCTGTAGAACAGTTGGTCAATTAGAAGCTACTGAGTTATTAAAGACAAGCAGAGCACTTACTGCTAATTTAAAATCTACATTATTAATGTGCATTTTTCTCATTTATTCACTGTTCTGTTCATTCATTTATTTCTTCATTCAATAAATATAGCATTTTTAAGGGAAATAACCATTCTCATAAATCTGTGAAATATTTAATAAGATGACACTGTCTACACAAACTCATAGTGTATCAGAAACTTACAGAAATTAAGTTGACCTGCTCAGTGGACAAGTGGACTTTTGATTATTGTCTTGATTAAATCTAGCACAGAATTCTAGACTTTTGTATTGGTTAATATAATTTCTTGTCAATCTTGTTTTCATGACCTGTTACACATAGTTTCAGTATTACTGGGAGTCATATTTATTACTAAATATTTTTTCAAATGTGATGATGAGTTTTAATTGTAAGGATAAACAAATATAAGAGATAAGAGTTACACTATGTTGGTAATGGTAAATATTTACTCCCATCTCCCATTCCCCTGCACCTCATAACCCCAAAATACAGGTATCATGAACAAAAAGAGAAAGAGTGTCCTTCTACTACTTACAGATTAATGGTGTTTTTAGAAAAAACTAAACAAATTTATATCATATATAAATAATCATCTAATAATTTTAAGTTATTTTCTAATTCTAAGATAGCTATGTTAATTAAACTTATCAGAGTTAGTTGCCTATTTGTCATTCAAAACTGACATTTCAGGAATGAGAGAAAAGTTTTAATTTGTTTTAATTAATCATTTCTCTCAATGTGCATCTTTCCAAAAAGTTGATTATGATAAAATTAAGATTTCAATTTTTTCCCAAATTGGTAAGAGTTAAAACATATCTCTCTGGAATTACTAATAATGTTCTACTGTAAGAAACAAAAGAAAGCATAACAAAAACACAGAACCTCTTTTAGTTGAAAACCAATGCTTAGGATTTAGGATTTGTTTGATTATATACTTAGTTGATATTTTTTAACATTAAATAACCTGATCCAGGTCACTTTGAGTTGAAAGTTGGCCATAGCCTATTTTTTAAATTTGAAGTCATTCTGTAAGAGCTATGTTGGCATGTCAAATGAGTTTTTCAGTCTATTCCCACTGTATAAACTAACATCCTTCAACTGACAACTGACAAACAGAAAAATGAACTTTGTCACTTTTTTGATCCTTAGTAACGTAACTATAAAGTATTCAGTATATTGTTTATTTTCAGAGCTTGAGGATAGCAGGTTTAATGATACTAAAAGGACAATGAATTGATGGTGAGTTGAAGACCAAATAGTTTTAGCAGATGTACAAGGTCATTTAGCAAGATCTATATGTGCCAGGTTGGAATTTTTTTGACATCAACTTCATCTCACGGGTTATCACTGTCTTCCTCCTTTTAACCTTGTCTAACTATAACCTGTTAGAAAGGATGGAGAGATTACATATTTTTCTATAGGTCTTTAATCATGGAACCAATGTAGGGGAAATAATACAGAATTTGATTTAGAATGGACTGAGGTACATTTTCTAATGAGGACAGCTGTCCAAAAATAAAATGAAAATGCTTTGGAAGTTATTAATTTCTGTATCATGAAAGTGTTCAGACTAAGTTTGTACAGTTTGAAGAAACTGCTATAATAAAAAAATAATGAAGAAAATGATGGGAATTGGACCAGATTTGTGATGAGGTGTCCTCTAAGGTGTCCTAAGGTAATACCCACTGTATACAAATATACTATTTTCATAAAACATTGAAATAAATAGTTATAATTTACTTTTTTATTGTGGCCTTCCTACATACTTTTTTTTTTGAGTCACTATACATAATTCATTTTATTGTACTGTGTTTCATTGAGCTTCACAGATATTGCATTTTTACATATTAAAAATTTGTGGCAACCCTGTGTTGAAGCACGTTTACTGGCACCATTTTTCCAACAACATTTGCTCACTTTGAGTCTGTGTCAAATATATAATTACCAAAAATACTGGTAATTCTCACAATATTTTGAACTTTTTCATTATTATATCTGTTAGGGTGATCTATGATCAGTGATTTTTTGATGTTACTATTGTACTTATTTTTGGGTGCCAAGAACAATGCCCATATAAATCGATGAACTTAATCAACAAAGGTTGTATGTGTTCTAACTACTCCACTGACTGGCTGTTTCTCATCTTTCATTGTCTTCTCATGCCTATTGTCATGTCTGAACACATGACAATATTGAAATTAGGCCAGTTAGTAATCCTATATTGTGAAAGGAAGAGTCACATGTCTTTTAATTTAAATCAAAAATTTAAAAAAAAAATGATGAAGCTTAGAGAGGAAGGCATGTCAAAAGCCAAAATAGACTGAAAGCTAGGCCTCTTGTACCAAACAGTATCTGAGTTATGAATACAGAGGAAAAGTTCTTGAAGGAAATTAAATGTGCTACTCCAGTGAACACATGAATAATAAGAATGTGAAATAGCTATAGAGAAAGTTTTAATGGTATGGATAGAAGATTAAATCAGCCACATCATTCCCTTAAAACAAAGCCTAATCTAGAATAAGGACCTAGCCCTGTTTAATTCCATGAGAGCTGAGAGAGATGAGGACACTGCAAAAGAAAAGTTTGAAGCTAGCAGAGATCAGTTCGAGAAGTTTAAGGAAAGAAGTTGTCTCCATAACATAAAAGTGCAAGCTAAAGCAGCAAGTGCTGATGTAGAAGATTCAGCTAAGGTAACTAATGAAAGTGGCTACACTAAACTAAAGATTTTCAATGTAGATGAAACAACCTTCTATGGAAAGAAGATAGCATCTAGGACTTTCACTGATAGAGAGAAGACAATGCCTGGCTTCACAGCATCAGAGGACCCTCTGACTCTCTTGTTAAGGGTTAATATGCTGGAAACTTTAAGTTGAAGCCAATGCTCATTTGCCATTTCAAAAATCCTAAGGCCCTTAGGAATTATGCAAATTATGCTCTGCCTGTGCTCTGTAAATGGAAAAACAAAGCCTGGGTGACAGCACATCTATTTATGACATGGTTTGCTGAATATTTTAAGCCTACTGTTGAGACCTACTGCTCAAAAAAAAAAAGATTTCTTTCAAAATGTTATCACTCATTGGCAATGCTTCTGGTCACCCAAGAGCTCTGTCAGAGATGTGCAATGAGATTAATGTTGTTTTCATGCCTGCTAACACAGCATCCATTCTCAGCCCATGGATCAAAGAGTCATTTTGACTTTTAAGTCTTATTATTTAAGAAATAAATATCCTAAGGATATCGCTACCATAGGAGTGATTCTTTTGATGGATCTGTGTAGTCAATTGAAAATCTTCTGGAAAGGATTCACCAATGCCATTAAAAACAGTCATGATCCATGAGAAGAGGTCAAGATGAACATTAATGGTAGTTTGGAAGAGGTTGATTTCAACTTCAGTGGAGGAAGTAACTACAGATGTGGTTAAAACAGCAAGGGAAGTAGAATTAGAAGTGAAATCTGAAGATGTGACAGAATTGTTAGAATCTCATTATAAAACTTTAATGGATGGATTATTTCTTGTGAATGATCATAGAAAGTGGTTTCTAGAGATGGAATTTGCTTCTGGTGAAGATGCTGTGAAGACTGTTGAAATTACAGCAAAAGATTTAAAATATTATATAACTTAGTTGAGAAAACAGTGACAGGGTTTGAGAGGACTGACTCCAATTTTGAAAGAAGTTTAAATATGCATGAATACTATCATTGCATGCTTCAGAGAAACTACTCAAAGGAAGAGTCAACTGATATGGCACAGAAATTGCCAAAACCACCCCAACATTTCGCAGTCACCACCCTGATCAGTGGAAGTCATCAAAATAGAGGCAAAACCCTCCACTAGCAAAAAGATTATGACTCATTGAAGGTTCAGATGATAACATTTTTGGCAACAAAATACTTTTTATTTAAGGTGTGTCCTTTTTTTTTTTAGATATAATGTTATTGCACATTTAATAGATAGACTACAGTATGATGTGTACATAATTTTTATATGCATTGGGAAACCAAAAAATGTGTGCAACTCTACTGTGATATTAGCTTTATTGTGGTAGTCTTGAACTGAACCCATGATATTTCAGAGGTAAGCCTGTATTTGTAAAATAATCTAAAAATGAAGTCTATAAGCAAAATTTCAATATGAGAAATATGTTAGATCGGTCTTTTAAGTTGTTCTGTGTTTTGTTAATCTGCAGTAATGGATAACTTGGCTGATTCAGCCTTAAACAATAAAAACCTTTACACATCTTCCTAGTAATGATGTCTTCAAGAGACTACAGATTTTTATCCTTCAGCTCCACCATTCTCAGTGTGAAGACTTTATGGCCAGGCTTTTTGCTTCAGAGTAATAAAGCTGCTGTTAACATTCCAGTTATTCCATTCTCTTTCAATAGTATCCAAAGCTGAAGGGTGGAAATAACAAAGCAAAGCTCCTTCCCCAATGCTTATGTATTTTGTCAAGAAGTGAAAACTTTCCCCAAAGCCACCCATAATAATTTCCTTGATATAACATCAGTGAGAAATAGGTCATATGACTGCTTAGAACAAAAACTGGCAAAGGATGGAGGCATAACCATGATTTATTTAGACTATTGTTACTCAACTGGAAGTGGTACTACTCTTTAAGGAATATTCAGGAAACTTTGAGGTTTTTTTTTTTTTTAATTGTTACTGTGCCTGAAATAGTAATCTAAACTTGAATTTGTGGGGGCCAGAAATAGTAAACATGACACTATTTGCAAAAATTCCTGTTCAATGAAGACTTTCCGCTTCAAAGGTTTCATTGAAAGCACTAGTTTAGGCAAAAATGATACCTTCCTTTGGGGTTGGGCGCATTTCTGCCTGAATAAAATTACATTTATAATGGTAAGAAAAAAAAATGCATTGTGGTAGGCAAGCAATTGTGTTTGCCCCAATTTTTATGCTTTCTCTCCATGACTCATTCTTTTATTTTAATACAACTCTGAAACCACAAGAGAATTGCATGTGTAAAATGGTAGCTACTTTGTAGAAGATATTATACATCACTTTGACTCGCTATTGTTTTGCACAGTGCTCTACCTTTCTGCCTCAATAAATATTGGTTGATGATGTTGAAAATGTCATTTGTAAGGAGTGGTACATTAACCTGGAAAAAAAAAAGTATATCTAGTGTGAACAACAAAAGAACTCTGTGATAAATCCCACAACTTTAATGACTGAAAGTAACCTCATAGAGTAATCTGATCGTAAATTCCTAACTGAGACAGTCTTAGTGGGAAGCCACACTTCGGACATAGAAAATGTTTATTTTTTGCCTTCAGCAAGCAGTGTCCATTGTTCTTATACATCTACTTTAACAGGCCTTTAAACTATCTGGAGTAACCCTCTTTTTCAGACCCTAGGAGGCATAACTACCCTCAAAGGAGCACAGAATCTTAACTATCTAGTCAGAGAGATTTCCCCACCTTGCTTTCCCCCACTTTCATGTAACCTTCCTTACCTTCCCTCCAAATGTATAAAAAGAATGGCAAAACTCATTATTCAGAGCGTTTGAGGTCATGCTTCCCAGCATGTCATCAGTTGGGCTCAAACAAATCCTTATACAAATTCTATACAGGTTTGGACGTTTCTTACATAGACACTTACTATTGTCAAAGCATTACTCACATACTTGAAATTGGCTTTACCCAAAAGCATTACCATGAGCCTGAACTTTGATTTGCATCATTTCATAGAATGGACATTTGAAGCTTTTAAAAAATAAAATCTTGATCACAGATAAGTCTTAAGGTAATATTTTTCACTTTTATAAAAACCTTTTATAAAAGTAAACTGAAATTTTGATATAAAATAAAATGAAGGAGAATTTTAATAATTCATGAAAATTTATATCAAGATCAATTTTAAGACTATATGAAACAGTGAAATATATATTTCAACATTCAGATAAGTACTAAATAAATGTTAGGATTTATAAACTTCTTTTACAGGCTCTCTATTTAGGAAAGTACCAGAAAAACCTACTGAAATGTTTAACTCATTTGTTAAGGTATATTAACTAATTGTAATAATTATCCATTTGTAAAATTATATTACCACTATAACAAAACTAAAAAGGACTGCCAGGTTCATTCCATTATTTCCATAAATACTATTCTCTTATCCATCAAAGAAAAAACACTTGTGATTACTCATCTGAGTCCCTTCCAAATCTTGGATGCTCCCAGACAGTCCTGCTCTATGATATACTATATGATAAACTTAATAGATATATCTTTGATCAGTGCATGGTAAGAAATCTTCCTGATATTAATATATTTAATATTTTCTCTAGCTCTTCTAGTTTCCTGTATTTATTCATTTCACAAATTTAATTTATGTAATTATCTTTGTGCTCACCTAGCCCAGTTACACACAATTAATTGCTTAATAAATGCCTTTTTAGCATGATAATGATAAATTACTTTTTCAAATATTGTAATGATTCACAAGTGCCCTGAAAAAGTTACTATGAAATCAAAAACTATCCACTCTACTTCACATGTGGAATCAAGCATGTTTTTAAATAACTTAAAAGAAAATAAGATTAAATCTAGAAAGATCTAACATTTATTTCTGCCAAGTTTTAATATGCATGTACATTCACTTAGTCTTAAACTTTGAACTTAGACAAGAAAAAAATAATTTATAAAATCAACTAATTAGTCCAGAGTCAGTATATGGGTATCACAGCTAACTGAATTTGCAATACAATATCAGGGTAATCTTTATGATCAAATTTATATTTTTCAAAAATAAATGTAAAATTTTAGAATCAATATATGACCTATGGAATTCTGTTCTTTATAAGGAATCTATTCTATTCAACGTTGTCATTTTATACTATTTTAATCATTTTAATATTAGCATAGAAAGAATATATATAAAATAATTTTCTTTCATATACAAACACAAAAATATGATTGCTCAAAATTAAGTCTGAAATGTTTATCAGTGCACTAAACAAAGGGCAGCAGTTTTGTTGGTACTACAAAATTTTGGAAAATCAGATAAGACCATAGATTGATTACCCACAGTGTTTGTACCTTGATTCTTCTTTAATTAAAAATATTTTGCCTTAATATATGGCTCTCAAAAAGATTCAGTTTTTAATTCAGTTTTTAAGTGTGAAAAATGTACTTGACATAGAAATTCATTTCAGAAATACTGGAATTTATGGGAAGAGTATTTTCATTGATAAAATACTTCAAAAAAACATGCAAATTTTAGCAAGAAAGCTGCAACACCACTGTCAAAGGCAATGACTAACAACTGTACTTTCTCTAAGAAACTATAAACATGATGTTTCTCCCTCCAAATACTTGCTCCTTAGGGAACTTAGTAGAGGCAGCCTCAAATCCATTTCCTTTGGTGCCTCTGAGTCAGTTTCATATACTGTATTACTCTTATCAGAATTGCTGTATGAATGAATACATTATTGTACCCTGAACCCAAAACAAAAAATCAAAATATTCATTCTATGAGTTTATTTATTAAATTCATTTAGTAAATAATTTTTGCACATTTACTCCATAATAAGAACCAGAGATGTAATAGTGGACAAAAAAACATGGTTCTTACACTAAGGGGAGCTTATACATTTTATCTAAGACAAAACTTAGTATCATTTGATAACAAACATATCCATTCCTCCTTACTTTTCCTAACTTTTCTATTTGACTTACCTGCAGTAAAAATCCAGAACTTATATTCCTGCTTAGGTTTCAAACATTCACTTACCATTTGGCATACAAAATCTAATATTTTCTTTATCCTTCCTTCCTTCCCTCCTTCCTCCCTTCCTTCTTGCCCTCTTTCCTCTATTCCTTTCTTCTTTCCTCTTACTCTCCCTCTTTCTCTCCCTCTCTTTCTCCTATAGAACCCATGATACTCTTTCCAAGGTCTGTATAACATCTTTAGCAATTAGAGAATACGAATTTAAATCACAAGGAAATACCACTACACACCTATTAGAATAGCTAACATTGAAAAGGCAAACAATAGCAAATGTTGATAATGACATGAAGAATCTAGAACTTTCATAGGCCATTGATGAGAATGCAAAATGATAAAGCCATTCTGTAAAACAATTTAGAAATTTCCTGTAAAAGTAAACACACACTTGTCATGTGATACAGCAATTCCACTTATAGGTATTTACCAAAGTGAATTGAGAACATATGTATAAACACTGTATTTGAACATTTTCTTATTCATATCATTTTTATATTATTATTTAAAAAGCCCAATGTAGAGGAAAAACCCAAATATCCCTTAACTGGAGAATGAACAAATTATAGAAAATTCATTCGATGCACTGATACTCAACAATAAGAATAAACAAACTACTGATATATGCAACAACTTTAGTCTAGCATTATAACTAGACTTAAGAGGCCACACACTTTATGACTCCATTTGTACAACATTTTGGAAAAGGTAAAACCATATAGACAGAAATTAAAACATCAGTTGCCAGGACTGCGGTTGTGGGTGGAAGGTTGGTTGCAAAAGGCCATGAGGGAACTTGTTTAAGTTGGTAGCAGTGTTCTGAGGTAGTGGTTACACAATTGTATACATTTGTTAAGAGTCACCGAACTAAAATTAAGAAGGATGAATTTTACTGTAGGTAAATTATACCTTAATTTAAAAAAAATGCGGATCAGAGGTAAGATTTATTTTAAAACACACACACAAAGTACATTTTCTTTGAGTTCTGATTCTGTGAACACAGGATTAGATGGATTAAGAAGTAGAAGGAAGAAAAAAAAATTCTCTGCTCTTTGGCTAAAATTAATTGGAGGCAAATTTTTATTCTTTTATGTATGACTCTTTATATTCTGATGCTCCTTTCTCTAGTTTCTAAAACTTGGAACATTTTAGCTCCGACATGTGTCCTCTCTGCAGGCCAACACTTCTTGTCCTACAATGATTCTTTCTTCACAATTACCTATTGTCTTACCTTCTCCTAAAAAGGAAATCTATATCTGTCAGTGAAATTTTTCTCAGTAATGTATCTGGGGAAATTAATTTTATTGAATTAATATGAATATGTGAAGGTGTGAATCATAGAAAGATACTTCAGAGAAGAGAATATATGTCTTTTTAAAATAATCTTTAATCATTGTCATCAATGCAAGTCAAAGAAATGGAAATATATGTATAACAATGTTAAATTTAATATATGTTAAAATCAGGCAGTGGGAGAGAAAATACTAATCTTTTTGTCTGAAAGTTCAGCACTGTTAACATGACGAGAGTCTCCAGGCGTGGAGCCAGCTCTTCTTCCAAGTTGTTTTCTTTTCTCTCAGGCCCCCTCCTCCACCCTGCACCACCCCCCACCCCCAATTTAAATGCACCAGAGCTCTTAAAGTTCTAAATTGTTTTTATGACAGACGCTGTGCCCAATGTTGTTGGTTATCTCTACACAGGCATTTTCTCCTTAGTCCTTGCTAATGAATTCAGATTTCGTTCATTACTGGGAGTTCAGGTGCTTAAGTGGAAGCTGGGCCCACTCTGGCTCTGTCAGTTAAACAGTCATGCTAATTTTATCCCCCTTACTAGTGAATTATTTAATTCATAAGAAGTTGATGTGGGGTTTCTGAGAAAGATTTTTCTCACACTTTAAAAGGGACTTAAGTAAGACATTATACATTGAATTCTATCTCCCCCCAACCCTTGCCAATTCGTATGTTAAAACCCTGATCCTAATGTGGCTGTGTTTGGTGATAGAGCTTATTAGAAGGTCATAAAGTTTTAATGAGGTCCTAAGTAGGGCCTTAATCCAATGAGGTTAGTGTCCTTTTAAGAAAGGAAGCAAGCTGGCTCTCTCTCTCCACTCTGGCATTGAGGAAATGCATGTGAGAAGGCAGTGAGGAGGTGGCTGTCTCCAAGCTAGGAAAAGAGCTCTCATCTGAAACAGCACTTTAATCACAGACTTCTAACCTCCAGAATTGTGAGATAATAAGTGTTGTTTAAGTCACTCAGTCTATGGTATGAAGAAAACATCCACTTTCTCTTTCTAGACTTTGGACATACCTGTGTGAAAAATATGATGATTGGAGCTTCCACAGTTATCTTGAGTTCATGAAGGAAAAAGTCGAAGGGCAAAAGCTGACAGGCTGAGCTTACCAGTTGGAAAGAAAGAATCTGGGTCTTTGATGATTTCATTGAACTTTTACATAAAACAAACCTGCCTCTCCCCACCCAACCAGCTTGTCACTTAGTTGGATTTCTACCTGTTAATATCCCAACTGACAGAGCTCCAATGATGGTGACAATGATGACTTCAACTATGGATGGGTATGTGAGTACAACAACCACAGGGACTGTCTATACATACTCAAAGGCCTTTGTTCAGGAACTGCCTGAATAACAGTTTTTACCATTGTCAAATTCCTCAATATTTAAACTAAATAGTCCACAAGCTATGTTGCTTGGAATAAGAGTCTTTTCTTTGGTAGCACTTATCCTTAAAAAGTATAAATATTCATCTCAAAAATTTTAATCTATTTTAAAATTTCATTTGGAAAAAAATATTTAAGTTATCACTATTTCACACAGACCCTAAGCTCTGTGACAAGCCAGCTGGCTCCAGCCCAGCCTGTGACTTTTGTTGGCACAGAAAAAGAGGTCTAGTTCTTAAACAGCTAAATGGGAGCTAAGCCACCAGAGCGCCGTTCTATTGTATGCCCTTCTGTGGAATCAGCGAAGGCAACCTGTCCACCTCACAGTCCTGCTGCTCATTCTGGGATGTGGGCTGTTTCTGTCAGGCAGGATCATGAGCAATGGGACCCTCAGGGGCAAGCAGTGAGGTGCTATCTGTCTCTGCAATATGCGCTGTTTCTTTTACTGTTTTGTGGCCTGGACCCATAGCAATACATGTTTGATTTTGTCCTAGGCCTTGTGAAAAGCTCTTCTTACATCTTTTAACCCTAGGAATTATCCTAAGGTAGGTATTGCCATCCTTGTTTTACAGAGATATGAAGTAACTTGTCATCAAAGGATTAAATGATAGAGTCAGGATATATACTTATATCAGCCTGACTCCAAAGCCTGTGTTGTTAAATATTTCAATCTATAACCATGGTGAAACATTACATGATATATACTATTTTCTTCTCACATACTATTTTCTTCTCTCCAGGATAAGGCAAAAAAGACCAAAGTTTCATTTGATGAATCCGCTTTATATATCCATTTCTGTTACATGAGGATTAGAGACAAGTTCTATTTAGAAATAACTCCAAAAACAGTTTTTATATTTTATTTTCACATTGGAAACCACTCAGGTTTGCGTCATCCTCGAAGTGCGTGTTTATATAAAATTAACGCTGGCAGTGAGCTACTCTTATGTGATTTTATATTAATATAAAAATATGGTTTTGTTTTGGAAAATATAGTTAGGTTTTCATAAAGATGTTATTTATGTTGGCATGTAATGAGATTACTGTTATTATTAAATGGACTAACAAATAAATATTTTAAGAATAAACCTGGAAATTCTTTCACTCATCACTTACTTCTTGTTTATACAGAGACATACTGCATGTAAATTGTGAAATAATTATGTATTTTCATGTTCGCAACACAAAAGTAAAGTACCTTATTAAAAACAGAATCTTTACTTATGTGAATATGTGCAAAATAAACCTAAAAGTGCATTTCAAATAAGGCAATTGATGAATTATTTTTCTAGGAAGGTATAGAAGAATTGCATTTAAATTTAAGAAATCTAATATACAAACTTATAGTTAGTAAATACATAAAATAGACAAGGGCCACTTACATTAAAAAGTAATTTTATTTTTTATGACATAAAATACTGCTCATTACTTTTAGCAGTGAGTTTTCCTGGTTCAGTCAAAATGTAGCTGGATTTAGAAGGGACAATAAGAAGCATTTTAGGCTCAACCTTCCTCATTAAACAAAGTCTGATGGTCTCAATGGCAAGAGTGCTATCTGCAGCTTTGGAAGTCTGCTCTCCACTTGCCACTGAGAAGCTACTCTATGATAGGGAGATTATTCGTATAAGTCCTTGTTTGTCTTCATAAAGCTTTGATACGCAACATTGTCCTAAGGAGCGTCAGTGAATTGGTTAGGCAGTTTTAATGTAAATTAAGACATTTTTCTCATTTAATTTCAGACCACCTGCAATGAGGCAAGTGATATTTCTTAAAAATCTCATCACAGTCTAAAGCCACACCACACTGAATAAGCCTGATCCCATCTGCTCTCAGAAGCTAAGCAGTGTCTGTCCTGGTTAGTAGTTGGATGGGAGACCATCTAAGAAGACCAGGTGCTGTAGGTGTAAAAAGTAAAAAAACAAGGGATTGTAAACTGACAAGGTCCTTGCAATCTGTGAGGTCAACTAAAAGTTGCCTCACTTAAAAAAAAAAAAAAAAACTCATCAGATTTTCAGTGCTCTTTCCCACAATTACAGTAGTTCAACAGTTTGTTTAAAATTATTTTGTTTTTTGCTGTGGGAAAGTACTGTTTCATGATTGTTTGCTTCCAGTTTCTACCAATACTGTTTACTTGACTAAAGACTAAAACACCGAAACTTCTGTAAAGAGCACTCATTTCCACTTCAAGCTATAAACGCTTATTCTTCTTAAATTCTAAGTGGTTTCTAAGGGAGTATCCTTAATTTGGTTTTTCCTCAGAAATGGGCTGTGGTCAGTTAAATCTCTGCATATGGGGTAATTTTCCCATCTTGGTTAGATTATTTTCTTGATTCTTTCTTTTTTCCCCTTCATGGTCACTACTGGGCTAGCTAAACCATTTATTTGAAATAAAAAGGAAAGATTTATATTGTTTAATTTGATAAGCTGAAAAAAGAATGGCGGCTGATTTACAGTGTCAAAGATAGAGAGAGTACAATTCTATAAAAAGCAACCAGCAAAAGTTGCCTTTCCCTGTCTATATTTTAAATAAAACTCAATCATTGGACACAGATATAAATGAAGGAAATTTCATGTGACTATTTCTAGATTATAATGTCAATTGACTTTTCTCATATTTGTGCCATCTGGAAGTCTCTGAGAGTGACAAATTATTCCAAATACAGTGACTCAGGTAAAACTTTCAGTATTTCACTTTTAGCACAGATCAGTAGCAGTCTTTATAATATAGTATAATATACATGCAATATATATGATATTTTATATACATTTCTATCACACTGCTTGAATCTCTTGTATTTCAGTCATTCCTATCTCTTGAATTATTCTCTGGTAATGGAGAACCCTTTGTAACTTAAAACAACATACGCTAAATTTTTTTAATAAACAGAGTTGAGGAAAGGAGATTCCTGGAAGCTTAAAATTCTAGTGAAATATGATAGAATAATGAAAACTTTAATTCTTAGATTAGCAGACAGCAAATTATTTTTCATTTGTTATACTTTCTCAGTTCTATTCAGCTTTAAATATTTCCACTAAAATATGTATGCTCTATGTATTTTCTCTTGTACTTTGAAACTGTATTTCTTTCTGCTCATTGTATTATTGGGAAAAAGACTTTATTTTCTTTTTAGTTTTATTTTTCTTAAAGTCAATAGATAATTTACATTTTGTAATTTTTTTCAGACCTCTTCTTAAAATATTTTTTATGTGTGTATTTAAATATAGAATTAAATTCTTGTTTTGGAAGACAGATTTCTAGAGCTATCTCTTCCATAGAGTAAAAAAAAAATAATAAAAGTTTCATGGACATAGGGGTTTTTAAAAATCTTATGATTTAAAAACAGATCTGGGTGTTGATTTATATAAATATGACCATTTGACAAATTAACTAAATCAATGTGTTTTTTCCTCCCAATATTTCCCATCCCCCATTCTCAAGTATATATACTTTATTTTAAACATAACTTGCATTAATTCATTAATAAGTGTTTTACCTATATGTTTAATTACTTTTTTCATTTCACATATGCATTTACCTTTTTCCTACCTTGTAGTTTCTTCTTTTGTCAGAATAAACTTTTACTCAGAAAAATTAATGAATTTATTAAAATGTTTTCCTTATTTTATAGTCAAAATTGTATTTTCAGAATTTATATAGAATTTCTTTTTATAAATCCATTTCATTATTTGAACTCTTTTTATGGGAAGTATATCTTATCAGAAACGTTCTCAGTTGCATGATCAAATGCTTAGAAAAGATATAGTGGCACACGAAGTAGAGTATTTTGTTCAAATTTATACACACTGTTCTTTAAAGCATTTTTTTTTCTTTCTTTTAACCACAAGAGAAGATGATACCCTGAGGGGTCTAATTTTCTTTGTCATCCACCTGAATAGCTTCAATTAACATTAACACACATGCTAGCATAACATCATCTGCTTTGAATATGTAAAAGAAAGTTGTAAATGCTGGGATTAAAAGAAAAATCTGATTAGTTAAATAATACACTGAACAATGTCATTATGTAGGCCAGATCTCATTAGGAGAATTGTTCTTCACTGAATCAAATGCTATAATTAAAACATTAAAGATTCAAACAAAATCTTAATTTTTCCATTCAATTAAAAGGAAAAAATACACATGCCACTAAAAATGTAATTGTACTTCAGTACAGTGACTTGATTGTAAATCATTGCAAACACTCAGAATTCAAAATCATATGGAATAAATCTCCCAGGAAATTTTATAGCGTAGGATCTCATCTAGTAACATCTCTTTCTGGCCAATAGAAAAAGATTTCATTAATAAATAAGATAGAGTCATATTGTAGTTCTTTCTTTCCTTTTAAATCAATTATTACTGCTTTGATATAAAGTGGTTGAGAATATAAAGCACAGGTAATAGTTTATTTGCCATGGAAAGCAGTGTCATTTTGAAAATAGCGGATAACTAACTTCTAAAAGTCACCTTGTGTGTACTGCCATTTTCATTAACAGTACATTTCTCTGAAAATGTGCATACACAAATGTGAAGCTCTTAGATTTGCCTCCCATAAATAGAAAATGTTAGCATAATAATGATTAAGTGCAATTTACTTTTGCTTTACTTTTATTTCATTTTCATTTTTGCTAGTAGTAAAACATTTAAAACATTTCTCTAACTCAGAAACCTTAAAAATAATCCCAAAAAAAGATTTATATATTTTAGCTTAAAAAAAAATTTAGTTAGCTAATGGTATTTTAGTGAATCTGTGTATGGATTATTTCAGTTTGAAATTGCTTTCTTTAGAAAGGAAAATTGCAGTATAAAGTGGTTAAGTTCTTCTTCATTTGCTTATGGAATTAGAAAGTTAAAGTTTCATGGCTGTGACCTGGAAGCAGCGGGCTTCACGGGCATGCGACCTGTGCAGTCACACAGGGTCCAACACTTAAAAAGGTCTTGTACTTAGTTTAATGTTTGCTGTTATTGAAATTCTTAATAATTTTGAACAAAGGGCTCCATATTTTCATTTTGCACTGAGCTTTGCAAATTGTGTAGCTGGTTCTGCCTAGAAATTTGATTTTTACATGATGTTGACTGGTTTGGAAATAAGTCTATAGTACACAAAAATTTGTTGACTCTTCTTTCTATTCTTATACTAATACAAGTCAACCTATTTACACATAAATTACTTGCTGTTCAATTGAAGTCCTTGGTTTATTCTTTATTTTATTTATTTATTTTTATTTATTTTTGGTTTATTCTTTAATACACTGCAAATGTCATTTTTTAAAAAAGCTGGCCAAGAAAAGAGTGATACATGTTTTCAGATATTTTGGTCACAGACCCCTTTCAAAGTCTTTAAAACTTCATATATATCCCATGGTATTGGGGGAAGACAACATAAAGAATTTAGTTTAAAAATTTGGATAAGACAAAACATTTATATGATAAAACTGCATTAAATATTGATTTCTTGCTATGTCCCAAGTAATTAGAAATGTCTTAGCATCCCATTACCTTCACAAAAGAAACTGTATTGTGTTAACAGTTGTGTTACTCATACCCCAGGAGTCCTAAAATTAAAAGTTTTCATGGGTTTAGTGTTTTAAAGCCCAGTTAAGAAATTATTGACATCTAAAACCCAAAGTGACAACCCAATCCACTTCTCAGGAGGGTAAAAAGCACAATCTGAAAATGTCTGGCAAAATAAGTGTGATAACTTGATGCTGAATCATTTCAACATTGATGAATACAGCCTACTGCCTCCAATAGATAAGTAGTAAACCATTTCTAAAATTGCTCTCCCCAAACAATAAAAGCACACCCTTAAACCTGACATTTCCACAGTGATGAATCTTAGATGAAATCATATAAAATGTCAAAATAAAGACAGAAAAAAATCAATAGTTGTGCAGATGAAGCTATGTAAGGTCAATAGTTTTGTAATGTTTGTGACAGGCCACCCATGTTTTTTGTGTGACAATATTTTTTAATGTGCAATAACTCCAAAGTGCTGAAAATTAATTTTTTGAGATGGAATTACCTCTTGACAAGGATATAATTAAATTCATACTTTTTCCCCCCTCCTGAGAACACAGAATGATGTGGTAAATAAGCTGCCCTTCAAGGTCAGAAATATGTTAGGTTTCTAAATACAGAAAAAGAGAAGCAACCCTCTCTGGTCCAAAGGAGTGTCATTTCTTTCCCAACTCTCAGCTACATGTTGTCAGCAGAATCATATACTATGCTGGATCCCCTTCCAAACCTCTCACAAAAATATGTACTTGGAGGCCAGTGAAGCTGAAAAGGAATACAAGTTTTGGATGAGAAGACATATTTCCTCTGTGTTTCTGAAAAAGGAAGGGGAGTGATAATAACATGTTTCTCTCCAGCTTTCATTTTGCTCATTGTCTCTCTTAAAAAACATGTTTTAACCTTTACTTCACTCCATAGCCTACAGAATAAATTGGCCAGTAGAAGATTAGTAATTTAGATTACTGCGGGTACCACATTACAGTTTGTGATTTACCTTCTATTTTGAAAAAATAAGTTAATGCTTTTAAGACAGAGAAAGGAAAGAAAACTACAAGCTTACTTCTACTTTTTTACTTAAAATGCATTTGTTTATATTATAGCAGGATGTCATAGAGTATAAAAATCATTTAAAATGCCCCATTTTTAGATAATCTGGATATTTAATTTAGTAATGAAATTTATTGTGTTATACTAAATATTTCTGTATTCTTGTCTGAAATAAGATAAAACTTTATTTTCTGAATTTAGTAAGATTTTAAACCCATGTCAGTTTTGAAAGAAAATGTTGATGGCAGAGAAGTAATAGAAAAGGGGAAAAGGTGGGAGCAGGAAACAAGCAGATCACTTATTCTTGATTTTAGAAAAATTTTTAAAATGAGATTTTGTGAAAATAGATCGACATCTCAAAGTCATCAGAAGTTTTCAAATAACTCTTTGTGTTCATATCTAATCAACCGGTAAAATCATGACATAACTGGTGGAGTCACACTGTGCTTTCTGTTAAGAAGTTTGTCTCCTTAATTTTACCTAATAAAGTAGTTGGTCTTTAAACTAGCTCAGAAATACTTTAAATAACATTAAGAAAAAATTATTGACTTTGTATATAAAATAAATTATTTAAAAAGTGAAGTAGTATATATCTTTTGATTCCATATTTGATAAAAAGGAAAGTGCCATGGAAATTTTGAAAATACTGAAGTGATTACACAATGAAAATTAGAAGTTATTTTTAAAATTTGAAAATGTAAAAATTAGAATTTTATTTAAATTTCAAATTGTTATTTAACTAACATTTTATTGTGAAGAAAGAATTAAGAGCCATTCTCTTTTTTTCACAAAGGATACAACTATGTGAATGCTTTTAAATTGAAGTAAAAAGTTACTTAAGTTATACACAAAGACATCTCTGCAAAGATAAATGTACAACTGATATTGTAAGAGAACTTCTATGTTAAAAACTAAATATAAAGGAATAGACTAACATCAACTTTCGATCATTTGATTTTGGATAGATGAGCACCAGAGCTGAGTTCCAACTAGAACTGAAGTGTTAGAGAATATTTTATTTTCGAGTGAATATAAAGACTTAAGGGATCTCAGTTATATAATTGTATGTCTGCCTCTAAATTACTATTTTATGCAAGTCTGTTATACAGTCTAAGCCTAACTTTCCTCATCAATGAAATGGAATAGTAATGCCTTCTGATTAGTTTCTTAAGACCCTTTCAATTCCATGTCCCTGTCCTCTTATATTTGTTGTCTTTACATTTCGAGTTTTAAAACTGTGCTGGACTTCAACATTAATGATGCCCCATGATGGTATTATTTTGCTTCACTTGGAACCTGTGATTCCTCTATAGATGTATGTATTTTCCTTAAATAAATCTTAGCTCCTGGCAATCCTAAATTCTCAATTATGTGCCCATACACTGAGACCTAGAACTCTAGCTCTTGGGTCCTTTGTATACAAGATGAGATAATTTTCAGAACTTTCTACTAGTCTTGAAGTTGTCTCCTTACTGGCGAACCAAGTATGATTCCCTGGTCCCTTTTCCACTTAGATTATAACCAACGGCTCTATTCCAGTTTCTATGTGTGTTGTTCCTTGAGATTCTGTTTTGCCTCATACCTTGTCATTCCTTTCTTCCCCTTTAATTAATTGAGAAGGCTCATCTCCAAGTAGATCTAGGAACCATCACAGACCCAGGATTTTCTATACCTGATTATCTCATCTCCCACAACTACCATTTGTTTCTGTTTGTCCTGAAGATTCTTTAGATGAATGTCAGATACTGTGCGTTAGGAATAGCTAGGATTGTTAAGAATAAGTTTTATTGAGGCCAGAAATTATAATAAAATATCTCCAATATAATGATGAGTATGAAAAAGAGCCCTAAGTTATGAGGTTGTAAAAGAATCTTGTATGAGTTCAATTCAAGTGGTGACTCTAAGAAAAGTAAATAGAAAAAATAATAATTGTAAAATAACTTTCAGGAAAATTTTGTTACTCTATTATTACGATTACTATAATGTTGTTATAGAGTTAAAAGTAAATACATTTTTGGTAGTATGTTAAAACATCCATGTATTTGGGTTACACAGGAGGGCAAAATAGAATTACCTTATAGTTATATATTATTTCCTATAATAGAAATTTTAGAAGGATAGAGTGGGTAGAAAGTACTGCAAAACTAGTCATCTCCAGGAATTTTAAAAAGCAGCATCGGGGAATTTGTTGGTCTTTTTTTTTTGGGGGGGGGGTGGATACACTTTTGGTATTTTATCAAGGATATAGATGGTATTTTACTAAACATTATAGTACCCTAAGTACTATTCTAGTTTACAACTTATATAAGCATTGCTCTTTTAGGTATTATAACCTTGCATTATGTTACTTACTTAAAAATATATTAAAGAGTTAAATGGTTAAAATCTAGAGGTGAAAGAGATCTTTTTAGACTTCAACTACTATATCTCTTTCACTTTATAGATAAGACAAATGAGGGCTGGAAAGTTTACTCTCATTTTCCAGGATCATGCAAATAAATAATAACATCTGGGCTAGTCTAGTCTTTTGGCATCCATCAAGAATATTTTCTTTTGAATTATAAACATTTTTAAATTAAATTAAAGCCTTATTGAAAATCTAAAATATTTGTGAGAGTCCTATTTTTTTCAATCTTTCTCAAATTCTTCATATAATACTACTTGTGAAATAAAACTAGACGATTTTGTAGTAGAGTTGACATTTAGCTAAAAAATATCAATAACTCTAATATGGGTAAAGATACATTAATCTAAAGATAAATGACATAAATCTACTAGGTTATTCCAATATCTGTATACCTTAATCTGAATAATAAAATATATTTTATAGAATCTTCTGTTTGAAGAAACGTAGTGGAGTGAGAGACATTCCCAGAACCCTGCCATTGAAATATCAATAAGATGAACATCTAAAACTCAACAAAAAACACCCAAACTACACACCAGCATGTCTGAGCATGGGATCTGCACATAAGAGCTACCACAGGTCAGAACCCTGGGTGTCGGGCGATGGACCGAGAGAAATAAAGAAGCTGTTTCTTGCAGTCACCAGAGCTACCTGTAGGAAGAGAAGGAGGAGAGAAGTTGCCGTGAATTCCTTGAACAGCCCTGCCTAAAAGTGCTATGAGCTCCACGCCACCGGTGGCAAGGCTCACTCCTCGAGGAAGAATATAGAGAAGCAGGATGGCAGAGTCACAACAGTTGATTTTTACCAGCCAGAGCTGCATGACTGAGGCTGAGCTTCAGCTCCCAAGCCCCAACCCATAGGGCCCCTCCAACCATATCTTCTGAGACCTGATAACGTGGAGTCCCAGGGGAATCTGAGCAAATGCTACTGAAATTGTCGCTAATGCAGACAGAAACTGAGACTGAGAGTAGTTAGCACAATTAAACATCTATAAGGGGAAAAAAAGGCATTATAAAGGATTTATATAATGCAAGAAGCTTAGATGCCACCTACTGGAAACCAAAAGAAAAGCACCTTCTTTGCAACAGACTAAAGAACAGACTTTTCTACAATAAATCTTTCTGGAAAAAAAGTAGAATACACTTTCATTAATACCCAGGCAGAGAAAAAGTCTATTAAACTCTATGAACAACCAAGGCCACAAGGCAGCTCAGAAAGAAAGAGAAAAGTCTTCAGAAAAAAAGCTACAGACAGCTTAAATGACAGGATTCAGGAGATCTGAAACAAGTCATGTCAACAATTTCAGGAATTGAAAAAACAACTAAAGGAGCAGAACAAGTCCTTTAGAAAGGAGACTAAAACTCTCGAAAAGAACAGAATAGATCTTCTGGAGATAAAAAAGCACACACACACACACACTGCAAGAGTTGAAAAATGAAATAGCAAGCTTAGAAAATAGAGCCAACCAATGCAGGAAAGTATTAGTAATATCAAAGAAAGAAATCTAGAAATAAATCAGAAGGAAGAAGAGAGAAACTGAAGAATGAAAAATAATGAAAGAGAAATACAAGAACTAGCTGATAACGTCAGAAGAGGAAACAAGAATAATGAGCATTATCGAAGGCGAGGAGAAGGAGCAGGGACTAGAAAGCATTTTCAGACAAATAGTTGATGAGAATTTCCCAAATCCAAGGAATGGGCTGGAGCTTGGAATTCAAGAATTCAACAGAACGCCCAATTATCTCAACCCAATAAGGCCTTCTCCAAGACATATTATATTTAAAAAATTATCAAAAATTATTGACAAAGAAAGAATTCTCAGAGCAACCAGGGTAAAGAAGATGGTAACTTATAAAGGAAAACCCATTAGATTATCATCAGACTTCTCAGCTTAAACTTTACAAAGAAGAAAGAAGTGGAATCAAATATTTCCTATAGATGAAATCATTTTTATAGGTATCGTATGGAATTCTGTCCATGCCACTTGTTTTCCTGTTTTCAGTGTCGCCCATCTCCACAAAGACTTCATACTGCCCTAAAGTGACATACTGCTTCATAATAAAAAGACCAGCTAAGAACAATGTATCCAGCTAAGCTCTCCTTTAGAAATGAAAGAGAGATTAAGACCTTTCGAGACATACAAAAATTGAGGGAATTCTTCACTATGAGGCCTGCACTACGGGAAATACTGAAAGGGGTCAGCTCACCTAAAACAAAATGACAAAAGAAATACATAATTAATTAAGAGTAAGTTGACTAGCAGACTGTTAGAAGCAGAGGATAGCAACCCTTACCAGGAATAGGGCATTATAAACTTAAAATAAAAAGAGATTTGCTATAGCAAGATAATAATGAAAGTTTAGCACACATAGGGACAAATTGAGACAACAATGACTAAAAATGAGAAGATTCAAATCCAAATTCGCAAAGGGGAATTGAGATAAGGCACACACAGAAGAAAGTAGACAACTATATGTATATACTATCCTTTAAATATTCGTAATGGTAACCACACACCATAGATTCAGAACTGAAGTATATAACATAAAACAAGAAGAACCAGAGGAAAAACCCACAACAGACAAACAAAATAAAGACAACAGAAACACAAGGACAAGGAAACAATGGAAACACTAAGCTACCAGAAAGCAAAAGATAAAATGACTATAAGACCTCATATTTTAATAACCACCCTAAGTGTAAATGGACTGAACTCACCAATAAAAAGGCACAGAGTTGCACAATGGATCAAAAAACAAAACCCAACCATATGCTGCCTCTGGGAGACACATCTCAGCTCCAAAGACAAATATAGATTCCAAGTGAAAGGGTGGAAAATGATATTTCAAGCAAATGACATTCAGAGAAAAGCAGGAGTAGCAGTACTAATATTGAATGAAATAGACTTCAAAATAAGAAAAAGGTAAAAGGACAATTCATAATGATAAAAGGAATCATGCACCAAAAAGACATAACAATTATTAATATCCATGCTCCCAATCAGGGAGCCCTGAAATATGTAAAGCTATTACTAACAGAACTAAATGGAGAAATAAACCAAAATAGGACCTAAATACCCCACTATTGGATATGGACAGATCACCCAAACAGAAAATCTATAAGGAAATCACTTCTTTAAACGACAAATTATATCAACTGGACATAATTGACATTTACAGAACCTTTTATCCCAAAACAGTTGCTTATACATTCTTCTCTAGTGTGCATAGAGCATTCTTAAAGATTGACCACATACTGGGACACAGAGCTAGCTCAACAAATATAAGAGGTTTGAAATCATACCAACCACATTCTCTGATCATAATGTTTTTAAACTAGAAATCAATTGCAAAAAGAAATCAGGAAGAATCAAAAATAAATGGAGATTAAACAACATGCTACTGAAGAATAACTGGGTCAGAGAAGAAATAAAAAAAGAGATCAATAGATACATAGAAACAAATGATAATGATAGTACAATAAATTAAAACTTTTAGGACATGACAGAAGCGGTCATAAGAGGAAAGTTCACATAATTATAGGCCTATCTCCAAAAACAAGAACAAGCCCAAATAAATAACCTAACACTTCATCTTAAAAAACTAGAAAAGGAAGGACAAAGAAGCCTAAAGTCAGCAGAGGAAAGAAATCATCAAAATTAGAGCAGAAATAAATGAAATTGAAAACAGACAAACAACAACAACAACAACAAAAATAGAAAAAATATATGCAACAAAGAGCTGGTTCTTTGAGAAAGTTAATAAAATTGACAAATCCATGGCTAGACTCACTACAGAAAAAAGAGAGAGGACACAGATAAACAAAATCAGAAATGAAAGAGGGGAAATTATGACAGACGCTGTAAATACTAAATCATACAAGAATACTATAAAAAACTTTATAACATCAAAGTTAATAACTTAGAAGAAATGGACCAGTACTTAGCAAAATATACCTTCCTAGACTGAATCAAGAACTGGAAAATCTAAATAGACCAATCAGCATTATGGAAATTTCAACAATTATCAAAAACCTACCAGGACCAGATGGCTTCACCAGTGAATTTTACCAAACATTCAAAGAAGATTTAATAGTTATTCTCTTCAAACTCTTCCAAAAAAATCAGAGAGGAGATAATACTTCTCAACTAATTTTATGAGGAAAATATTATCTTGATACCAAAACCTGGTAAAGATAACACAAAAAAAGAAAACTACAGACCAATATTTCTCATGAACACCAATGAAAAAATCCTAAATAAGATACTAATGAACTGATTATAGCAACATATTAAAAAGATTATACACCACGATCAAGTGGGCTTCATCCCAGGGGTACAGGAATGGTTCAACATACACAAATTGATTAATGTGATACACTATATAATCAAATTAAAAAATAAGAATCATATGATCATATCAATAGATGCAGAAAAAGCATTCAACATGATATAGCATCCATTCATGATCCAAACATTTCACAAAATTGGTATAGAAAGAAAGTACTTAAACATAATGAAGGCCATCTATGACAAACCCTCAGTCAACATTACACTTAATGGTGAAAAACCAAAAACCTTCCCTCTAAGATCAGGAACAAGGCAAGGCTGTCCACTATCGCCACTGTTATTCAATGTAACATTGATAGTCCTAGCAGGTGCAATCAGGCAATAGAAAGATATAAAATGCATCCAAATAGAAAATGAAGTCAAACTGTCACTATTTGCGGATGACATGATTCTTTATATAGAAAACCCTAAAGATTCCACAAGAACACTACTAGAAACAATAAGCAAATACAATTAAGTCTCGGAATACAAAATCAATGTTCAAAAATACATAGCATTCTTATACTATAATAATGTGTCAGAAAAAGAAGTGGAAAAATTAATTCCTTTTACCATTGCAACATAAAGAATAGAACGCCTAGGAATAAATCTAATGAAACATGTGAAGGACCTATATAATGAAAACTATAAGACCCTATTAAAAGAAATCAAATAAGATACAAAGAAATGGAAAGATATTTCGTATTCTTGGATTGGAAGAATCAACATAGTTAAAATGACCATATTACCTAAAGCATTATATAGATTTAACATGATCTCCATCAAAATCCCATTGGCATTTTTTAAAGAAACAGAACAAAAAATCATCAGGTTTGTATGGAAACACAAAATATCTCACATTGCCAGAGCCATTCTGAGAAAACACACTGAGGCTGGAGGCATCACTCTGCCTCAAATTATACTCTGCCTCAAATTAAAGCAATAGAAATCAAAATGACATGGCATTGGCAGCAAAACACACATGGACCAGTGGGACAGAATCGAGAGTCCAGAAGTAAACCCATATTTATATGGGCAAATAATTTTCAACAAAAGAGCCAAAAACATGCAGTGGTGAAAGAAAAGCCTCTTCAATAAATGGTGCTGGGAAAACTGGAAAGCTACCTGCAAAAAAATGAAACTAGACTGTTGTCTATCACCACACACCAAAATTAACTCAAAATGGATTAAAGACTCGAGTATAAGACCTGAAACAGCAAAATTCATAGAAGAAAACAGAAGAACTAAATTCAAGGACCTTAGACTTAAAGAGGATTTTATGAATTTGACCTCAAAGGCAAGGGAAGTAAAAGCTAAAATAAATGAATGGGACCACATCAAACTAAAAAGCTACTGCTCAGCAAAAGAAATTGTCAACAAGGTAAAGAGACAACTATCCGAATGGGAAAATATATTTGCAAGCAATGCCTCCGATAAGGGCCTAATATCCAAAATATACAAAGAACACGTAAGACTCAATAACAACAAAAAACAAACAATCCAATCAAAAAATAGGCAGAAGACCTGAACAGACATTTTTCCCTAGAGGACATACAAATGGCTAACAAACATATGAAAAAATGCTCAACATTGCTAGCTATTAGGGAAATGAAAATCAAAACCACAATGAAATATTATCTCACATGTTAAGATAGCTATAATCAACAGAATAAATAATTAGAAATGTTGGAGAGGATGTGGAGAAATAGGAACCCTATTATGGTGGCGGGACTGCAAATTGGTGCAGCCTCTATGGAAAACAGTATGGTGGTTCCTCAAAAAACTAAGAATTGATCTACCATATGATCCAGCAATCTCTTTACTGGGTATTTACCCCAAAGACTCGAAAACTCATATCTGAAAAGATATTTGCAGACCGATGTTTATAGTAGCATTATTCACAGTGGTCAGGGCATGGAAACAACCGAAGTGTCCTACGATAGATGATTGGCTCAAGAAGAGGTGGTACATATATACAATGGAATATTACTCAGCCATAAGAAGAGATAAAATACTGCCATTTGCGACAACCTGGATAAACCTCAAGATAATCATGCTAAGCAAAATAAGGCAGACAGAAAAAGTTGAAAATCTCTTGATATCACTTACATGTGGGATATAAACCTAAAAGCAACAAATGAACAAAACAAATAGAGATTCATGGACATGGACTATAGACTAGTGGTTACCATATGATAAGGGGTAGGTGTAGTGGGAAGGTAGACAGAGTGAAGGGGGTCAAATATGTGATGAGAGAAAGAAATCTAACTATGGGAGGTGAACACATAGTATATATATATGCCTTAGTGTTAAAGTGTATAGCTGAAACTTATTGGATTTTGCTAACCATTGTCACCATAAAAAATAAAAATAAAAAATAAATAAATAAACAAACAAATAAATAAAAATAAAGTACAATCTTCCAAAAAATAATATATAATATTAATATATTAATATAATATATTATTAAAAGTAATATATATATTATAGCATTTAGTTAAAAATTGTAATACTACACTCTTTCGGGATCATCAGAATATATAACACACGACACTTTAGAAAATGCAATGATATCTGGAAGGATGCCTTCCTTGTGACTTTTTCCTTCTAGTTAGAACACTATTTATTACTCATTTCCTCTCGATTGGTGTTCCTGGGGGTGGGGGCATAATACAATGCATATGAGTGCATCTGATCAGAGGGTGTTTTTATTTTAACACTTTTTTAATGTTAGAAAATTAAACTTATCAATATTAATTTTCTTTTTTAGTTCAGAGCCTATAATGATTTTGGCTCAATATGTGATTTCTCATCTGTCTCTTTTGGTTTATGTAAAACAGTTATCTAGAAAGACTGCTTAATATTTTCACATATCTGGAAGGAAATATATTCAATTGAACTTAGTCATTGTAACATTAAATCATTTTTACAGCAATTTAGAATGTCACTCAATAATTTAGAATTCTATTAATTATATATAATCAATTAGATATATATTTAAGCAAGGAAGGATTCTTAATGTAGAATCAGTTCTAATAGGTCTGAGTTTAATAAAATATAGCCTCACGTAATAGCATCATGATTGTAGTTTGCCTTGAAATTTTATACACATTTACTGAAAGATACGAATGATGGTAGAAAGAACATAAGATGTGAAATAGGGAGGCCTGGATTCATTATTAGCTCTCGCACTTTTCAGTGTATGAGCCTCAAATTTTCTATTCTGTGAAATGGGAGTAACAAACATCTCACAAGTTTGTTAAAAATTAAATGATATAGTTTTTTTTTTATGTTTTAAGCCACTCAATGCATATGACATTATACCAATCATAACATTTCATTAATGTTACCCTCTCCTTTGTTATCAAAGCCACTTTTAAGAAAAACTACTTATAAATAAAGTTCATTATATGATATCTAAGCTATACATCTCCTATATTGAACTTTTTGATTCAACTTTTCCTTTGCCTATCACCTTTTATCTTTATAGACAAGTTTTTGGACAGAATGGACCACACTTTCTGTTCACAATTCTTTAATGGAGACTAGTGAAGATATATAGAAGTCATCTCATTTGGTCAGGGCAAGAAATTTAAGTAGGTAGTTGTTTCTTATGTTATAATGCTATGATTATATGCTAGGCAATCAGTAAATTCCATAAGCATGTGGTTGTGTTTTTTTCTTCTGATTTTTATTTTGTTCATATAAACTTTGCATCCTGTGGACCCCTGCCCCCCTCCAAATTTTGATGATTTGCAAAAAATGAAGTAAAAACGGGATGATGTGCTACAGCTTGGTGATAAGATGTGCTTAGATGATGACATATTTTTAAAAATGTGTACCTATATGTTTCATTCACAACATTTATAGAAGATCACTGGAAATGTAGTTAATCTGTTGTATCTGCAATCTCCTAAAGAGGGGTCTTTCCTCCTTGGAAGAATACAATCAGCTTGGTCCTACCAGTTTATTTCTTTTGTGGTAGGTATGCACCCACAAATCACAAATACTCTGCATTTCAAAGTAATGATTTTAGTCATTATAAAATGCTTTGAACATACAATTTTCTTTAAGCATCCAATGAGATAGCTCGTGATAAAGACGCAGTTAGTGATAATGACCTAAATTTGTTTTTGAGTGTGTGTATTTGATATTGGTTACTAGTATATACCAGTAAGTTTGAGTTAGGGTTCCAAAGTTTTCACATCAGCATTTCATCACCTAGTTTTAATCATCTTCTAAGTTAACTTTTGTTTTCCTTTCCAGTTTTTGCACCAACTTACTGTCTACTCAATTTCTTTCTTCTACTCAATTTCTTTCTTCCCTCCAACTTTTTACAAACACTTTAGAATTTATTCTCTTATAAAAATAAGTTATCTTTATCTCATATTTTAGCTTGTGAGTCAGTATGAAGGTTTTCGGTATATATGGGTGGTCTCAGCTATTCAGCTTTTGTATATTGAACTATGCAGTACAACTCAGCATGAATTAAAGATCTACTGCTGGAAAACATAAGTCATTAGCTATAGTCTTTATCAAGGTTCCTAGTGAATCAAGATCCACTATCTAGTTGTTCTTCTCTATTACTGAATTCTAATATTCCCCAGCTTCGGTCACCTTATTTTTATTGTTCCTGTGCTGTTTAAGTTACTGGAAACAAACTATTAAACATCAAAATGAAATGTTATCACACACAAATATACATTAAGCTGAAAGTTTCCACTGTATACCATACGGTATATTCAGAATTTTATAAAGATAAATATTGAAAGTGTAAAGGAAGTTCATGATACTGTGTTTGCATAAAGTTTTAGATACTTTTTAATTTGAATTTGCATGCTGAAAAATCTAAATAAACTATACCATTTAGCAGGAAGTGAGAATAAATCTGAAAGTAGACTGGACATAGAAAAAGAAGAGGTTGCAAAATTAAAAACAGATCACAGAAATGATCAAAACTAGAGTACGTAGTGAAGATGATAATAATAATGATGACAATATTCAGAACATAACATTTGAGACATGTGGGACAATATCATCTCCCGTAACATAAGTATACTTGAAGACAATTAAGAGAAAAAAAGAAAAAAATTGTGCAGAAGAAATATTAGAGATAATAGTAAAAAAAGTTTCAAAATTTATGAAAGTTTTAACCCACATATCCAAGAAGTTTGTAATTCCTAAGCAGGATAAATACAAAGGAAAACCATTCTTTAGTGTAATCTTAGTCGAATTACTAAAAGGTAATGGTAAAGAGAAAAATAACTAAAACAGCTGGCACATCATCTACAAGGGAAACAATAATGACTGTTACATCAGAAAATATTGAAGGTAGAAAACAATGGAACGATATCTTCAAAGTATTGAAAAGAAAAAAGTCAACATAGAATTATATAACTAGGAAATTATCTTTTCCAAATGAAGATGAAACACAACGTTTTCAGATGAAATAAGGCTAACAGAGTTTGTCAGCAACAGATATGCACTAGAAAAACTGTTAAAGAAAGTGCCTTGAGTCGAAGAGAAATAATCCCAGATGCCAACTGAGATCTTTAGAAATGAATCAAGAACTCTGGAAAATGTAAATACTTGGATAAATATAAAACCATCATTCTTTTCTTTAAAGTACTAATGACTAAAGTAAAATATAAAAATTCATTGTAGGATCTATAAATATATATAAGTAAAATATGTATGATAACCATAATACAATGGATAGGCAGAACTTATACTGTTGAATGATTATTACTTTTTTTGTCTAGTGGTCTAATATTATTTTAACATGGGCTGTAATAAGATAAAGAAGCATATGGTAATCTCTGCAATCATTTAAAAAAGTACAAAAAAATCAGGAAAGGAGATAGAAATGAAATACAAGAGAGCCAGTTAATGCAGGTGTATATCTGAAACTAATTTAAATAAATAATTTTTTTAAAAAAGAAAAAGAAAGCAGGAACAGAAGAACAAAGAATAGATAGAAAATAGAAACCAGTTGAAAGTAGGCTTAAACCAATTAATATCTAGTTACATTAAATGTATGATCTAAATATACCATTTAAAAGCCAGAGATGATCATACTGGATAAAAATACAAGACCCAATTATATGATGTGTATAGGAGACACACTTTAAATATAAGGCAACAGATTAAAACTAAAAGAATGAAAGAAAAACCGACATACAAATTAATCAAAAGAAGCTGGCGTGGCTATATTTACATAAGGCAAAATAGACTGAAGAGCATTAATTAAAAGAGATAAAGCAAGTAATTTCTACGAATAAAAGGGCCAATTCATCAGGAAGATAGAATAATCATAAATATCTATGTAACTAATAACATTAGTTCAAAATCCATAAAGCAAAAACATGCCATAAGTTAAAAGGCAAATAGATCAACAGTCGTAGTTGGAGAGTTGAACTCACGTCACTCAGTGCTTGAAAAAACAAGCTGAGAAAAAACAGAGAGATATTGAAGACATAAAGAATATTCACAACAAACCTGACTTAATCAATATTTTCAGGACACTATACCAAACAAGTGCACAATGCACATACATTAACAGTGTATATGGAACCTTCAGAGGACTATAAAGCCAATCTCAATACATTTGCAAAGACTGAAATCACATAGATTTTTTTTTTTTACCTGACCACAAGGGAATTAAACCAAGAATAAATGGAGAAATAACTAAAAGTTCTCTAATATTTTTGAAATAAGAAACCAACTTCCAAATAATCCGTATACTTAAAAAAAAAATCACACTAGAAATCAGAAAATATTTAGCACTCAATAGTGATAGAAATCTGTGAAATGTAATAAAAGAATTTCTTAGAATAAAATTTATAGCTTTAAATATTGATAGTAGAAAAGAAGAGAGGATTAAAAGCAATGATTTAAGCTCCAATCCAAGAACCAACAAAAATAAACACACATTATGCCCAAAGAAAGAAGAAAAGATTACAGATATGGGCAAATATAAATAACATATCAAATAGATAAACAATTGTTAATTTTCACTATGTCCAAAATACTGTAGTTCTCACTTCAAAAAAAAAAAAAAAGTAATAGCTAATCTCCTAGCAATATTAAGAAAACCCCCTCAACAAATTACCAATTGGTGAAATACAGATTCTTTAAGCAATAAATCATAATAAATATTTTAAACAACTTTCTGCCAATACATTTGACAACTGAGAAGAAATGAGAAATATCTTTTAAACATACTTTTAAAATAATTACAAAAAATAGAATGGTTGAATAATTCTATGTACACTTAAATAAAAAAATTATCATTTAAAGATTTTCATAAAGAAATTTCTGGAACTATATGGCATCACTGGAGAGATCTACCTAATATTCTACCAAATACAAATGACAAAAACAACAATAAAAAGAAAACTCTTTCAGAAAAGACTATGAAACAGTTCTCAAATGGCTTTATGTGGCTAACATAACCATTATACCAAAATCTGACAAGAACATTGTAAGAATAGAAATTTAGAGACAAAAATACCTCATAAATATTAATTTAAAAATCTTCAACAATATTTTAGCAAATATCCAGAAATAAATAAAACAATAATATACCACAACTAACTGAAGTTTATCTTTGAAATTGAAAGATTGGTTTAGCAGTCACAAATCAAAAATGCAAGGTAAAATTTTAAAATGAATCAAAATAATTGAGCACAGAATAAAGGAGAAAAAAATGCATATTATTTATATAGATAAATGCAAAATAAACAGTGTAAAAATTCAATACCATTTATGAATAAAATCTTTCACACACTATGCATAGGAATAAAATTTTCAATCTAATTAAAGATATGCACAAAAACTATATAGTTAATATTATGCTTAGTAGTGATGTTTACCCACCCAAATCAGGAATTTAATATCCACTGTTACCACATCTGTTCTGTATTTTACTGGAGGTCCTAGTCAGTGTAATAATGTATGAAAAAGAAAGCATAAACATTAAAAAATATGTAAATCTGTCTTTATTTACATTGCTATGATTGTGCACTTTGGATGTAAAGAGGGAGATCTTATATAGATTAGAATTTATATAAGTTCTCCTATATAAGGCCTAATTTTGATTTTCCCATTTTTTCTAGTGTTCTAATTCCTTGTGATCCCACAACTATTAACACTTTGTGATATGTTTTAACATCAAATATGGATATTCTTTCTTATTACTTTTCTTTAAAAAGTATTTTCCCTGACTATTCTTATTTTTTCTATAAGAACTTTCATATAATTATCTATTGGTAATTTATTAACACTGTGGTAAATTTCTACATTACTATGGAGAGAGTAGATGCCTATCTGATATTGAGTATTCAGAGGAAAAAGATTATATAACCTTTCATTGTGGAGTTTACTTTTGTGTTCCCTAGTAGCATTTAAAATTTTTAATAAAGATATTTCGATTATATTTTTTAAGTTTATTCCTTGGTTCTTCATGTCTATTTATCATCATCTATCATCATCTTTTATCTATCTATCTATCTATCTATCTATCTATCTATCTATCTATCATCATCATCATCTTTCATCTATCATCTATCTTTCTATTATCTATCATCTATTATCTATCTATCTATCTATCTATCTATCTATCTATCTATCTATCTATCTATCATCTATCTATCATCTATCATCATTTGTCTATCTATCTATCTATCTATCTATCTATCTATCTATCTATCTATCTATCTATCTATCTATCTATCTATCATCTGTCTATCTATCATCTGTCTATCTATCATTATCTATCTATCTATCTATCTATCTATCTATCTATCTATCTATCATCTGTCATCTATCTATCATCTATCATATATCATCAGCTACCTCTGTATTTATGCCATTGTTAATGGCTCTTTCTTCTCTGACTGTATCATCTGATTATTTGTAAATGTGTAAATGTATTAATTTCTGTACATTAGTTTTGTATTTGGTCATCTTACTGAAACTTCTCATTGTTTGTAGTGTAATAAAAATCTTTATTCAGAATATAAGTTGAATTTCATCAAATGCCATTTCACCATCTATGGAAACAATTCTTTTTCTCCTAAGATTGACTTTTGAAAGAAGAACAAGAGAAGAGAGTGGAAAGTCACAAAAGAGAGTTATTCAATAGTCACACTGGTTTTATTTTTTCCTTTTTTTTTTTCAACCATAGAAATTTCATCCACTTGAGAAATTTGACAAATACGTAATTCTACTTTCTATTTTATATATATATACATACACACACATACACATATATACATATACATGTATACATAATATAAATGTAATTATTTTAGTCAGGGTTCTCTAGAGAAACAGAACCAATAGGTACTAAATTGTCTCACATGATTTTGGGCTAGGAAGTCTGAAAATGGGGAGGTTGGCAGACTGGAAAAGAATTGATGTTGCAGGTTTGAGGAAAAATATTTTTTCTTTGAGATACTTCAGTCTTTGCTCTTAAGGCCTTTGACGACTGGACAAGACAAAGCTACATTATGGGAGGTAATTTGCTTTACTCAAAGTCTACTGATTTAAATGTTTATTACATATTAAAAGTATCTTCATAACAACATGTAGACAGATGTTTGACTAAACAACTGAACACTGTAGCCTACCCTAGTTGATGCATAAAATTAACCATTACAGTTATACAGTAGTGTTTTGTTTAAGCAAAAATTATGAGGTGAGATTATGACATGATTATTTCCAGAATTGCTAATAAATTCTCACAACACATTATGACTAGTGTTAATCTTCCTGTTTATTTGTAATACTTTATCTCTCATGAATTATCTTATAAAAAATAGAGATTTTATTTTTATTGTTCAGTATATTTTCTAATAATTTAATATCTTTTTTGAATTTCTCTATTTTGTGGTATATTTATAATTTCATATTTAAAAAATATGTATCTGAACCAGTGAGTTTTTCCTTATTTCTTTCCTTTTCAAAATTCTTTTAAATTCTTAACACCATATTGTTCCAGAGAAATTTTAAAATTAATTTTGTATATTTTAAATTAGGTTGTTTTTAGATTTGTATTAGGATTGCATTATAATTCTAAATTAATTTGGAATTAATTCTCTTTATTATATTTAGCTTTTTAACATCAAACTCTAAAATTATCATATAATTTTTGATTAGTGCTTCAGCATGAAAAAATTCTACTTCTTTAAAAATATCTAACATCTTTAAACAAAATTCTCTTTAATGTTCTACAGGTAGTGTTCATCTTTCTGTTTAACAAATGTTCATCTTTCTGTTTGTCTCTCTTCACCTCTCGGTTTTATTATTTGAGTGATAATACCATTCACTTCAAGATTAAGTTATATGGAAGTAATTATTTTACAATATAAGAAACATAACATTTTTGCCTTCTGTAATTATTTCCTGGAAAAGTTGACTATGTAATATTGAGCATATAGCTAATAGAAATACTCAGGCATATATGTTGGGTGAATGCTTACTTTGTCTGAGTCCATAATATGTCTTGGGCTAAAATGAACAATATTTCCACTGAGTATAAAAAAAATCTAAAATAATGTAAGAAAATATCTTCTCATAAGTGAGAAAGATAATATATTCTCCCAAAAAAAAAAAAGTAAGGTAATAGGACTTGCTGGCTGAGTCTTTAATTTTATAAGCAAAGATCAAACCGTGTGGCAACCAGAAATATTGTAGAGTTAAGCAATGTAATAATACCATTTTTGACATTTTATTTTTAAAATGTTAGTACCTATAATTAATATTATAAGCCACTAGATATGATGCTTTCTTATGCAAAGACAATACACACCACTTAAAAGTAGTTGTCATTTTTGACAGTGACTAAATAGAATTACATATAGTTAAAAAATATTATTTAAGAAAATCTCTGTGTAAAAATATTAACGTGGACAAAATAATATACAGCAGTTTACAGACAAATGTTACTTTTTATTTTACATATTGTATTATGGCAAGATCTGTTCAATTTTTTTTCTACTTTCTGACAGGCTTTACAGAACAAAGCAAAATTTAAAAATAAAAGCATTAGCATCATACTAAATTCTCTTTTCACAAAGAGAATCTTAAATTGCGATGTCATTGACAAAATAGTCCAAAATTATCAATAGCTCTAATGCAGAAATACTGTAGGGAATGAAATACATTTATTAAATTGGCAGATGGTTGAATTGGTCAAACACATCAAATTTCAACGTGAACTCGAAAGCAAGAAAAGTAGTCAACAATTCTCTTTTTAAAATGACTTAATTAGAAAATGAGAGTAAAATTGGTATTAAAATTATATTTAATACTATGCATTCACAAGATACTAGTTATTCATTTCTACCACAAGGATTTGTTATAAATATACTTTCTCTGCTAGGTGGCATGATTCAATATGAGTCAAAAAAGCAGCCGTGTTGCTCAATATATAAGTTAAACATTAGTCGATATATAGCATGATTTTTTTGGTCAGTGTTTTAAGCATGCCAGTAGGTCACCTAAACAAAGATATGCAAATTAGAGCTGTCATTTATTTAATAAATATTAATTGATCATGTCAAAATGAATATGGACAAAGATGTAAGCAAACTGTCAGAACAGTTGTGTGATTAGAGCAACAGATCAAAATGGCTAAAAGTAGAGACTCTGGAGCCAGACTACCTGAGTTTGAAACCTGGTTCCAACATTTACAAGATGTTTGATTATGACAAAGAAGGTATTTATCTTTCTCTGCCTTGGTTTCCTCTTCTGTAATATTGGAAAAATAGTATTTCATAATTATGTTGTGAGAAGTAAATGAATCTATGTTTGTAAAGCAATTTTCACCTTGTCTGACACATGGTGAGGGCTATTTGTTTGTTAAATTAAATAAAATGACTAATAGTAATAATCAAAGAGGTAATAATTAGGTTTGGTTAGTCAACATGTGACTTCATGGTGATCCTTAAACTAAGTTCTAGAAAACAAGTAGGCATTTGACAAATAGCAGAGGAAAACATTCTAGATTATAGAATGAATAGGAAAAATAGAAAATATTTAAAGTTAAAACTTGCTTCCTACTTATCATTTACCATTCCTTTGTTACAAAATAGCCTGCCAAGTTCAGCTTATCTAAAAGTAGTGGAAGAAGATCGATAAGCAGTTATTGCTGGGACTGGAGGCTGTTCCTAGGACTGCTATTTGGATAAACAGAAGCAAGAAACTAGAATCTCAAAGGTTGGGTTGAACTCACAGACATGGATTCTGGATAGCAAGGTGTCATATGTTGCAAAATGTAGTGTTTTCAATGGGGTTTGATGAAAGGCAACAGACACATCATTTCGGTGCTCTCATAGGATGTAATCTCACTGAAAATCTCACTGGGGCAATTCTAAATGCCAGCGTAAGTTTACAAGAATTGGCACTATTCATTTGTTTCTTCATTTATTTTCCTTTTGTCATACTCAAGAGTGCAAGGACATGCTTTAAGCCCACTGTCGTATATCTCTCAATTCTAAACTGCTTCCAAACATACAGGCCTTCTTGCCCAGAACCCTGTCCCGCTTGTAGGCCAAGCTAATCCATATTCACTGCAGAGTGTACCTAATAAAATAGTTCTGACTCTGGGAAGTTTCTTGGTAGCGAGAACTGAAAAACAAGGTATCAAAAGTTCTAGTTACATCCTTACCCCTTGCTTACACATCATCACAAACATCTCCATGATTTACCAATGTTAGCCCGCTGTCTACTTCATGTGTGTGGAAGTTAGGTTCATGTTTTGTGGGGATGGGTACACTTCATTAGAGAGTTTGGAATGAGATGTGAGCACTGTGTACATGAAAGCCAAGAGTAATGTCTGACATATTACTGTCCTTCACCCAAGATCCCCACACCTTTTAGTCTTCATTCAAGTTATAATTATTATTGGTATTCGAAGTGATTTTTAATCCTGGCAGATAATAAAGTTTCCAGTACCATAATAACTGTTTTTGTATTGGTGTCAAGCTAATCCAAGACCTTAGTTTGGTTTTTCTCTATTTATTTTAGAAATTTTTTGTAATAAAAGGCTATTATGATAAAAAATATAAAGGAAAATATTAAAGACCTAATTTATATCTAATTTTCTCAAAAGTTATGAATGTTGCTATCTTTAATTTCAACTCTTGAGGTTTCATCTGATTTAAAATATTCTTCTTAACATTCTGAGTGCAAAAAGTTGCATATGTAATGATAGAATCCTACTTTTTCTACTATACTTTTAAAAGTGAAATGGGTGGTTAACAAATTAATCAAAGATATGCAATCTATTATTGACTAGGTTCAGTTCAACCATGCTCTTTCCTAATGGCTGTGTGTTCTTCATGAAATATGTTGAATAAAAAACTTCTAATCTAGGCGCAACCTTAGAAAATTCAAATGATAATTGCTATATTAGGTTTCATGGAACTTATATGTAATTTGGCAATGTATTAAGAATAGAAAAAAAGTCCTGAAATAAATTTCATTTTTTAGTAGCAATAAAATAAAATAAAATAAAATAAAACCACATACATGGCTTTGTAACAAAATTATCCAATCATACAAACATATTCTACATCATTGACATCATCTCCTCTGATCTTCGTGTAACATCTCTAATGCTGGTGGACACTCAGTCCTCTTAAAATGTTCTTTCAGATAAAAATAAACAAGAAAAACACTTATCTACTCTTATTAAAAGCTGACTTGAGACTTCCTAGGAAGCTTTGTAATATGAAAAAATCCTTTCAACTTAAAAATAAACAGTCTCCATCTATTTCCCTTTTGTGCTGGTTCTAGGCAAAGCAATCCTTTTTAATTCTTGGGGTATTTAGCTCCAAAATAATAGTTTGTTGTTGTTGTTACTATTGTTCTCTCATGAGTTTTGAAAGAAACAGTGCACCCAAATAATAAAAAGATATGCTTACATATGGCCATATATTCCTTGAATAGGAAAAATATGAGATCTAAAACACAAACACTCTCACTCCATTTGCATTCTCTCTCTCTTTCTCTTATTCTCTCTCTCTCTCTCTCTCTCTCTCTCATTCTCTCTCTCTCTCTCTCTCTCTCTCTCTCTCTCTCTCTCTCTGATCAGCCAAAAGATAATCATGAGGATTTTAAGAGAAACTGAACTTTGGCAGACTACATAGTAAGTTTCTGTGTTAATAATAATAATAAAACCAAATTCTGTGAACTTTTGTTCCAAAAACATTCTATTCTGAAAACATTGAGAAAATTTTAAAAGATCACCAATTTTCAGTTTTTAAAAAGGCATGACAAATAAAAGAAGATGTGCGTGCATGCGTGTGTGTGTGTGTGTGTGTGTGTGTGTATGTGTATGTATATATATATATACATACAATAGAATATTACAACAACATGGATGAATCTTGAGATAATCATGCTAGGTGAAATAAGTTAGAAAAAAATTGAGAACCATATTATTTCACTCATATGTGGGATAGAAAACTGAAACCAACAAACCAATAAGACAAACAAAAACTCATAGACATAGATAACAGTTTAGTGTTTACCAGAAGGAAAGGGGGGAGGTAGATAAAGGTAAGTGGGGTCAAATATATGATAACGAAGAAGGTTTGACTTTGAGTGGTGAACTCACAATGCAATATACATATGGCATATTATTGAATTGTATATTTTAAATCTACATAATTTTATTAACCAATGTGGCTCTAATAATTTAATAAAAAATAAAATAAATGAATATAACCACTTCAAAATCAGAAAATTGAACAGAAAAAAATGCAATCAGTTATAGTCCTAAGTTAATTAGGAAGCCTGTAGAAAAGTTAGAATTTAAATTTCAAATTCCTAATTAGATTCTATATATTTATTAGGAATATATGCATGTTTGTTCCCTTTCTTGACATTCAGAAACAAAAATTAATAATCATACTTGTATTTATTGAATAAATAAATTAGATGAGAGTCGAATGGTTTTAAAGCAAATCAATTCAAAAATATTTTGATATATGTATATGTGTAGATTGTTGAGAATATGGTTACTTTTATTACTAAATAATGAATGCTAATTAAACAAATTTTATCTCTGATTAACAGAATATTTACTTTTGTTTTATATATTTGGTAATTCGTATTAAATCATGCATTCCTATCTCATTATGGACAATTTAGATGTGTCAAGGTTAAGACAACTATTTAAAGGACCCTAGAGTATAGTTCATTTTTAAAAAGAATTGTCAAGTGAGGTAGCAGTCTCAACACTGTAATTAATTATTTACTAAGTTGTTACGATATCCTAGAAACAACAAAGAGTGAAACAAAATGCTGTGATTCCTTTGGCATTGTGATAACCATTATCTAACACTTATGCTCATGCAAAAAAAAACAAATGCAGTCAAAACCACACTAATATTGAGTTTTAGAAGTGGTAACCTTGTCATTTATCATAGAAATTAACCATAAAACTTAATAAAAATCCATCTCCCCATTTGAAATTCCTATTTCTAGGGTAAATTCGGGAGATAAGAATGGAAATAAAATGCTTTGGTAGAACTCTGAACTGCTAGATAAGGCAAACTGGTATTATATTCGATTTAAAATCTGTCAACACATTGAGAAAGGAATAAAAATATAGTTGTTTTTAAACTCTTTTAAAATAAGTAATTTTTTTAGATATTAAAAAGAATGCAAGAATGTTGAAATATAAATAGGTCTAGATGCTGTTTTGGAACTATCTTAGAGTATGCTGATTAAAATCTAGTTATACTTAATTTTTTACTTTATCTGGTCTTATAAATGAGTTAAATTATTTATAAGTGTAAAATAAACAGTTAATTAAATTTATCATATTACTGTTGTAAATAATGACAAAAAAACAAGAAAAAAACCTGAACATTCTGAACAAAATATCCTACTTACCCAATTTCCTAACTATAGTCATTTTTTCTATAATTAAATAATATTTGACAAAACAGAGATATTGTTTGATGTCTCTGAAGTTTATCCTTAAAGGATGAACAGTGGTTGTGTCTTAAATTTCAACCGTGTCACTAGATCAATGACTACCAGCAGTGGTTTACTAGATGGCAATATCCCATAGGTCAGACAAGCTTTTGACAGATACATAGTGAAAAATTCCCCTAAACTACACCTAACACCATTTAAGTGCTAAGCACATAAACCATAAAAATGTTAAAATGAAAAATAGAAACTATATAATTAATGTATACCAATCACTCTAATTATTGCTCTAGTACACAAATTAAGGATTTGATATATCTGTATTCATTGGGAAGAGAAAGAAATGCCCTTGGAGAGTTCTTTCTCAGAACTTAATAGCAACTATGTTGAATCATTATAAAAATAGGGTGGACTCTGAAATAGTCCACTATTTTTCACATCATGTTATTCAGTACAACTCCACAGTGATGAACTGGCACTTCAGAAATGAGTGCCCCCTTAGTGTATGGAATCACCAGTCACGTTTTTGGAAGACATTATTTTTAGAAAAGCCAATTCAGCAGAGGAGGAGAGGTACTAACTAGAGTATACAATTAAAATTTATAAACAAAAGAAATGGGAGAGGTGATGCAAATTAGGTGATGTAAAAAAAAAGAAAAAAATATGTGTTAAAAATATAAAGGAAGATGTTCTCGAAAGAGCAAAAATTACAAGAGAAATGGGAGTTCTTAAACTGTTCTTAAACTAACAATCCTGTTTCTCCCAGCAAAACAGGGGAAAAGTCAATTTTAAAGTGAACTTGTAGAGATTTTTATTCAAAAGTAACAAAAGAGCACAGATTTTAAAACCTATTAAAACAATAAGAATTAAACATATGTTTTGGGATGAAGTATTGACTCTACTTTTATGCAAAGTAGTTGTACAATGTCATAAAGAATAGATGTTAAATAGATTTGTTAAAAATTATAGATATATATTTTTTTGACATAGAAATGTATTCATTCAAACATGCATTATCTGTTGAATGCTATGCATTGAATTAAGCCGTAGATAACAGAAAAATATAACACAATATTTCTGAAAGAATTTATTTTTACTATTAGAAGAATAGGATTATGAGATAAGGGAATTTATTACATTTCTAAGTAAAAATTATAGTTTGGAATATAACTTTGTAAATTTGCTTTAGTTTGTGTCTCTTGTTGATTGATTGAATTGAAATCTGATGCTTTGCTATTTTTAGGAGTTACTCTAAGTCTCATAACAAAATTCTATCAAAATAATGTGCCCAACTATTATTATTTAATAGTAATTTTCCTCTTTTTTAGTATATGAAGCTTAGATTGCTTAACCATATTGAACACAAAATAGACTATTTGAAGAAACCTATATTCTATCATTTTCAATTACATTATTCAATGAGTATCTGTCATAATTTGAGATATTTATTCCTATCTGTCTTAATATAACAAAATAACATCCTATATTTAAAACATTAATCTGTAAGATACGTCTAAAATTTTTTCAAAATTAATTTGACTTGTTAATTTTTTATAGCATGTGGACTTGCCTACCAGTATGTTCTTTTTCTCTTTAATATTATTGGTTATTAAGTTGAAAATTCATATTCTAAGTCAACAATAAGGAATAATGCAGAAAACATCAACAAAATATTTTTGTTTTGGCAGTGTATCTTAGTTTTTATTTTTTTTTATTAAAAATTATTCTTCCGGTAGCATCCTTTGTTCCTATAACTGCCATTAAATATCTATTTGCTGAAATTGTCAGTTTTTCAATATAATTGTTATAAAAAGATTAATAAGAAGACAAGTCTATGTGAACACTGTAAATATCATAAGAAACATAATTTTAATGTGTTCAATTTTTGAACTGCTACCTGTATAAACATTCCTTAGCTATGACAGTATAGAATCATATACTCTCTTAAAATTCTTAATAGGCTACATACTGGGCTCTTATTATGTGTGACACATTATAAAATAGTTTGGTGATATTTCTTAAGTTTTTGTTTTATTTATATTTTAAAAATTATATTTGAAAGAGAATTAATCTATAAAAGTAAAAAATTCAAACCTAATTCAAAGGCATAACATTAAAAATAAATTATCTTTTACTTTACTTCAGTTTTTAATTCATTATTTTGCATTATGCTGTTTTGGGGGATTTGGCATATTAAATGTTATCAATTATTTGTCAAAAAGTTTCCAACTCTGCTTCCAAAACCTGAATCAATATTAAATTTTGCCTGGAGATCTGGAGGCCTCTTTTTAGCTGGTCGTTTTTTTCTCTTTTGAGTTATTAATAGATTATCTAGCATTGAAAACTTTTGCACTTCTGGGATGCAGCAAACATTTTATTTATCATAGTAGCACTGCTATTCATAAATACTTTTTATGCCATTTTTGTAAGGCCTTGTGAAATTCTGGCTTACCTTAGGTAATTTGGAAGATTTTCTTCCTTCTCTATGTTCTATAAATGATATAAATTCATCTTTTTCTTAAATATGTAAAAGAATCCAACTCTGACACTGCTCAAGCCTTTGATAAAAATTTTGGTTATCCAAGTTTATCTATTTTTTAATTTCTCTTTTAAAAGGATATTTGATTTTCCTAAAAAAAAATCATAAATTTCATCCATGTTTTCAAATTTGATATATATATAATTATCGTGATCTCTTTTAGTGATAAATTACAATATCTCTTTTCTGTACTTATTTCCTCAATTTTATTTTTAATTTAAATTTTTTGTTTTCTCTGTTATTGAGGAAAAAAGTCACTCACAAGTTATTAGTCTTTTCTCTCCTCAAAATCAGTCATGAAAATGATATGTCAGTGTTTGTTTTCAAATTTGTTTTTTGCCTGTATTAATTCCTTCTGTATGTATATTTCTTATTCTTTTTTTTTCTGTCTTTTTGAGTTTAATGCTTTCAATGTTTAGTTGATCACTCCCTCAGGCTATGCACTTAAATTATGCATTTCTGTTTAAGATAATACATAAGTGACATTAAACTTTCAACATTAAAAAGTGATGGTGACTTTTCACATCCCTAGGCACACAATCTCTAGTTATCCCTGATTAGTGATAATTTTGATCACTTCATTGAGGTAATGTTGCTTTATCCATTTCATAGTTACCATTTATTCCTTTTTAATTAATGACTAATTGGGGGAATATTCTTTGAAAACATGTAAATATATTTTTGCTCATCAAATCACTCCTATCCCCTATATTTAGTATCCATTGATAAATTCAGGCCTGGATATATTTTTGCTATGATTGCAAAATGTTGATTTTCTAAAGTCCTTCAGATCTACATTTTTATTAGAGGACATTCTACTGTATGAGTTTCCCTTTCCCCTTATTTATTTTTTACTTATTTGCTTATTTATTTCTTTACTTCTATTGTCAGTATAGGTCCAACAATTCTGATTTAATTCAATAAGTGATCATCTATTACTGACTGTATTTATTTTGATGTTAAATTGGTCTAATAATTGACCAGTGCAGTGTGTACCAGTACATAGTTCTGTTCTTTGTTCTTTCTAATTACGTTATTAGTTCAGTGGTAGTGCTAGTTAGAAGACATAGTATAATATAGTATCTAAGAATTGTCAAAGGTAAAACTATGTTGGAGCTATAATTAATGAAAGCTATTTACCCATAAACTTTCAGTAGGTGAAACTATTTACTGTATTTCATCATGATTTCAAAGATGTTAGATGAGAAAGTGCTATAAAATAAAAAGAGAAAATCCCAAGACAGTCTCTGACTAGCAAGCATTTTATTAATTACTACCCTTTCCTAGATTAATAGTTAAATTTTTTCTTAATTTTTATGAGATTCCTGTGGTAACTTAAAGTCGATTTTTTTTTTTTTACAAACGACCCTGATAAAAAGATTTACTTAATTTTAAAATAGTGCAGAAATTGCCAAGTGACTAAATTCTGCAGATAAAAATATGATTGTGCTGGCTGGAAAATTACTGCTTGGCTATCGCCCATGGGAACATAGGCTATCACCCATAGGAACATAACATTCTAACAATAAGCTTTCTGTTTCTGTACCCCCTGCTTGTACAACCAACCTGTGGGTTGATAGTAAAAAGAAGCAAAATAGACTTGTGTGTTCAAACAGAATGAAGAATTGGGTTTAGGGCTTAAAAATCCTGTACTTCTACATTTTGGGGCTGCTTACTTTGGGGTCTGCATACCCCTGGCAGACCCAGCTGGCTGAATAAAGAGTGTGTTTCCTATAACTCACTGATTTCTGGTGGTTTGTGGGTCTATTGGAGGCCGGCAGCTACAACAGATGAAAGACAAAATTTCTCTAGTACTTAGTCGAGTAATTGCCACATTTGGACTATTTCATCTGTTAGGTTTCTTGCTTGAAACAGGGAAGCAGAGTCAAATTGCTTGTCTTGGAGGGCATGTTTAATGTTCTCATAGTTATCCATCAAAGGGCTTTAGAAATCTAACTTGAGACTTTATCTTCGAGAGTGAACCTCAGAAAGTTTTTGGTATTGGTACTTGCCCTCATGCTTGTACAATGTATGAAATTCACAAACTTATGAAGAGGTACATAAGGAAATACATATATTAAAATAATTTAATAACATGTATATATGATAGGCCTCAACTTTATAAAAATGTTAAGATTATTGATGCGTAAGGCCCTAAAATTCATATATGTGCTAAGAGAGACAGCAGAGATAATCTAGTTCAATCTCTTGGTTTTATAAATATAGAGTAAAAGCTCCTGCAAAATGAAGTGCCTTCAGAAAGGTCATACAGATGGTAGAGTAGAGGCTATGATCAAGGTATCAGTGAGTCTTGTGTTTATTGTCTTTCAACACTTGTTTGCTTGCTAATCATATGTGTGTGTATTTAATATTCCTATTTACTAAATAACTAAAACAATAACGTTATTTGAACATTTATAACATGCCAGGAACTGTTCTGAGAATTTTATTTATGTCGTGGCATTTAATCTTCACAATTTTTCAAGGGAACACTATTATCAACCCTTGTTTTAGAGATAATGAAATCTAGCAGTTAAGCTACTTTAATTAATAAATATTTAGATTGACACTTTTACAATTTCATCTTAAATTATTTCAACATGCTTGAAAATTTTCAACAAATGTAATTTATTCCTGGTTATTTCTATTTAACAGAATTAACAACACCTATAAATTGGATAGTGTTTGATCTAATATCTCTGACCTTCTAAAGAAAATTTGAGAGCAACAATGTCACTCATCTCTTCACTAAAAATTAACGTCAAAAACTTATTCTTTGCTTCCTTCTTCCATCCTTGAATCACCTTGCTCATAACTAGTTTTCATTGATTCTCTGCTTGGCTTCCTGCCTATGATATATTGTGTAACTACATTTGGACTTTCTTGTAAAGTGCTCTTTCATTTCGCTTAAGCCTTACGGGATTTTAATTTGCACTTCCCCTGCTCTGAACTGCTTTGCTTTATTGGTCTCTCTATTCTGCTCACTTGAGTAATCTGATAGAACTCAAAAGATGCTTATGATGGCTCATTTTTTGTTTCTTGGTCATATTTACTAGAGGAACATTTTCATTTTATAAAATAGCATACTTTTGGTAGGGGAATTTTAATAAGAGTTTTAAAAATATTTTTCTAACATTTACAGTAACATTGTTAATAAATTATAAACATTAAAAATAAACTAAAAACAATATATATTTCTACCCAAATAAATATCTTTAGAATATATGACAAAATATAATGACAAAACCCAGAATGAATGTTCTGGCCCTTTTCTTCCTCTGTGATTTGTGTGTTCTTATTTTATGACTTGACTATTTAAGAAACATTCTAAAATATCTGAAAAAGGTCCTCCTAGAAGTCTGTAAATGTAATATAGATTATTATAGTGCATTAAAATTCAACTATTTTAGAATTATCCAAATTTCCCTATCAAAGAACAAAAATGGCTCATTGGTAATAAGTTCATGAAGAATGAACAATACACTAGCAAAATGTGTTTACCTTAATTACTGTTCTCAAATGATTTTATTAGTGATTGTAAACCTTCCCAAGATTAGAATGAAACAAAACCTGATAGTTACTCATATTTTCTATTTCTCAGTATGCCTACTTAGCATTGGAAACATAGCATGGTTGAATCAAATTTGACTTCCTCTCATTATTTAATATCTAATTCCTAGCCACACCATGAATGCTGCTGGGAACGAAGACTGATATCAAGGTAAAGGAGTATTTTTAGGCCTGACTGCAGGAGTTAATGGCTGTTGATAATGTTTAGTAAAACAAAACACCACCCATGTCCTTGATCCCAAGCACACTAAGGATTGAATCTCTTGCTTTTCCCAATTCTCCATTTTCCCCCATTAAGAGTCTCTGGAGGTCAGGCCCTGAGAAATCTATGTTGCAAGATCTCTAGTGGGTGTCCATTCTTCAATTCTTTGCTTTCCTTCCCCAACTGCTCATCCTGATTCATCATTTTTATACAACAGTCGAGTGCCCTCAGGTGCTGATAGGTAGGTATGTGAGAATACTCTGAAAATCATGTGAAGGTCCTTCTAGTAGTAGATAAGCTATAGACCTCTCTCTATCCATATCTCATGAATTTAGTGAGCGCTAGAATCTTCTATTTAAAGATCAGAAACTATACTGGGCTCAAGGAAACTATATCTGTACAAAAATAGTTTAATATTTTATAATATATGTAGCTCTCAGGGAATCCCTTTATTAACTTTAAAGTTAAATTAAAGTTCAATTTATAAATTTTAAAACATATTTTCAGGCATCCTTTTTGTAAAAATTACAGACTTGCCTATATACATTAAATGATCAATTAAAGGGTCACCTTCTGTCCTAGATACATCTTCATGCCTAATATAACATAGAATTACTAGTCCTAAATTCAATGTAGTGTTATTCTTTTATACAAAAGACTTATATATTTAATATAATTAAAGAAACTAGCAGCCAATGGTTATAAATTCTTATTTTAATTTTCACCATATTTGCTTTAAAGAAACATGAGAAATCAAAATAAGAGCAGAAACGCAACTAATGTTTAATTAACACCCTTTAGAAGTGGTCACTGATTCTCTATTACTTATGAGAGATCGAAAATATATATGACATTAATTATGGCTTAATTTAAATTGTATAAAAAACTTAAATATTGTATAAATTATAAGAGAAAGTCTGGAGGACTTTTTCATCTTTAAAAATATTTGAAGGAATTTAAAGACAGAAGGCACAGAAAAAAAAACCCAGTTGAAAAATAGGCAGAGTACCTAAATAGACATCTCTCCAAAGAGGTCATACAGGTGGATAATAGGCACATTAAAAAAATGATCAACATCACTAATTTCCAGGAAAGTATAAATCAAACTCGCAATGAGATATCACTTCACACCTGTCAGAATGGCTGTTACCAAAAAGTCAACAAACAACAAGTGTTAGATGTGGAAAAAAGGGAACCTCATGTACTGTTGAGGAGATTATAAATTGGTGCCGCCACTATAGAAAACAGTATAGAGGTGACTCAAAAAAATTTAAAAATGGAACTACCAGCAATTCCGCATTGGGTGTTTAGCCAAAGATATAAAAAATACTAAATTGAAAAGATATATGCACCTCTGTGTTCATTGCAGCATTGTTTACAATAGCCAAGATATGGAAGTATTCTACGTGTCCATAGACAATGAATAAAGAAGATGTGGTATAAACATACAATGATATATAACTCAACAATAAAAAAAGAACAAAATCTTACCATTTGTGATAACGTGAATAGATTTAGAGGGTATTATGTTAAGTGAAATAAGTCAGAGAAAGAAAAATACTATGTGATTTCACCGACGTGTAGAATCTAAAAAACAAAATAAATAAACAAACAAAACAGAAACAAACTCATTGATGCAGAGAACAAACTGATAGTTGCCAGATGGAATGAAGGGATAGGTGAAAAAGGGTGAAAGTGATTAAGAAGTACAAACTGCCAGTTATAAAAAGAGTCACAGGATTGTAAAGCACAGAGTAGGGAATGCAGTCAATAATATTGAAATAACTATGTATAATGTTAGATTTGTTGTGGTGATCATTTTGTAAGATATATAAATATCTAATCACTATGTTGTACACTTGTAGCTAATATAGTTTTGTATCTCAACTGCACTTGAGAAATAAATTTTAAAAAAGAGAAAAACCATTGAAAGAATTTAAAACATAAGACACAAAATACAGTAAAAATATTTGGTATGTAACAAAATTAATTATTTAATTAATTTTGTTACATACCAAATTTAAATTACTTTCAAGTATACAGTACATTGGGTAGACATCTATATAGTTCATAAAATGATACTCGTAATTGCTTCTTCCCTCCTCTGGCCCTCCACCTAGCCATCATACTTATGCTAACTGCATTCCCTCTGCTGTGCTCCCAAACTCCGCGACTATCTATTGACTACTAATTTATATTTCTTTAACCTTTCACCCCATTCTCCCAAATCCCCAAATGTCCCTTCCCTCTGTCCATCACCAAATGGTCCACTATATTTGTGAATCTGTTTTTGATTAGTTTGTTCTTTTTGTTCTTTAGATTCCATGTATGAGTGAAATCATATGGCATTTATTTTTCTCTGTCTGACTTATTTCACTTAACATAATAACCTCTAGGTCCATCTGTGTCATTGCAAATGGTAGGATTTCATGTTTTTTAATGGCTAAGTAATATTACATTGTATATATAAATCACGATTTCTTTATCCAATGGTCCATTGATGGTCATTTAGGTTGCTTCCATATGTTGGCTATTATAAATTATGCAGCCATGAATATTGGGGTGCACAGATATTTATGAAGTATTATTTTGGTTATCTTTGGATAAATACCTTAAAGTGCAATTGCTGGGCCAAAAAGTATACCCATTTCAAATTTTTTGAGAAACCTCCAGACTGTTTTTCACAGCGGCTGTACCAATTTGCAATCTCACCAACAATGTTGAAGAGTTGCCTTTTCTCTGCACCCTCACCAACACTTGTTTTTTAATTTATTGATGATAGCCATTGTGACAAGTGTGAAGTAATAGCTCATTGTGGTTTTAATTTGCATTTCTCTGATGATTAGTGACCTCGAGCATCTTTTCATATGTCTATTAGTCATTTGTACTTTCTCTTTGGAGAAGTATCTATTCAGGCCTTCTGCCCGTTTTTTCAATTGAATATATTTATTTTAATATCCAATTGCAGTTCTGGTAACTAAAATTGTACATTTAGAAATGTGTCAACCCAGAAGTTCATTCATTCTACCAGTATGTCAAGCTATTTATATCTAGTTTTGTCTGGGACAACCCATGTTAATGCCTGGTTTACTGGTGTGGTTATTGTTCCAGTTTGGATATAAATTATATCGGTCAATTTAGTCCTTAGTCAATCAACATCTGGCCTTCACTCTCTAATTGTCACAGGCGAGGGGGTTAATTCACAAATATAAGACGTGCTCTAAAGGGCTGTGTATGTCTTTGGAATCTTCAACAGCCCCTGTACTTAGGCACTGAGAGAGTTTGGGGAGTTAGCCATAGACTTTTTTTTGACTTTGGGAATTTAGGGAATGACCTACAGGCTCTTTGTTGTACAATGATATTACTGTATATGTTCATAATACCGTCTATTTGTCTATGAGTACAGAAGTTAAAAACTGAAAAAAAATTCTGAGTCTGCACTAGAGACATTCTTTAAAGATTATTGTGAAGATTATCAGAAGATTATTGTGATTGGAGGCTATTGTGAAGATTCTAAACTTGGCAACTCTGCAAATACGTTCATATATTTAGGAAAAACTGAAGAAAAGCAGTTTTGATGCATTTTTGCCTTGTTTTGGCTGAGTAAGATGTCCTAATTTGGTTATGCTATGAAACTTTAAATGCATATTTGTCATAAAGGCAGAATGGAGTTGCTCAGAAAATTGTGTTGTCTAAGGCAAATCTGACTTGCTTAATAAGAGGAAATATATTTTCTCCTAGCATAAAAAATTAATGTAATATACCCTATAGCAAACCAAGATTACACATATTAATTTTTGGCAAAACTGCTAACATGATTTAAGCACAGAAAGATATCTGGATGGAATAAAAAGATTTCTTAACCTGCAGGGGGCACTTCTATTGACATACTTAGGCAATCAAAACTCAAACTATGAGAGATTCGTAAAGTATATTCTATGTACGTGTTATACTGGACTGTGAAATTAGCAGTGTTTTAATTAATAATAGCCAAGTGTTTTAATTAATAAAATACATTTACAGAAATATAAAAAACTAAAATTGTATTATTATAAAAATTTGGTTTTCAGATAACTTATGAATTAACACCCTTAGTTTCTGCTGAACCACATGAATAAATATCTGCCATTTCTTTCTTGTATACTTTGTTTCATTCATCTACCAGGATGTGTGAAGGGTATAATAATACAAAATACATTTTTATTCTACATTTGGTAAAAGTTGGACTTTGGTGTGAAGGAGAGTAGAATTCACTTCCCTAAAATATGTGGCTTTGGCATATTAATTATTCTGAATTAAAGGTACTTGAGAAACAGCCAGCGCAAGAGAACATTCTGACCAACCCTCCTTTGCCATCCCTGAAAGCAGGGGATAAACTTTCCAAGTGTAAAGGTACCCTTCTTGTACCAGGAAGGGTAGGAAGCATCCATATTAGAGACAGAAATTTAGGCCTGAGAGACTACGCAAACAAACCTTGTTACTTCTTTACCAATTTACTACTCCCAGCCCAAACCTCCTTGTCCTGTCAATTCTTCATAAACTTATTGTTTCTTTATATAAAAGGTATAACAACTTCCTGCTTTGGTCACTTCTTTGAGTCTCAAATTTTTATGGCACTCTAATAGGTACAAAATTAAAAGTTTTTCTCTTGCCTTATGTCAATTCAATTATTAGACAAGTTAAGGAACCTAGAAAGAAAGAATGGATTTTTTCCCCTCCCCTATAGTATATAACTATTTATTTTAAAAGTGTTCACAATTTATTAAACAGTTATTCTTTTGTTAAATATTTATTTTTAATTATTTTTCTATCTTTATGATTTTTAAATTAGTAGTCAGATTACTGGGTCAAAGGATACAAACATTTATAGTGTTCTAATAAATATTGCTCACATGTATTTTAAGCAGTTTAAACATAAATTCCCACCAACGGTATATGAGAATTTTATTTCACAATACCCTCATCAGTATCAAATATTATATATTTTTAATAACTACTAATTTGATAAGTAGAAGTTCCCATTTGTATTTTTTGCATTCTTTTGTTTACTAATGAAATCGTCTTAGTATGTTATAAGCAGCTTCTATTTCTTCTTTTCAAAATTATTTAACTATGTTTTGATCCATTAAAAGCATGCTTTTAGTTTGTTATTTTAGATATATTGAGAATTCAAATCGTGTGTGTGTAGGTGTGCACGCACAAATTAGTGCACAACATCTAATCTTTGCTTCTGGAATTTTTCTATTAGCTTTTGGATTACTGAAACTTTATTATCTCTAGATCAGACAAAACTTATCCAAATGTTTTTCAAATTTATTTCATGCCTTTGTGTGAACATTTAAGTATGATATATACATATATATCTGCATTATATATATGTCTCTCTCTAGAGACAGAGAAAGAGAGAGAGAGAGAGAGAGAGAGAGAGAGAGATGAACAGAACTTTGAATTGCATGGACTCTAATTTAAAACATTATTATGAAGAGGGAATGAATGATTAGCTTTACAAGGATAAAGTATAACAAAAATAAGTATAATTGCCCAATGTGTTGAAGAAGTAAATACCTGAATTTCTATATAAAAACACACAAAACAAATTCAAATGGTATTTTTGTCTTTTATGAATTTGCAAATTTTCTTGTCACCAGGCTGTACAATATATGGATTTAACTCAACTGTGTATTTCAGATTAAAAAAAAAAAGTAAAGATCTTCCCAACCAGAATTATTTCTTTGAAGTAGGCCACTATACCTTATTCTTTTATTACCTATACCATTTGATGGTGTGTAGTACTACTCACATAGTACGGTTTTGTAAATCTCAAATATTTTACAAAATACAACTATCTATCTAATAAACATTAAAGCATAAAGAACTTACTAACTTCTTTATTGCTTTCCTAGAAAATCTATTCTTCATTATTTTAACAAAATAAAACCTTAAGGTAAAGTATTTTTAAAATACAAGTATTTTTAAAAAAACCTATCATTCCACATTCCCAAAATAACTTCTTAAACTTTTAGTATTTTGCCTTCCAGTTGCTTTTTACCAATCTAGAAATAGAATTACGAAGTAAATACCATTTATAGCTCATTTAAATATTCATATTGGTTACCTTTCTCAGAATCTCTCCATTATATAGTTCAACTAACAAACTTGCTAAAGATTATAATAAAAAAACACTAATGGTTAGCTAGCCTACTCAACAGTCATTTTCAAGTGTGATCTTTGATTTCCTTTTCTCCTATAGGGATTTAAACGCACCAAACTTGATTTTCCAGCCTGCCTTATAGTTAGAAATAGCTATGGGGCCAAGTTCTAATGAAATCTAAACAGAAATTTGCTGATTATGGTTCGCTGAAAGCTTTTTCTTTTCCAATGAAAAGGTACAGGCAGGGCTATTATTGCCATTTTCTTGTGCATCCTTTTCTCTGCCTTAAAAACAGATATGCTGTCTGGATGTGCGGTCAGCATCTTTGTAACCAGAAGAAAAGATGCCAAAACAGTATGACAGAGCAGGAAAGCAGGAAGCTCTAAAAGCCATGAATCATCACTGCATAGTTTAACTACCTCCAGCAGGACTCTACCTCTGTTCTTGGTACATGAGAAAAATTATTTTTTGTTTAGGGAACTTAATCAGATTTTGTTTCTTTTAGTCAAGTGCATTCCCAACTGGTAGAATTATTATTTTCTCCATTTAGATATAATACCTTGGGAACCTCTCAAATGCTCAGAAAACCAAGACTATTGAATATTTGCCCTAATTAAAAGAGTAAGGAAGAACAATTACGCAACTGTTTTGGGGCCTGGAATTTCCCAAATTTAACCTTATGTCACTGTGTTCATTATTCTCATAGAGATTAGACTTTGACAGGTATTATGGAAGTAAATCTAAATTGGATTACACTTCTCAATTTTAGTGGTCACAGTGTGTCAGACCACAAAGGATCAATCATCTCTGTTCAGAGAAAACTTTCAGCAATGCTAACCAATATAGAACCCATAGAAAAAATAATGAATGGAGAAAGAAGAAAAATAAACTATTTAAATTGACTTGTGGAATCTTTTGTTATTTACTTTTTCAAATCAATGGAATATTCACAGGTATAGGAACACATATTCACAATTTGAATAAGCAAACAAACCACAAAAAAATGCAGTCAACTAATTTTCTAACTTAACTAGCAGATTAAACTCATATTTCAACATTAAAATAACAAATTGTTGTTGTTACAATACATTAACTACAGATCTCAATAGTTCTGCCTCTGGTTCTATTTCATGACAATACTTCTTTATTTCTATTTATTTCTAATGTAGAGTGGAGTATAAACTGACCTTTACATAAATGACTTTATTTATATGCAAATAATCTCTTTAAACTCTAGTGAAAGATTTATGTACAGGCCCGTATTTCAAAAAGTAAAAGCCAAATATCAAAATTTTATTCCTCACTCTTCTCTGTATTATATTTGTACCACACTTTCAGCTCATTCTTACTAGTTTTCCAAGGGTTAGTGTAGTTCATTAAGACAAGATTTAGAAACATCTTATATGAATAAAGGCCAGTCTTTTTATTTTGATGGCTCAAATTAGTTCGATGTTAGAGTCCTCTCTTACTGTACCAATCTACCCAGGCTTTTGCTAATAGTTCTTGTATTCGATTTATAAAAGTTTTAAGTAACAATCACATTAAGTGAAAGCTAAACAACTGGAATAAGCTGTATTCATTAGTGGTAGTGAAAACTCTACAAAAACCAAGTTTTCTTGGAACCTCTGAAAATAATTCCTGATAACTGGAAATGTTAACATTTTACTTATCTTCATTAAATTTAATTTAGTTTTGTTTTCCTCATCCTCAAAATGAAGTCTGGATTTAAAGAACTGAAGGAATATAATATATGACTATTCCCCAGGCAATTGAGAGGATTTTTTTAAAGTAATACTAAAATTTATTTAATTCACATTATTTTAACTATGTGTATGCATTTACATGAAAATTAATCATATTTTCATTTTCTAATTAGTTAAGATTAACAATGCCTCATACTATTTCATGAAGACTAAAAGTTTTAAATATCTCTTTTTATGTCCTCTTAAAATATTTTAAAATAAAATTGCCAGCAATCTACTTCAAAATGTTTATTTCTAAATGAGAAAACCATCCTAGGTCTTTGGAGAATTTTCTTTGTCTTTTCTTCAGATATAAGTTACAGGCATATTAATCAAAAGGATCCAATTCCTTTTTCTAGAACATAAAGCTTTATCATCTAGGCCAAGGGTTAGTAAACTATGTCCCATGGGCAGAATCTACTCCAATTCTTTGTTTTTAAATAATAAAGTTTTATTAGCACATAGCCATAATCTTTTATGTGTTACTGAGGGCTGCTTTCATGTTATAAGGGCAGAACTGAGTAGCCTGACAAGGTCTACACAGATTGTAGGGGCATACATAAACAGACCTGGAATACACTTATACAGAATGTTCATGTTTTGTCTTTGAAATAAGTATTGAACACTATCCTTTTTATATCAAGAAAAAGTTTTGGTACAGAAAACTACAGTGATGTCCCAATTTAACCCTCCTTTGTGGCCAGAATCAGAATGAAAAGCAGAAGTCGTAGACCTTTAGTCTTATGCCCATCTATCACATTATACTTTCTTTTCTAGTAACACACACCTCATCTTATAATTTTTCTTTTTTTAACTTTATATGTCACAATTATATCAAAAATTATAACTCTATAACCAAAAGATGGACAACTTAGACATAATCATACAAAGTTGTATAGCTTAAAGATATTTTTATTCTACATCCTTCATCAATATATTATAAATAAATTTAAATTGTTAAATTCCTAATTGAAATTATTTTCTAAGTATAACATGTTTTATATCATTATAAGTGAAGAAGTATAGTTACTTATACTCTAAATGTATTGTTTTATAAACTTTAAATCCCTGGCATTCATATCTCCTTTAATAAAGTATTATGAAAATTTAACTTCAAAGTGCATCCCTTTCTTTAATTATGTATTCCTTCATTCAATAAACATTGATTAATATCTCCTAAGTGTGAGGCACTGTACTAGGCTTTGAAGATACAGTAAGATACATTCGATTTATTTTTAGGTATAAAGTAGGAACCATTTATTTGGCTGCGACAGCACCATTAAACATTCGTTCTTTCAGATAATTTTGATGTTTTATAGTTCCCCAGAACACTTCTATTAGCTATGCTCCTAGTGGAGGTATGGTCATTAATAAATATGTATTGATTCTGCTTATAGTCCCTTTCTATTTAGGCCAGACATTGTGGTGAGAGGTTTGCATAGCTCATAACCTCCAAGGATAGCTCAAAAGCCATCCTGAAGTTTAAATTTAATGTGGCTCACCATATTTCCTACAGAGTCTGCTAAAATCTTTGCATTTAATCCTTATCTTCCAATAAACATATGTTCTTAATTTTCAATAGGTAGGTAGAGAAGCAAAAAGACTGGTGTGAATAAGTTACGACTAAATAACTTGAGTTTTATAACTCCTGCTATTCTCTCCAGGCCCAGGTTTCAAAAGGCAGTATGTCTTAATGGACCCAGACTGCCTGGTTACAAATTCTGTTTTGTCCATATCTTAACTGAGTGATACTGACATTTTACTTTGTCTCTCCGTGTGTCAGTTTCCTCATCTAGGAAATGCTTATAGTAATATACCTTATTGTGCTGGTTTATTTTATGATTTAATATAAGTGTCTGACACAGTGTCTGACACAGTAAATAGTTTGTAACTTTATCCCATTAAATGAAGGTTGAACTATATTTTTCCTAAGGTCCATTTTAACTCCAAAGATTCCTTCTTGAAACATTTCCTCAAATACTATGAAAAATTATTAAGTCAAGTAGGAAGTCACTTAAAGAAACTGCTGTCCAATAAATGTCTAAAGACAGTAAGGGACATGGAATGCAAGTACAAAAAAATGAAGTATTAGTTAAGAATTTTATGATTTATAACATCTTCAAGTTTTTAAGGTTACATTCATTTTAAGGTTACATTCACTTTAAGTTTATTTTAGTACTTCTGCTATGAGAGTTGACAAGGATTCTACTTTCTGGTCAGCGGTGGCAGAGATGTATGCACCTGAGCCTTCCCATCCTTTACCTACCATGTAGGTACTAAGATTTCGATGCATCTGTGGGTTCCTTTCCTGTTTTTAGACTAGTTAAACTATTCTCAGAGGAAGTTCCCTTTTGATATACCTGGACTCATGTAACTAGATTCATAATAACTTTTTTTTTCACCTGAACTAATCATTATTTGTACCTCTTTATTTTCTAATATTTCCTCAGGGTATTCGGTTAAGTTGAGACACAGCTTTATGATGCCCTTTCCAATCAACATCAGACTATTTATTTCAAGCTAGTAATTAACTTCTTGCTTAATTCGTCACACTTAATTTCAAATTAGGCATGCAAGACTATTAAAAACTGTGGTTGTGGTGTTTGCATCTGGCTGAGGCAGTAGCCACTGGCAGCCTTGATTTATCACTCTTCATTTAAATTCCTGCGCCAACGATTTTAGTTCCTAAATGCTGTGACTGGCATTTATGGATTTCAAAATCAAAGTGAAAATAAGCTACAGTTAAGAACTCAACAGTTCAGATCAATGAAAACGGTTTTATAACTGAACACCCTGAAGTTAAATCCTATGGGCTTGACCAAAAATAGCGGTTAGTGCTTAGAGATGTTGCTGTGGGAAGACAATGAGTATCCCACTCTAATGGCTGTTTATAAATCACTATCAAAACTATGCAGCTTGCAACAACAGTGCCATGTAAATTTGCTCCCAGATGGAAAGTATTTTTGCTAAGCCTGCTTCCTTAAAAGAAACCTCCCTCGAAAAGCAAGCTTCTCCCTCTGACAAATCTCATCTTTGATATTTAAATCTCTTTATCCCATATTGCTCCTATTTGAGGAAGCAGAATAGAATATTGCTACTAAGAGCTGGTATATACTAATGCAGGCAAAATTGTCTCTTAAATTGGAAAAACATGATTTCTAACTTTCTTATGAGAGTGACTGTGGTGGAAATCTTGATTCAGCGAAGACTTCTTCAGATACTTACATGAAGAATTAGGCTTTTCTACAACCCTGTCAGAAACAAATTGTAAAAATTTGTTCCTCCTGAATGGTTTCATAATCTCCATGCTCAACACTCCTTGTATGGCCAATACAAATGCTATTTTTCCTTTAGCGTAAAGCTCTTCCAGGAGCTCTTCCAGGAAGTATTCTGCTCAATTACAAGGACTTAACTTAAAAATATACTTCCTTTTATTCTTTGCTAGCCATTTTAAGCCGCTAACCTTGTCTTTTCAATTAGAATAAGGAAAGTCTTTGAAGAAGCCACACCAGCTTCTTCCTCTCTTAATTATTTATGTAATAGAACATAGTACTAATCACACATTATGGCTTAAAGAATGTTTATTCATTTGTTTATTAAACAAATATTTACTGAGCAGCTACTTCAAACCTAGTACTGTTCAAGGCTATGGAAATTTAGACAACCAACCACTAAAATACAGTGAAAAGGTCCAAACATCATGGTGCTAAAATTTGGTTGAAAGACAAAATTATATTTAGAATTTATTAAAAAATGAAATTGAGTGATAGAATAAAGTCACAATCTTGGAAAATAAATATAGAATCAAAACAAGTGGTAAACCGAAAAAAAGAAAAAAAGAAAAAAGTTTGAAAGTGACAGAGAGCTGTGTGAAAAAAGAGGAAGAGATTCACTTTTATGCTTAAACAATAAAAAATGTTTCTATTTATATCACCAGATTTTTAATGTAATAGATTTTTTTATTTTGTAAAAATCATAAGGATTTCTATTTTTCTTACAGAAAATAAGATGATATAGACTTGAATATGGAAGGAAATATTACTGAGACACTTCTGCTTTACCTTCTAAAACAATTGTACAAAGTGGCCATGGTAAACTTTCAAAATACCTCAAAATATTATAGTGTAAGGTATAAAGTAGTTGCAGTACCCATGGGAAGTTATAATAAAATTTAGGAGGAGGAATCTTTTTAATAGAGGTGTCAAAAAGAGATTTGCATATCTATAAACTATCATTTACTTATTTTTATTAGATTAAATCTTTGGAATTCTATAGAAAACTGATTTTAAATATGAAAAGACTGAGCTTATCATGTTAATCAGTGTAATTATTGAATATTAGAATGCTCATCATGTTACCAAATATAATCTATTCACTTTGCAGAAGAAGAATTTGAAGTCCAGAAAGATTAAATAACTTGCCTAAATTTACATAGCTGGATAGTAGCAGTTTAGGGACTAGAACTCAAAGCTGATCTGATTCTGACCAGCTACTTTCAGTCTCTGTATATGACTAAACTACTAGACATATCAAGAAAAAAAAAAGGAATGGCCTTATAAGCTGTAAATTCATGATTATGCAGATGGTAAATAGCAGACAAAACTGCACATACAGGATATGAAATTTTGGGCCCTAGAGATCCATAAAACCAAATGTACAATAATCTCTCCTGTATATTTTTAGAGTTTTCCTGCTTAGGTTTACACAACTGAACAATAGGTTTTCTGTGGGTCTATTCCAGGATGATGAGCCTATAAACAGACTTCTTAAAGTTGATGTCTTTAGTGAGCACTTTATGACTAAGGGACAAAAGTATTATGTTATTAAAGCTTTAAAAATTCATTTTGAATATATAGAAGTTCATGTGCATGTGTGTTGTCGATATGTGGGGGGCCTATATATGTATGTATGTAGGTATGGATGTATATCTACATACTTGATTCAAAAATTTATTTAGTAAGTATTTAATGGATAGATTTTATGTGAAGGGCGCTATGTTAGGCCTTGGGGTATAAACATCCCAAACATCAAAAACAATAGAAAAAACTAATGTATATTTGAAATGCAGAGCATGGTAAGTATTGTGACAGGTCAATAAAATGATAGTCAGGGCGAGATCATGAAGGACCTTATAAGTCACTTTAGAGAAATAATCAAACATAATCCCACCATATAAAAATAGTGTCAACATTTGGAAATTTTGCTATTTATTTTCTTATGATTATATGTTACAGCAATTATTTTCATAAGTGGGCGATGATGCATAACAATTTTCCAATCCTACGGCATTTACAATATTGGTAGCATTTTTCTCATTCATTAAGCTTGACGTTCTGTCTTATAATACATTTTACTTACTATTTATTGTTGGTTATTTAAAATATTTACATATTTCTTTATTATAAATAATGCATGTTTATATACACATATAGGTTTTTATATGTTTTATCTTATCTTGTTTAATATATAGTAGTGGACTTAAAGAATATAATAATTTTAAGGTGCTGCAAACATATTGCCATATAACTTTGTAGTTATTCCTGTTGTTTTAACCAAATCACACCCTAAGCACACATAAGCATTACTACGTACAAAAAGAAAACCTAAAAAACAAAACAAAGCAAGAATCAAAAAATGAGTCTAATTTTAACAGAGTAAAATTATCCATCACTCTTTTAATTTTAATTTCATTTCTCGCAAGAGTAAATCTTTTTTTTGAATGCATTTAGGCAACTGCATTTTTTTCTGAGAACTGACAGCTCTTGTCCTTTACCCGTTTTTACCATGGTCTATTCGTCATAAGTGTTTTACCCAGTTTACCATTTATTTCCATCTTACTTATAATTCCTTTAATGTCTGAAATTTCTATTAAACCCATCTGTCTTTTGTTTTGTAATTTTTTTTATATTTCTCCATTCTCTATTTAGTTATATGTTTACCCACATTTACTTTTACTTAAGATCTTGTTAAACATCTATCGATTTAATCACTTGGAATTTGTTTTAGAGTATTTTCTTAGTTAAAGATAACTTGAAGTATCTTAAATAATTTTCTTCACAAATTTTTTTCAATGGTGTATACGTTCCTATTGATTTCAGATATATTTTAAATCTTATATTAAATCTCTTCGTATAGTAAGAACTTTTTCAAGGCCACCTCTTATTCCTTTGATCAGAAAACTGTTTTTATCTTGTCCTTGGGAAAACAAATAAATTCCTGAAATGTGAGCTAATTAGTCATTAGTTGATTTGAATTAAATATACTTTTCATGTTTTAAGGGGATATTTTTGGATGAGAATCCATTTTTAAAATACCATATCTAAATGGAGTAGCACTACATTTGTATTTATGTAACACCTTCATTATCATAGCAACAGATGACATTTTTAACAGACAAACACAATACACTGAATTTTTGGAAAGTATATGGAAACCTCCTGCCATACTTGCTAAGAAAACTTTTACACAAAAAATTAAGCAAAATTTCAGTGAAGAAATGAAATCACGAGAAAAGCAATTAGTTCTTAAAAAGTGAGAATTTGAAAATAAAGGCTTTTAATGCAAAATCCAGTGTAGCAATACCATCTGTCTATCATGTTTATGCTTTTAGACAGTGAAGAATTTGAGCTTTTGCTTGATTGTTTTAAATTCTAGACATATTTATTATTCTTAGCAATCTGATAAATAAGCAATAATGACTTTAGTCTTTTTTGACTCTAAAATGTTTGTTTTCCCTACAAAAGTAAATCCTTATTGGCCAAATTAAAGTCAAATAAAGAGTAATTCTTCCCATACTCTACTTATGGTGTTTTTAACACCTTGACAGACTATAATGGGTTTAAAAATCACATCAAGGCCGGTATATGACTTTGTTCTCTATGAGTGAGAGCCACCAGAACAGAGAAAAGAAAATTTATGAAAGTAGAGGGGAAAAAAAAACTGAAGTTAATTAGAGAAATATTAAAAAAGGAACATTTATAGAGAACAATTTAGAGATAGATATTTAGTTCTAGATCCTAGCACAAGAATGAGGATTTCTGCCTTAAAATGTTAAAATTAGATAGATTTATCTAATTCTTCATGAATGAAGAAAGAGGATATATCAAGGATATATTCTGAGAAAAGGTCTATCGGAAAGTTAATGCAATTTGGTTATTTGTATTTCATTCATCATTATGAATTCTTTTTTATTGAGAAAATTAAAATAAAAAATACATGTTATACTAACAATTTTTCTAAAAAAGAAATAAATTATTTTTCATTGTTAGCTATATCTAACACTTACTTTTAAAGTATCACATTTTATGCATGATATTTACAAGAAATTATTCTTCTAAGTAGTTTTTCTTTTTAATTAATAATTTAAGGAAATACTGTTTAATGAAATCTCTAAGACTTTTCCCATTGTATTTTGTTTAAATTTGACATAAAAATCACTTTAATGTATGCTACATTTAAAGTACTAATTATCTTAATATATCGAAATGTTTTTATATGCTTTTAGCTTGCCTGTTTTCAATTCATTTTAGTCATACAAAAAAATCTTAAAGCACCCTGAAATATTTTAACATGGATTTTATTTCATGGATTCTACAAAAATAAATTATAAAAAGTTAATAATTTTTACAGAACACTTTCTTATTTTGAGGATCTGAGTTGCAAAAGTTAGGGATTTGAACTATAAAAGCAAATTTAGACTCAATGTTCATCACCAATAACTGCACACTATTTAGCATAGTTGTTTGTTTTTCTTGCACTGATGCTCCTTGGAGGCACTTGTGCCAGATAATACAGTGGAAGCATTCAGATTTTGAAAAGCCTTCTTGATTCCGTGACTTTCATTCTCCTTTTGGAGAGGAGTCTTCTCCTTTAGAGCCTAATATTGCCATAGCAGTCATTTAACACAGGGGTCTCCAATCCCAGGGCCACAGAATGGTACCAGCCCATGGCCTGCTGCCCTGTGAAAAACCAGGCCACACAACAGGAGGTGAGCAGCAGGCAAGCAAGTGAAGCTTCATCTGTATTTGCAGCTGCTCCCCCATGCTAGCATCACCACCTCAGCTCCACCTCAGATCATCAGGCATTCGATTCTCATAGGAGCACCAGTCCCTGGTGTCAAAACGGTTGGGGACCACTGAAGAGAATGACTGAGAGGCTCTCAGATTATCTTGAAAATGTATTGAAGAAGTACCTCTTAAAAAACCTAAATTGGATATACTGTTGCTCCTTCTGTGGATCCTTTAGGATTTGTGACTATTGATGCATAAAACTCCTGTAGGCTTCTAGAAATACAGAATTGGGAGCAGTTGAAGAAGTTGGATTGGTGCTAATAAACTTACAAATTAGAATGAAATAAATAAGAATAAACTAATTGGAATGTTCTATTGATGGTCTTCCTATCCACAAAGAGTGGTAATGCAGAGAGTGCATTTCCTGAAGTACGATTTATTTTTTTCTATTTTCTACTTAAATAGGCTAACATTTTCATAGTCAGAAGAAATAGTTTAGGTGAAATATATGGAAGACCATCCTAAAAGAGTCAATTAAAAGATACATGAGGATTGAAAATATTTCTTAGAGATCTCTGAAATGGGATAAAAATAATATTTATTTGTAATATAAAAATATATTTATTTATATAATGTTACCTATAACATTTATATGTGCATCCTGCCTGATGACTTGTAGCTAAATTCTACATTCTCTTGAGATTCTTTAAGGCAAATGAGAATCGTCATCTTAGAAGTATAAAACTAATACAAGCTGGAAACAGATTAATAAAATTCAGATGGCAGAAAATAATATTTTTAGGAAATAATTTTGCATGTCAGTTATAGTTTAAATTTAAATATATAATTAAGTACTATTTCAAATAGAGTTTAATAGTTTAATTGTTCTCTTAATACAAGTATCTCACATTTTGTAAAACAGCTAAATAAAAATAGCAGTTGAACATTTTAAATATTCAAACTGTTCAGTACATTAAACATTTATTTTCAAAAATAGAATGAGGAAACTATTCTCAATTTCTAGCAATATAAATGTGCAACTCATATATACAACTGACCAACACATTAATCTTTATGAAAAGTAATAAAAAAACTTTAAATATCAAGTTATGATAGGACAAACTATCAAATAAAGTTATCCAAATATAATCTAAACTTATAGAAAATAGTCAATCATCCACTAGTTATATAAAGAAGTCTTGAAATTGGATGTCAAAAAAAGAGGGAATACATTCACATGAGCATTATAAATGTAATGTAAAATGTAATACATATCTTAGAGATTCAGTGATTCAGCAGAAATATAAAATGAGTTTTTATAGATAAAATGAAAGAAAATAAAAAGTATGTTTCTATTCATATAGATATATTTATCATCTTTGGTAATATTTACTTGCTTTACGAAAGATGACTTAAGATATACATAAAACGGATCACAATTTCAAAGGCTGAATACAAATGATTTAATGTCATGTCATAATTATTTTGAGAAAAAAACACTTTTCTATCTTAAGGTATACCTTAGAAATGACTCAGTAGAACAATATATAGGAGAGCACAAAGGTATCCATAGATATAAAATTTACCTTCAGGTCTATTAGAATATCAAAACAATTAGAATAGCATTAGGAAAATTATGGAACTACATTTCAATTTGTTTTTTGTTTTTTGTTTTTAATTTTCCATTACTAAAAACTTTGCTCACTACCTAACAAAATAAATGTGGTCAAACAACTAGATTCTCTTTTTAACTATAGATTTATGAAATATCAACATTCACTGTCTGTCATATTGCTATTTAATCATTTCTTGCTTTATATGTATTTTAAAGTCTTGTGTACTAAGTAATATATAAGATACTCAGTTCGTGAAAATGTATATTGAGTCAGATATTATATTTAGTTTAGTCTTTTTTACTTAGATTTACAAGTTCTCACTTCTAAATCTTAGAAAATAAATGACTGTTGGCTGCTCCATAGTAGGCATGTCTCCAACACTCAAACATGCATCTTATTTTCACTACATAACATGCAGCACAGTACTTGGCACATCACAGTCACAGACTATTTGTTTGCTGACTTATATATAGAGGTAAATTAGAAAAACAATTTTGTAAAATGCTTTCATGGCTGGCTTGATGAGTGTTTGACTAAGCAATTGCACAACTCCCCCACCCCGCTTAGGGTTTGATGTTCAGCTACCGCTATCTTGAAATTCTTAATAATTTTATATTTGAATTTATATTTTGTAAGTGAAGTCTGATGGGATAATGGAGCTTGCACTAGGAGATTGAAGCATCAGCTCCAAGCGAGGTCCAGTGTCTGGCTGCCTCCTCACACTCCTGGAATGTGTTTCCCAGGACACACTTCCCTGCTCTCCACCTTGCAGTTTTCCAATCTCTTCTCTAGCCCTTGACACATACCTCCCTCTGCCTGGTGTAGGTGACTGGGTTGACCTCTGAGGAGGATCACATCCCTTGGTTGTCTCTTGTCTCCAGTGGGGATCTGGACATGTGCACAGCAAGGGTCTAGGTTAGCCCCGGGACTGTAGAACTCTGTTTGTGTGCGCTTGTGTGCATGCATATGTGTTGGCTGTCTATGTTCTGCAGGAGCCACATGTTATCAGGGGAAAGCTTCTCATTCACCATGCGCAAGTAGCCAACAACTTCTGGGATGGAGGTTTAAAGACCCTTGGTATTTTCCCTTCCACTGTGGGTTTGGAAGGTCCTGGCAACCTGGGGGTTGGCTTCATTCTTCCACGTGCAGGGGATGTGTTCCCTGTGCTGGCTCAGTGCCTATGGGACACCATCTCTTCTTTCCACCAACCTGAGTTTGGCTTATATTTGCCTGTTTCGCTCTGCTTGAGACATCTTTGGGGGCTGGGGACAAAGTGGGGGTGGCACTATAGAAAAAGAATTGTGTGATTTTGATAATTCCACGACAAGTTAAATGCTCTTTTACTTACATTTAAGTGTAACATTGAGCAATATAAAGAAGAATGATAAAGTTTATGCTAATAATTTGAAATTTTACTTTTTCTTTAAATGACAGTTAAATGACAGTTAAAAAGCATGATGACAAGGTGAAGGAGAATTACGGAAAGAAAAAGCTTTATATTTTAGTAACTTTCATGGCCTTTCCCCCCTGACTTCTTATCAAAGATTCTTGCAGTTTCATTTTTCACTGGGCATCACAAATTATGTAGCTGAAAACGACTGTTTTAGACTCCGAACCAAATAGAAAAGTGCTGAGGAATATACGGAATTAAAAAAAGCTATTAATCTAAAGATGCTATATGTCTTATTAAAAGGTTAGCAATTAGTTTTCAATCTTTACAAACTAAAGTATTTTTTAGGCATAAAGATATTTCACATTTTAAAAATTATCAGAATAATTCTGTCAATTTTGAAATTCTTTTAGTTTAATTCTTACATGTTAATGCTTTTCCAATTATTACTAATAGTTAAAGAGGCTTTTAGAAAATATTTTTAAAATCTAGTTTTTAATAGTACCAATATACGAATCAGCTACCCAAACAGGTCAATTTGTTTAGTAGGCAGAATTTAGTTAATGAAATTAAACTAGCTTCCATTTTCAAAGCAAAGAACTATATTGAAAAGGGACAGTTTGCTAGACATTTTTTAACCATAAAGTAGAGCCTTACATCATATGATACAGATTATGCAAAATATGATCATTTATTATACTTATCTTCACAGCTAACTAGGTTTATTTTTACAGGATTTAAAATATTTAATAAATAACCTCTACTACCATTCTTCGATTTGTATAGACAATGCCATTAAAATTATTAATGTAGTAGTAGAAGTATCAAAAGAGCAATAAGATCTTATAATTTTATACAAAAGAAAGTACTTATTATTTTCCTGCAAAATGTGCAAATGAGAATTCCTCAGAGAAAAATTCATGATTCTAAAGGCCAACTGCTTAACATTAAGTTTAGAATTAAATTCATTTATCTAACAATGTATAATCAAGGAAAAACATGCTTGCTATTAATAAATTAATTAGTGTTGATTAAAACCTTTTGTTACAAATTCTGCAAGTATAGCACCAGAGAATTCGATGAGTATGAAATTTAGTATATGCTAAAGAATACATATGCAATAATATTTTCTCATTACATTCTAGATTAATTCTTGGTTAAATTTAAGGCTTTTTATTCCCATTGCCTAGAATAGTCTTCTTTTATATATCCACAGGGATTTTTATTCCATTTATGATCTGATGACGTATCATATTATCAAGAGAGATGTTTTTGGTTTTCCTATGTGAAATGTCCCTCTCCTCATTGCTTCCAAATCTCTGACTCTGTTTAGTTCTTATTCATGGGACATATACTCAGCACTAAAATATAATGTCTACGAAGGCAAGAACACTGTTAGCCATTTGTTTTTCTCCACTGTATCCATAGCACATAGAATATTTCCTGGAAGATAGTAAATATTCAATAAATATTTTAAATTAATTAAGTAATTAAAAAGTAACTAAAGCTATCTCCAATTTCTGTTAATGCAGTCAACAGAGAAATATTAAGTTACAGACAATATTATTTGACTACTTTTAGTCAAATAATACATCATCCTGGCTATCAAGAAGCTTACATTTTGGTTAGGAAAGCAAACTATTACAAAATACAATTATTAACAGTTTCTGTACTGAAGTGGTTATGACATTCACCTCACAAAATATGATTATGGTCCAGTAAAGTAGGAACATGTATGCCACTGTACATAACAGACAGGGAGTAACTCACTGTCTGTTTTTGTTGCCTGAGAGCTGAACCACTGACTAACTGCAGCGAAACAGTTGCTAAGGTCTAAGGGACTTTTCTATATCATTAACTTCCTCAAAACAACAAAGAAATTTGCATGCCACAAAGACACTAGAGTTGTTAGTAATTCGATGTTCCTCAGGAGTAAAACAAAATTTACAATCATTCAGACTCTATTATAATTTAATATTTGGATAGACCACAAAGATTTAGTTATGATTAACTAAACTGACAATTCAATTATCTTCCAAAAATATTCAGTGCACTTTTCAGAAGAAAAACACTCTTCCTGAGGAGATAGGAAAATTTTATTCTTCAGTGTAAGGTGTCTGTAGTTTTTGAATATGTGATTTTCTTATTTTTAAGAGGTATGAAAAATACAAACAGTACAGCATATCTCTTACTTTAAATTATGATCGTTGCCTTTTTGAAAACTTATCATGCCACCAACTTGTATCCAGCATATTTGCAGTAGGCTTTTCAAACTTTTATATTGATTTTCTAAAATTGGAATAGACGCATAAATTTTAGAAAATAAAATACTCAATGTCAAAAATTTTGAAAACAGTGAGGACTGTGAGAAATATCCAGACATAAAGTACATTAAAATACAGATATAAAGATGAATGAATATTTAGTGTCCCTAATTACCTACTCACGCAACATGCAAAGGTTGGCATTTGAAATAGACTGTATTTCCTAAATGCAGTGGATTGTAAATTAAACAGACATCTCAAGTTTACAAATACATAAATATTTTTGATTTAAATCTATTTTCAATGTCAGTTAAATTAATTATTGTTGCCTAAGCAAACTATAAAATCTTTAATCAAAATGTGAGTCTAAAGCAAGACCTATATAAAGTAGTCACCCAATGGCAGATATAGGAGTGCTGAATGTATATTTTAAGAAGCCCATCAATTAGACAACCTGCTTCTGACAATAATTGCTTTAAAGACCCTTTAGTAAATATCAGCAGAATTGGTTTGTAATCTAGTATGTCTTTCACTTCGAATAAGGTCCCTAAAGGTTTTTGCACATGTCAGGATATCTACAAACACAATTTGTTTCAGGTTGACTCTCCATGATTAACATTTTCCTGTACTGTCTCTGACCAGGATAATTCCTTTTACTGAACTATACACCTTAGTTTTTCTATCATGCACTAAATATTAAAATCAAATGTTTTCTAGGTGTTGCATTTTTGTTTTGCTCTCTAAATGAAACACCTTTAAAGACTATTTAAATAAACTATGAAAATAGAAGGTTACAAATATAGCTCTTTGGGATTATAGAAGTCAGTTAATTAAGGTTTATTGCTAAGATTTCTAATTATGAGAGTCATAGTCTTAAATCTATAATCTTATTTATCCAACTAAAATCAGAATAATCAAGGAATGTTTCACATAACTACCTTTAAGTGGTTCTAAATTATTTGGCAAAATTTTTTTTTTACATTTGTTTAATTGTAAACAGATAGCAAACAATTAAGTTGGGGTTCTTTAATGTGGTTTCCTTAATATTTCTTAAATATGAGAATATATATATATGTATATACATATAGTCATAACATGAAAGAAAAGGCAATTCTATCCAAATTCTCTCTTTATCCTCATGTTCCACACTGTGCATACATGGAGCAGTAAAAGCACACTTAATACAATTGTCTATAAATTTTGGTCTCTAATATTTTATTTCCTTACTTATACAAGTGTCACCTTATGAACAGTATTATTGCTGTGATGATTTTCTTTTCCCTGCTTGTGGTCCAGATAATATACTGGTATTTTCTGATAAATGCTGATTCCCTAACTTGGCTAATTTGCATACACCTACTCATTTCTCCAAATTTTAGGTTAAATCTTCAGTTCCTTCCTCGAATCCTCTGTACCTCTGGAATAGACCAACTACTTAGATGCTCCTGATAATTAGTCATCAGTACCTTAACCCTTCAATTGCTCAATCTTTGTTTGACTCCTTCTACTCAGAATTCTTTCCCTTTTTCCCAGTCGCACTTTGCCAAGTCACATTCTAGTTATGTCTCAGAACAGAGCTTCATTTAAATCTGTTTCCTCAGGAAGTCCAGCCCTTATCCTCCAGACCTGGAGACTATATGCTGTTAGAGTATCCTGAGCTTCTCCCTGGTGGGACTTACTCACAGTTCTAATAATATATATTGTCATTATTTGTTTATTATCTGCCTCCCTACTAGAGTGTAAAGTTCATAAGGGCTCACTTGCCACTGTACCGATGTTGAATAAATTAAAGGTTTAGGAATAGCACATATTACTTTTCCATTTTGTTATTAAAAACAATGATATGCCACCTACAGATAATAAAACAAATCATTTGCTGTGGCCGTTTCAGTCCCATGAAACTGTAATGTGTTATTGATAACTTTGAAAAGTGTCTCTCAGGCACTTTAAAGAGAATTTCCAAAGATACTCAAGTGAAATGATCAGAAATCTTTTCCTCTATCTGCAGCAGTAAAACTATCATCTTTTCAGGGCTATCATAAAAATGATGACAGCTAAAGTTTGGTTCTGGGACACTTCAGTTTCTATGAGCTCTTTTTATTTTTTTACCCAACACTAGGATCTGACCCCTTTTGATATGAAGAGTAACCGATACATTCACAGATAAATTATTTCATAATGTTATCCTTGCATGGAGTATTTGTGGTTTTAAGATGAGCTTCTCTAATGTCAGAATTTCAGGCACAAAGAGAGAGAACCTTCTTGGTGTGTCTCAAAATTATTACATGGAGATAGTCACTCATAAATGTAAGGCCGATTATAATATTTTATTAAGTATATATGTGACAATATTCTAATTCAGTTTAAAACCTTAACATATTTTCTAAATAAAATTTAAATATATGTTGAGTTTTTATTATTAATCATATGTGAAAAAATATCAAATTAAATTAGCAATAATTGTTTCTTAACATTCTTCAACAAAGATAAATTTATTAAGGAAGACTGTTTAATAATATTATCCTGATAAATGCGTAGTCTCGATATATAAATATATATTTTATTCCATCTTTGATATACTTTCTGTCCTTACAGCAATACGTTTTTAATGAATTCTCCCATTGTATAAGTGAGAAATAATTTATATTCTATCCTTTTACAAAGTAAAAAAGTAAACTAAATATATTTCTAATCCTAGAATGAAAGGCTGCTATATGCATATTTGAAATTATGTAGCTATTTATGTATTTTTTTTCTTTATAGAGATAAGTTATTTTTAATCCAAAAATCTATTTACATCCTATAGTCAAGAATGGTTGTATTGGAATATGTTTTTTGATCAAGTGGCAACAAAAGAACCTTAAAAATCATCTGCTAAACCACAAAAGAACAGAACATCCTAATCTGTTTTATTCTGAAAATATAGTTGACAAGATTTTGTTGAATCTATGGGAAAAAAGAAAAAAAAAAAAGAGGAAATAAGAATTCCATTTTGAATGAACCTAAAGCAAATTCTATGATATAGAGATATTTGTTAAATGAAAGAGAAAAATGCATAGTAAATACAAAATAGTTATTGTGTAATACTATTTGTCAATGCTTCATTTATTAGATGCATATCTGAGAGATCAGCAAGGTGGACTTACATGTATAATATTTTGAATAAAATAGTCCCATCCATTTCAAATATGTTTTAGTAGAATATTAAACTTTTCTTTCTGTACATTTTTTGGGTTTAGCAAAGTTTTTAACTTTTTATTTTGCAATAATTATAGTTTCACAGAAATTTGCAAAAAAAAAGTTAACTACTTGCATAACTATAATACAACATTGAACCAAGAAACTGACATTGGTAAAATCCAGAATCCATGGGGCTCATGTACACATGTATACGTGTGTGCAAGCATGTATGTATGTGTGTGTTTAGCTCTATGAAATTTACCACATATGTAGCCTTACGTAACTACCACCACAATCAAGAATCAACTGTGTTGTCATCACATGGCTCCTTCCTGCTATCACTTCACTGCCATATCTCTCTCCCCTGAATTCTTAGCCCCTAGCCACCACTAATCTATTCTCTACATGGAAAAAAATAATCATCAGATTTATATGGAATCACAAAAGACTCTAACAGCTAAAGTAATCCTGAAAAAAAAAAAAAAAAACTGGAAGTATCACACTGCCTGACTTCATATTATAATACAAAGTAACAATAATCAAAACAGCACGAAACTGGCAGAAAAACAGAAACAGAGACCAATGAAATAAAAGTGAGATCCCATAAATAAACCTGCATATTTATAAGCCAAACCAAAGGAGCCAAAAACATACAACGGAGAAAAGAAAACCTCTTCAAAAAATGCTACTGGGAAAATTGGAAAGCCACCTGCAAAGGAATAAAATTAGACTGCTATCTGTCACTGGACACCAAAATTAACTCAAAATGGAACAAGATCTAAATATAAAGCCTGAAACAATAAATTGTATAGAAGAAAACATAGGTACTAAACTTATGGACCATGATTTTAGGGAGAATTTTATAAATTTGAGCTCAAAGGCAAGGGAAATAAAAGCGAAAATAAATAAATTGGACTCTAATAAACTAAAAAGATTCTGCACAGCAAAAACAAAACAAAACAAAACAAAAAACACAAAAACCAAACCATCAACAAAACAGAGAGGCAACCATCTGAATGGGAGAAAATATTTGCAAACAACAACTCTGATAGAGGGTTAACATGCAAAATATATGAAGGACTCATACAACTCAACAACAAGGAAACAAATAGTCCAATTAAAAACTGGGCAAAGGACCTGAACAGATACTTCTCCCAAGAAGACATATAAGCAGCCAACAGATATGAAAAGATGCTCAACTTCACTAGCTATTAGGGAAATGCAAATTAAAACCACAATGAAATACCATCTCATACCTGTTAGAATGATTATCATCAACAGGACAAGTAATAATGTGTTACAGAGATTGTAGGGGAAAAGGAACCCTCATATACTGCTGGTGGGAATGTAAATTGGTACAGCCACTATGGAAAATATGATGGAGTTTCCTCAAAAATTAAGAACAGAATTATCATATGACCCAACAATACCTCTTCTGGGTATCTACCGCTAAAATTTGAAAACATTTATCCATAAAGATATATGCACCCTGATGTTCACAGCAGCATTATTTACAGCAGCCAAGACATGGAAACAGCCAAAGTGTCCTTTGATAGATGACTAGATAAAGAAGAAATGATACATATATATGATGTAATATAATTTAGCCGTAAGAAAAGAGAAAATACTGCCATTTGTGACAACATGGATGGATCTTGAAGTAATCAGGCTAAGCAAAATAAGTTAGACAGAAAAAGTTGAGGACCATATGATTTCACTCATATGTGGGATAGAAAACTGAAAGCAGCAAATGAACAAGACAAACAAAAACTCATAGACGCAGGAAACCATTTAGTGGTTACCAGAGGGGATGAGGGTAAGTGGAGTGGTAGATGGGGGATAAAGGGGTCAAATATATGGTGACAGAAAGAGATTTGACTTTGGGTGGTGAACGCAGAATGCAATATATAGATGATGTACTATTGATATGTACACTTGAAACCTACATAATTTTATTAACCAATGTCCCCCAGTAAATTTAATTTTAAAAAAGAATGTTATATAAGAAAATCACACTGTATACCTCCTTTTAATATTGGCTTTTGCACTTACCACAGTACCCTTAAAGTTAATCCAAGAGCTTGTATTAATGGTTTGTTCCTTTTCATTGCTTAGGTGTATTCCAACACTTTCGACAGACTTCTTTTATGTAAAATATCATCACATGCTGCTTTAGTGTATGTTATGGGCTGAATTCCATACTTTTAAAATTCACATTTTGAAGTCTTAATCGTATCACATCAGAAAGTGACTATGTTTGGGGATAGGTCCTATAAACAGGTAATGAAGGTAAAATGAGGTCATATGGATGGGCTTTAATCCAATAAGATGGTTCCCTTATAAGAATAAGAGATTAGGATACAAATATGCATAGAGGAAAGACCATGTGAAGACAAAGAAAGAAAATGGCTATCTACAAGCCAAAGAGAGAGGCTTCAGAATGAAATCAACCCTGTTGATACCTCGATATTGGACTTCTAGCCTCCAGATTTGTGAGAAAATAAATTTCTGTTATTTAAGCCACCCAAACCATGACATTTGTTATAGCAGATCAAGCAAACAAATACAATGTATAAATTTAGTTTTATCTTTATAAATTTGTTTCATATATATGTGTTCTTACACAACAATACTGTCTGCTATAAGACAATCATTTGTGTATCCACATAATTTATGAATGCCTCTCAAAGAAAGTTTTTAAAATCTCTGAAGCTTTTCCTATATTATTCTCTATAATAAATCATGAACATGCACTTATAAAATCACAGGAGTATTCACACTAACTACATTGTAGCAAAAATCTACAGTGTTATAAAGGAATTGTTATAAAGCAATTGAATTTTTTAAAAAGACAGTTTAACTACATTTTACAGTCTGCAATAGCATTTGGACTCATTTCTAGATATTTTTAGCTATTTCTTTTTAGAGTGAATCATGGTTAAGCATGTTAACTAAAATCTTTTTACAATATAGATCATTATAATTAGCATAAATTTTTACTACTTGCTTTATTTGATATGAAAAAAGGATGGCAGCATAAGTGGGGTAACTGAACTTCAATTCATTTAGTAACGTTTCATTTATAGCTAATGTTCATTGGTAAAAAATATGGATTTACTCATTTATATTGGTATAGGATTATATAAAAAAACAAATACATAGACAATAGAAAAAAGTATTGTATCTAATCAACCATACTCCTAATAAGTATATCAAAAAAATCTTTTTGCACCTTTGGAAACAACAAGAGCAATGACAAGAAAATCACTTCTGTAGTATATAAAATATACAATTGCACCGTAGGAAACATAGGCCCATCAAGGATATTGTGCAGCAAAAGGAAATTATGGATCTGTTTGAGAGAATAGCAATGGAACTTACCGTCTTGATCTGTGGTCACTGTAATAGCTGTGAATGGCTTGGGAGAAAAACTCAACTCAGAAACTCCATTCATGGCTTCTATTTCAAAGGTGTAATTCACGTGAGACACAAAGTCAAGTACTATCACAGAATTGTTGATCAGGCCAGTATGTCTTGGGATGAAGCGGAGTCCTCCACCACAGTCCTCACACTGGCTGGTGTCTAAGCCACATTTCTTACAGATTACACTGTATGTGAGATCTTTTCTCCCTCCTGTGTCACTTGGTGGGCTCCATTCCAAAATAAGGGCTGTTTCATTGATGTTAAAAACCACATTCCTAGGAGCTGAAGGTGGCCCTAGAGAAAAGCAATTAAAAAACAAAGTACATGTATAGGACAATGAATTATGGTGCTAACTCAAAAACTTCATCAAAAAACACTCGTTGGTCTTTTGTATTAGTTTGAGCTCTTTCTTCTTATAGGAACCATAAAGAACATATGGTTAAGAATATCTGATTAAGTCTAGTAAAAAAGGAGTCTTCAGGGGTGAAGATAGTTTATAATTAACTTTTTGGTATATGAATTTCAATATTTAATATCAAAAGTCACAGATCGCAACAAGATAGTTATTCTCTTTAAATTTGTTGGCTGGAAATATAAAACCAAACATTTTTAATTATGCTATAGTTTTAATTACATCTTAATAATTATATCACCATTTTCAAATTTTAAAAAGAAAGTTTATCTATATTATTATATATTATATATTATACATATATATTATATATTAATTATATATTATATATATAAAACAACATTGTGTTCAGCCTTTTACTCTTCATACTATGCATGGTATGTAGAGAAAACTATTCATTACCTTTGATAATCCCTAAGCATCTGTTTCTCATGGGTTGAGAACGACCATAAATTTAGGGTGAACAGTTTGGAAGAAGAGGAAGAGAAAGAGAAATTGGAGGCAGTACAAAGCGTTTTTTAATGATTTCGCTAATTTCACAGGATAAAAGCATTATATGGAAAAGATTAAAGGGTGCATATAAAATATAGTGACTAGACTTTTATTCAGATTAACTTCATTAAACACAAGTAACTGTGTCCTTAAAAGCTGACAAAAAGACCCACACAATCATTTCATTTATCATCAAGACTCTTCATTACACAATCTGGTCACAAAATTTGGATGGACATCTTCCCGCAGTCTTCTCACTATTTTTGCATACGAATCACACTGCATGGTGTATTTAAATCCTTTAGTTAATCCACCTTTTTTTAAAAAAGTGTCAAAAATCTTTTACACATATTTAAGCCCCTCAAATTTCAGTTTCATATCATCTATTGAGCAAATATTAACCGAAAATCTACCTGATGCCATACACTGCATTATGTACTATATATGAAATAGAATCCTTTCTATAAGAGACTATGCTTATGCTGATACTTTTAAAAATAATTCATTGCAAAAATAACTAATGAAATAACATTTCTGCCACCTTTTAGAAGGCTTATTTTTAAATCTAAACCAATTTTTAATATTTCTGCTATTAAGAAAATTTGCTTAGAAGGCAGGAAGAAATTTCTCTGCTCAACATTATCTCTACAGAAAGAAATGCGAGTTTTGATATAGGCTCCTTTTGTATTTCAAGATACAGACATTCATTCATTAAATATTTTTTTTTTAGTGACTACTAAGCTTATCATATACTCTACTAGATCTTGGACTTAACAGTCTGAATGTGATAGAATTATTCTTGCTTTCTTGTTATTTATATATTAGTTAAATGTTTAAATAAACACATACACATATAAACAGAAGAATAAAATTCAAATTTTAAATGAAATTATGAAAATAAAAAGGAAAAAAACTGATTTGAGAAAAAAAACTCTCATTCACTGTTGGTGAGATTATAAATTGGTGCAGCCACTATGGAAAATAGTACGAAGTTTCCTCAAAAATTAAGCGTAGAATTACTATATGATTCAGTTATTCCACTTCTGGGTATTTATCCAAAGAAATTGAAAATACTAATTTAAAAAGATATATGCACCTCTTTGTCCATTGCAGCATTATTTACAATAGCCAAAAGATTAAAGTAACCTAGATGTCCATTGATAGATGAATGGATAAAGAAGATGTGACATATATGTAAAATGGAATATTATTCAGCCATAAGAAAGGATGAAATCTTGCCATTTGCAACAACATGGATAAACCTGAAGGGTGTTACGTATGCTAAGTGAAATAAATCAGACAGAAAGACAAATACCATATGGTTTCACTTATTTGTGAAATCTAAAATAAAACAAAACAAAACAAATAAACAAATAAAATAGAAACAGACTCATAGATACAGAGAACAAACTGATGGTTGTCAGAGGGGAAGGAGGTAGGGGAATGGGTGAAAAAGATGAAGGGAAATAAGAGGTACACACCTCTAGTTATGAAAGAAAATAAGTGATAGGAATGTAATGTACAGTATAGGGAAAACAGTTGATATTATTGTAATAACTTTGAATGATGACAGTTATTAGACCTATTGTGATCACATTGTAAGGAATACAAATGTCAAGTCACTATGTTGTCTACCTAAAACTAATATAATGCTGTATGTCAGCTATACTTTAATAAAGAAAAGGAAAGGAGTTGAAATAAAAACACACAGGCTGAAAAAAAAAAAAAAAAGGAGGATCCATTTAAGAACCATTCTGAGAAAGCCTCGCAGTGGTGGCAAATAAGTGTAGAGAGGTGGGAAGAATATTAGGGGTAGAAGGTGAGTAGTACTTCAGTCAAGGAAGATCTTAAAATAGTCATGGAACTAGCAGAGAATCACTATAACTAGAATGTAAAAGGAAAAAATAAGAAGTGAGTTTTAAGGAACAGAAGGAGGTCAGATAATGCAAGACTGCTAGGCTCATTGGAATGAGTCTGGATATTTTTCTACATGCAACAAGAAGAAACTAAATATTTTATGCATGGAAATAGTGTGTTTTAAAAAGAGCTTCTGGCTGCGGCGAAGGGAATGGTCTGAATGAATGCAGGGTACTTGGCAGTAAGATCTGTCATATGGTGTTAGAGTAACAGAACATTAGTCATAAACCTCCATGACTGTGTACTGGGTTTGAGATATTAAGAAGTGTTATTATAAATTATATATTTTCTTTTTTAACTGGATCCTGATATCAGCAATCTGATGGGTAGGGTCCTCATCAATTTATATGTACGTCAGCTAAAGCTAGACCTGGAAAGGAACAGTTAGCTTTTCTAAAAGGTTTCTGCATACATTGCTTTAGGTCATTTTATGTTCTAGAGAGTTACAGGAACATCTGCTTTTGGAAAGGAAAATATGGGAGGGATGATAAATGAGAGCACAAGGGATATGTGTAGCTTTTTACTTTCAACCTAGACTTATGTCTGGGAGATAAAGATTCATTATCATTATCATAATAACATCTTCCTACAGAATGGCATATTCATATTGTTGCTCTTTTATTTATAATAGAAAACATGAATTAATATTCACTTATATTTCCATGAATAGGAAGAATGTTATCAATTATGTTATAGATGTCTGCAAGTATATAACTGTCTGCTTGGAGAAACTTAAAAAAAAGGCAACACCCTTCTGACTCAAGGGCCCTCATATTAATTTGCATGATGATTAAATAGCTTTTTAATTGCTGTAAAATTATGCCAGCTAAACTGTGATTTCATGCAAATATTAAGCTGTAATGGCATGCAGTGAATCATATACTAAGATTTAGAAGTTGGAACAAAGACAGACAATTAATTCTAATCCTCAGATTCAACTAAATTATGTGTCACTGGGCTTTTATGAATGTGGCCTGATAGCTTTGCTATCATTTATAAATTATACAAAGATTATGTGATACATTAGAGGTGGGTGGGGGAAACCCTGGTAGCCATAACCTTTTGGAGACATCTGTATTGAACATTTCAGGGATTTCCTTATGTTGATTTTTTTTTTTTAAAGAAAACAAGTAATTCACATAGAAGAAAAGCAATCTCCACACTTCACCCTCCAGACTAACTTCATAAGAAAAGTGCAATTATTCTGATTTGCAAATAACTGTTTTTCAAACTCACCATGTAATAAGCCTTACATAAAAACTACAAAGCTATTTCTACTGGTATATCTAGAAAATATATTTTCAATCTTCTTCCTTTTTTAGCCTCGATTTGGATTTCCTCTTTACAGTTTTAAAGAATAAAGGAATAGTGCTCTAATAATAAATTTATGAGAAGTTTGTGGCATGTGCTGCCTCTTCCCTTCTCAGAAACGCATCTGGCCCTGCAGTCCCCATCTTCTTCTTAGGGTAGCAGAGGGCAGGTGGGTTATGATTTTTGTTTTGTTTTATTTCACTTCAAGTTTTTCTGTGCAAGCTGTTGTTAAACATTTATATCCAAAAATATATCCTGCACAGTATCTTTAATTCCATGAGATATCACACAAAAAATGAGTTCAGTGTCCAAATTAAGATTCCTCTGGCAGATTGATGCTGAAACAAAAGTAACACACTTTGCTTCCCTTTGTCAAATCCACTATTTACTAAACATTTGTTCCTACAGCTTTATTTTCCAAGGAGCATCTGGGGGAATGCAGTGTTCTTCAGAACACTGTCAAATAAAAGCTGACAAGGAGAAGCAAACTTAAGGGTCATATTTCAGCTACTTCACTGATTGCTACAGATTTATATTTCATGTTTATAATTATAGAAATATATTAACTCATAAACGAACAGGGTCTTTTTCATATTGATTAGAAAATAACTATCTACCTATTAATTGTATAGCTAACTGTGGTTTGCAGATGCATTTTTTAATCTTAAGAACAATAAAAATTTGATCCAAATGAGGACATCCAGTCATGAAAGGCTACTGCCTATTAAACTACCTGCCAATCATTTAAATGTGTTTGGTAATTTAATGGCCCCCAAGAATGTGGTAATATAGTTTTCTAAATGAAAAGCAAATTTCTTTAGACCTATGAGTTTACAAATGAAATAAAAACAGTTCTGTGTTAATCTATATCGAAGAGAATACTTAAAAATATATATTGAACCATTTATAGATGTTTAGGTAAATTCTATTGTAAATGAGTAAATTATAGAATTTACTAAAGAAAGATAAAAATATAAGAACAAATGAAAAATTACATCTCTAGACTAATAATGTACTAAAAATATAAGTTGTCAGATCTACATATAGATGTAATTTAAAACTCTAGAAGTCATTTCATTTTTATATTATCACTATTAATTTTAACTTTTATCTATGTCCATATTGTTAATCTAATGTCTTTCCTATGGAATTTTTGAAGAATATCTAATAGGAGCACCCATAAATAGAATTTTGTATTCTTCTCTAAACCAATTTGTGCTCTATTTATACATAAAATGTGTGTATATTTGAAAATGGATAACAAGTAATCACTAAACTGGGGCTTCAATCTCACAACAGGGAAGAAACTAAATCAATTTATTTATTTAAAGAATCGCGACCCAGATAAGTATTGTAATTATGTCAAGGTCATGCAGTACATGAGTAGTAGAATGATACCTAGGGCTTTTTATGTTCAGATTCTTTTTTTATTATTCTACCATACTATATTTGTCTCATAGATGGAAAAGATCTGGTAAATAAATATGAAAAGGATTTTATAGTGCTTTTCTTAGGAAGTATTGTAGAATATAAATTCTCAAAACATACAAATTATTGAGCAATTTATTGCCTTCCTACAACAGGTTCCTTTTAATAATGTTATCTTAGAACATTTAAAATAACTTTATATGTAGAATAGCAATTGAAAATTAAATCTTCAAGGTAAATATGTTTAAAATACAGCAGCGTGTACACTTCAAATCCTTTGTACTCAACATATTTTCTTCAATGTTACTACACCTTCTTCAGTAACTTAATTGATGTTTAAAATTATGACTTTTTTCATTAATGTTTTCATAATACTATGAATGAGGACTTAGGTAATTCTTTTTGGATTCTCCATTCTTTCTAAAACTCATAGTTAAATATAAAAAATTTAAAAATAAATCTAATAGACCAAATACCATTCACTTTCCAAATAAAATCTAAACTTCCTATCTTGTCTACACATATCTTCATAACCAGGCTCATCCCTATTCTTATGATCTTTTTCACTACATCTCAATGCCCTTGCACATGCTGCTCTTTTACTTCCTTTAGCTTTCTGAAAAATTCCTACTCATTCTTCATGTTCTGATTTAGGTGTTACCCACTCTGTGACACCTTTTTGTCCTCTGGAAGAACTGACCACTTTTATACTTGTAGTAACATATACAAGAAATACAACCAACATTTTTTAAGAACTTGTTTTTTTCTAAGGAGTGTAGCTAATATTTCACATGATTTATTTAATTTAATTATCACGATAAACCTATAAGGTAGTTATTAGTTCTCTATTTTATAAAAGAGGTGACTGACACTTAGAAAATGTCATATTACACTGAAATATTTGTATTCATGTACACAAGTCTATTGTGATCCAGGATGATCCAAAGGCAGCATGTGCTTTAACTAAGGGAATGAATGGAATGCCTGGTTTTGTGCAATCTTTTGAGTTATTTTTCACATAGTGCAAAATTTGATAAATATTGAAGAGCAGAGTCCAAGGTTTTATTTAATCTTTGAAAAGCCTGATCCACAAAACTTGAAAATCACTTGAGAAGTAGAAGGGAGCATTTACATTATGACAACTGAGATTAACTAATAAAAAGCCATAACAAAATGGGCAGCCACCCACTCTCTACTGATTGAGAAGGAATAAAAACTTCTTAAAGTTTCTGTAGACTCTTAAAAACTTGAAAAGTGCACCTTTTGTCTCCAAATTTCTATGCTTTAGAGCGCTGATATAAACACTGAAAAAATTTCCAAAAGTAGTTAATCATCCTCATCAATTCAGGGGAAAAATATACATAGAAACCCATAGAATAATTAGTTGTAAGAATTAAAACGATATGTTATAGCTGTGCAGATCAAGAATTAAAGAGCAAAACCACATATATGATGAAAGTACAATAAAGTACAAATTAACTAATTTGGCCGTGGATCTTCTGAGTTAAGTATGATCTAGTTTCCATAATACCATGAAAAAAGAAAACTCATGCACATCTCCATACAACTCTTCCACTGTTTGAGTCAATTATGTTAAACATTCATTAGAAATAGAGACTAAGAACTGTCATAATTTGGTAGAGAAAATCAAAACAATAAATGAATAGATTAAAACAAATTAATAAACTTCCTCAAAATGCATAACTTTGTGGGAATAATTATGAATACTCTCTTTCCAGTTATGACTGTTTATTGGTAATTAGTCTATAGTGTACACGTAGATAATATTGAATGGGACAATTCTCTCTGTGTTACAACGGTAGAGGGCAGAAATAGATTCACCCTGGAAGCAAGTGGTCACTCAATTCTCCAGCATCAGCAGAATGACTACTAAATATCTCTTCCTATAGAAGAACCTCTCCCAGGTCATTTGGTAAAAAAACAAAAACAAAAAACAAAACAAAAAAAAAACACCGAAATAAATATTAAAGTATTTGTGTTTAGGAAACTCCATAAAGCTCAAAAAACCTCTTACATCAGTGATCTGTATTGGAGAAACTGGGATTCATTAACTACAGTTATCTATTCTGGAATGTAGGGTTGTTTTAATTTGAAAACTATACCATTGCAATATATTGAGTGAATATTTAGAGTTATTGTCTATAAAAAGACAAGTCTAGACTATAACACAGCCTTCTATAAGCACTAAAATCCATCTTTACAACTTATCCTATTTTGGCCTCTATATAATTGTGACTGCTATACTGTGTTCACAATGAGCCACCTAACCAAACAGTTGTGCTTTTGTGTTTCAATTATGAGATGGAAAAACAAGCAATCAGAATGGTTTTCTCCATGCAAAACATGCTTCGAAAAAAAAGGGCAAAAACCTAAAGAGATGGGGGAAAAAAAGAAGAGATAGCAAGCAGAGCAGGGGTACCTGGGTGAACATCCCTGTACCCACTCAGATGTGTGTCACCTGAGCAGGCCAGCTGAAATGGAGAACACCACTCCTGTTGCATCTCAACACACTATTTATTCTACTCAAAATAAGAGGGAGAGATTAATTCCTCTCGCAGGCGGCCAATTGTTCCAGCAATCAAGAAACCACGTTTCACAATGTTAGTCTTAGAACAAAAGTTAAGTTCAACTTTTGCATTTTCATCCCAATCACTGCCACTGTATGTCAAATACAAAGATACAAAGACATAATATTTGACTTTGTATTAAGAATGAAGTTGGAAAATACTGTTTTTACATACAAGGTAATTGATTGCATACTTACAAAATAAAAACAAAATTTTTTGATGTCATTAGAATTATTCACATATATAACATATTTTATTTTTTGAACTTTTCTAAGTAGGTAACGCAAATGTTTGCTGAATCTGTTAATCTTCCAGCACCTGTTCAGCAGCTTTAAGAAATCCTATTGATTTAACACATGAGGAACATCAAAGTAAAAATGCTATGATTGTGGAATAATATTTTGTCTAACTTTCCATACATTCATATATTAGAATCCTCACTTCATTTTTCTTGATCTTTTCATGCTTTCTGCCTTTTCTGCTTGACAAGTAAGTAACTTTTTCTTAGTACCTTTTATCTTCCTTTGTTTCTTTAACCTCAGTGAGTAATTTCCCTTCTGGCCTGGAAAAGCCTTGAACAGTTATTTTGATAACACACTTCTTGGCAGGCAGCAGGCTCTCTGTGCTCTGAACTGCTCTCAGAGGCAGCCCTAATTGACCAAGACTTGATATTGTGGAGTGTCCCCCACAGATCATCTTTTAAAGCACAGAATATACATTAATGAATCACCTGAGAAAAAAATTTTAGAGTTTATGAAATAGATCACTAACTAAAGAAAACATTTCAGTATTTCATTTTAAATTTCATATCATAATTTCTTTACATATTTTACAGCTTATGCAAAAAGAATACAATGACTTTTAAAAATCAAGGGGACTCAAATCTGGAAATATGTTGTTGGTATAAGTGTTTATTAAGATTGTTTGAGAGATTCTAATATAGTTAAATTGGGAGAGGGAGAGACAGGCTAGGGATGTTCTTTGACTCCTTGAATTGACTCTTACAATTTGGGGCTTTGAAAGCCTTTAGGGAGAAGTGAGAACATGATCAAGATTTTGTTTTTGTTTAGAAAAAAAATACTTTCTAGTAATTTGTAACATTTGGAGGGATAGAAGACAAGGAAGAAATCATGCCAGGATATTATTAAATTAGTCCAAGGAATAGTTAAGGGCCTTAACCAAAAGGATAAAGCCAGAAACTAACAGGATAAGGGGTAGAATTGATAGGACTTGTGACTACTTGGACATGTCAAGTTCAGGGCAGATTTATGATTTTAAGCTTTCTGGCTTGGATTGATGCATAGATTCTCCAGAATAAGGAAACAAGCTGGGGTAGATGAGCAGACTGGGAGAGAAAGCAATAAAATTGGCTTTTTCAGGTTGAGCTTGAAAGTATTAGTTTATTTGTTCATCAAATATTTATTTAGTACCAAGTATCTGCCAGGCACTATTATCAGTGCTAAAAATACAGTAAAGAAAGAACAGCCATGATCCTATTGGCCCTTGTAATCTAGTATAGGTCAAATGGAACCAATTGCACAAAAATAAAAAAAAATCTGATATTTTCAAAGAGTGATATAATCCACAAAAAGTAAAACATGTGACATAAAAAAGAATAACTTAGAGAGATTCGATTTTTAAATGGGTGGTCAGGAAATGCCTATAATAAGAACCGACACTTGAGTCTGAATGGCAAAAAGGAAATGGCATTGATCATTTCAAGTAGAAGAAATTGATGGCACTAAGGTTGGGAACAAGTTCAGCATCTCAGAAGTCCACGAGTTTAATAACCAAAGAGGTATGGTATGAGAGCAGGTCTGAGATGTAGGCAAGTTTCCATAGAACACATATGTTGTTAGATTCCATAATTAGTCAGCTGGAATACTTTGGACCTTAGAAGAGAAGACTGAGATATGGATAAAAATATAGGCATAATGTATTTACAGGTTCTATATGAAGCCATGAGAATGAGAACACATGAAAAGACAAGAAGGCAAAGAAAGGAATTTGAGGAAAATTAACATTTAATGGTGAGCAAAAGAAGAGAAACTGTCGATAGACAAATACAATGGTCATAAAATTAAGAGCATGAAGGTAAGATTGCAGTGTCTTAGACTGAAAGGGAACAGATAGTTTTAAGAAAAAGGTAGTGATCAACAGAATTAAATGTTATGAATAAAAGGACAAAAATGTTTCTAATACAAATGATAAATAAGATTATTAGTTAATTTTTCTTACCCGGTTTACTTAAAGTGTTGGAAGAAAAATGTGATCACAGTAGAGTGGAGAGCAAAAATGTGAATGTAGTAGAGTAAAAAGTAAATTAAAAGTAAAGAAGTAGCCACAACCAGTGAAGACTGCTTTCCCAAGGTGTTTGTTTTGGAGAAGAAAAAATATTAGACTGGGAGCATATTTTTCATGACAGAAGTTTGAGTATACTTACAGATTATGAACAAGGACTCAGTGCAAACAAAATGTGAAAAAGAGAATTAACAATAATAGCCAGGCCCAGTAGAAGTTTGAAGGATCAGACTCCTCCGTCACCATGAAAAAGAACTGTTCAAGTGATTAGCTCCGAATAGGAGAGATTTTTTTTAACTGTAGCCATTTGAATCATCTAAAAATCTTTATGTGGACACCTGACCAAAAAAAAGATATACAGATGGCATATAAGAATATGAAAAGACACCAATATGGTGTAATATGGACATGTCACTAGGGAAATGCAAATTACAACAATGAGATCCCACTACACACCTATTAGAAATAGCCCAAATCCAAATTACTGGCAATGCCAAATGCTGGATATGGAGTAAGAGGAATTCATTCATTTTTTTGTTGTTGTTGTTGGAATGCAAAGAATAATTCAGTGGCTTCTTACATAAGTAAAAATACTCTTACTATGTGATCCAGAAATCATGTTTCTTGGTATTTACTCAAAAGACTTGAAAAATTATGTTCACACAAAAACCTGCACTTTCGTGTTGACAGCAGCTTATTCATAACTGCCAAAACTAGGAAGCAACGAAGCTGTCCTTCAGTAGGTAAATGGATATGTGAACTGTGGTACATCCAGACAATGAAATATTATTCAGCACTATAAAACAAATAATCTATCCAGCCGTGAAAAGATATGGAGGAATCTTAAATGCATATTACTAAATGAAAGAAGCTAATCTAAAAAGGCTATATACTGTATGATTCCAACTATATGATATTCTGGAAGATGCAAAACTATGGAGAGAGTAAAAAGATAAATGGTTGCCAAGGGTTGGTGGGAGGGAAAGATGAATGGGGGGCGGGCACAGATTTTTGGGCAGTGAAAATATTCTGTATGATACTATAATGATGACTACATGTCATTATACATTTGTCCCAACCCATAAAATGTACACTAAGAGCGATTCCTAATGTAAACTCTGGACTTTGAGTGACTACAGTATGTCAGAGTAGGTTCATCAGTTGCAACCAATGTACCATTCTGGTAAAGAATGTTGATAATGGGGGAGGCTGTGCACATGCACATTTGGAGTAGGAGAGTATGTGGGAAATCACTACACTGTCTCTTAATTTTGTGGTGAATCTAAAACTACTCCAAACAATATAATCTTAATAAAAAATGTTTATGTGAAAAAATCATATATGTGTGTATGTGTGTGTGATTGTCTCAAGATTTTAAAATAAGAGATACCTATCTCTGAAAACCCAAATAAATTATAAAACTCTTAATGGTGAAATCACATGCATTTTTGTAGCAGAAACTTAAGGGTTGTTAATGGCACTAAGCAGGGAATGACTCCTTGGGGGTCCTTAAAATCATATTTATATAATCATATACTATATGTCTATAAACTCTTTCCTTACTGGACCTTTTACTGGCCAAATGTCCTGGTTAGTCATTTCTAATATTTTAATCTTTCACTTCCTTTTAAACTCATACATTGAAAATATCCCTGACCCTGATACTAAGGGGGAAAAAAAATGACTCCTTTTAAATCCCTGGAAAAGTTTCTGGAAGCAGTTTCAAATGCTAACACTAACAAAAGCAGTAGAAAGTGATGAGATTAACTACTTAGATTGCAGGAAGTGACACCAACAGAGGAATTTGGATGCTCGGATAACTTTGTTAGAGAAAGGAGAGTTTATTAGGCTGGCTGAGAATGAGGCAAAAAGAAAGAGCTTCTGGTTAGATTTCTTACAGCTGATATACCCCGGTAGTGTTCCACGCAAGGGGCACATGATTTCCTTCTCTGAGGGTCTACATGCACTTCCTGACTCAGGATGGGAGGGGGAGTTTCAGGTGGGGGCTGTAAGGGGGAAGGAAGTCCCAGACCACCACTCTTATCTATTTACAGATCAGTTGGTGTAGTAGGAGTTTCCAGAAGGCCATTTAAAGATCTATACGGTGTGGTTAATCTATGACCCACTGAGTAGGTCATTTTTGCAAGCCCTTTCCTTCGCATTGTTTGGATGCCTCCTTTCTTACTTACTTGACCTAAATTCTGACCTTTAGATAATACACTATTGGAATAAGAGTGATAAAAAATGTCGAATTCATAGATACACGATATAGAAGTTAAGGGAGTTTGCAGCTATTAAAATCTGACTATTGTTTGTGGTTAATGATAGACAGGAAAGGTTAACTGTTTGGTTCATGGCTTCGATAGTTCTGTCTTGGTGAACTTATCTGGTCCTCAAGAACTGGTGTCTAATTGTCTAATTGTTCAATGACCTCCTGATTTGTCATTTTCCTGACTTTTCTCTCCCAACAACCTAATTTTTTAATTTAATGAGATATGATGCTTTAGAGTTTATGGTCCTTACTTTTCTTGCACGTATTGTAATAACTGCAAGGGTCTCTCATCTAATCAGAGTGTAATTCAAAAAGCTTTAGTGACATCAGATAAGCATAGAGGAACAGAAATTAATACGTTTTGTGAAAGTGTCTTAAAAACTCAGTACATTGTATTTTCAGTTTGTAGGAATGCAGATGATGGAAGCTCTGAGCCCAGAATAAGTATCAACATAAAATATTTAATAGTTTAAATATTAACTTATCGAAAATTACTTCAAAATGAATTATAGAGAACAGCTTTCTGTATTATAAATATTTATGTAGCGCCTACAAGGTGCTAGGTATTGTTCTCAGCACTTTTCAGATATTAACTTAATCATCAGGACAAAAGAATGAGGTAGGTACGGTTATTATCACTACAAATGGTGCAACCCAGGTTAAGAGTTAAGAGAGGTTAATTAATTTACCCAAGGTTATATTGCTAGTAAACACCAAAACCAAGATTCACACTCAGATAATTTGACTCTTAAAAAAAAAAAAAAAAGATAGTGCAATACTAACACACTATACTAGGTCTTTGCTAAAACAAGGCAAAGAAGTCCTTAAGTAAGTATTAGAAAAAAGCTTTGAGAGAGGATCCTCCTGGGGCTGGACTAGAGAGACCTGACAAAAGCTTTCACCTTTCTTTTGGGTTCTCTCTTTTAATCCTTAATGACAACATAACATGCTATTCCCCTTCTAAAGCTCTGCCCAGCAATGACAAGAATTAAACCTTTTCCAGCTTGCCCTTAGTAGAACTAAGGCAGGCTAGCATTTAAAAACAGAATGTATAATGTCAAGCATTATTATTATTTTTTTTTTAAAGAAAGAAAATCCAAGAAACAAAAATGCTAAACTGCTAGGTACACATATCGATTCAACAATGACTGACAAGTTTACCAGGTTCACAGACCTTGTTGCATCTCATATTTGTTTCCTTAACTAGTCTCATTCCAAAGAGCTGTAAACCTTCCCAACTATCTATGCTGCTACCTCAATTAAGAGTTATAATGATAAGAAGCAATATTTCTTTAATTTGTCAGTTGTCTATTTATGGCCTTCTAAGAAAATTAAAAAAGGAGATTCTCCTCAATCATTCACCTAAGAAGCTCCATTCGGTTTCTGATACAGGATTTGAGGGATAATTGCCTGACAGTACTATAGTTATTTGAAACTCTACCAGTTAAGTTGGAGTGAGTCTATTGTCCACAATATAATGTCATGATATGTAGCAACTGTGCAAGAAGGGTTACATGTGCATAGTAATATCAAGCTCTTTCTGTTAAAAATTATAATGCAAGCAGGTGAGTAATTACATTTAGAATTTTCTTTTTCCTATTTATAAACTTAAAATATTTTCTAGGGAAAAATATCTAGGTAGTAATTTTCTGAAAAAGTAGTCTCTCAGCATTTAGAACCCGAAAGCAAAAATTGCATCTACTAATGAATGCATTGCATTTTTATTAAATGTGTTTATAAAAATAGTTTATATTAAAGTCTATAGTAATGCAGGCAAATCTGTGAATAGCATCAGTTAAAAGAAATGGGATATCTCCATTGTCTCTAAGGAATATGTGGCATTACATAGTTCTCGATCTATTTTTAACTCTATAAAATTACATAACATAAGCAACATTTTGGCACTAATTCATCAAAAAGATGGGCAAGTTTTCACTATAATACCTATTCATGTATTTAACATGACTTATAACTAAGAAGTGACATTTTACTTTTGCATAGCTTAGCAATACCTTAACGTATTCACTTTTATTTTTAAAATGTACAGATATTTCAAAATACTTTAATAGTAGGAGAATACAAATAATTTAAAATTCTCAGTGCCTACATTAAAATGACCTTAACATTTAGATTTAATATACCATTGGTTCCAACATCAAAATTGAAGAGAACGTGAGAGGTGAAATGTGAAGAAATTCAAAATTACCTTCCTTTAAAGGCAAATACCAAGGAAAACTTCAAACTTTTCTGCGTAAAAATAGCACAATGGCTTTTAGAATTCTACCTGGAAGTTCCTCACACAGTAAACTTGATGATCCTAAATTGATGTGCCTAAAAAATGGTCAAGGTTTAAAGAGAAGAGAAGCATTCCTTGTAAATTCTCTGGTAGTCTCAAACTGCTTTAATTTCCTAAGGACAGATTATTCTTAGGGAAAATTTACAGGTCATTAAACCAATGCTGGCATTTGCATGTCAAGGATCAATGTGAATTTTGAGGAGTACACACGTTCTTTGGAGAAGTTGACAAGCAACTATGCTGAGAACAAAGAAAAACTTTTTCCTTGACTGTTATCAAAGACAAATAGCATCAATGGTACAAAATTTTGTATATCTACATTAAAAAAAAAAAAAAGAATAAAGAAACCAGAAGAATTGGAAATAGGATTTCCAAATGCAAAATATAGACTTACTGGTACATGCCATGGAAGGTGGGTCTTTTTCAGCCCGGAAGTAACCCTTTTCACACTGACAGATAGAAGTTGCTTCCATGTAGGTTAAACTGTGTGGAGGGCATTTAGAACATTTTGTGTTCCCAGCAAATGCTTTATAGAATCCTGGTCTGCAAGCTGTAAAAACAGGAGGGAAAATTTTTTTTTTAATATTGCTAGAGTTCTTTTATTTGTATACGTACAACATATTTTAATTTAAACACACTTTGGATGTCACAGAGTTCAGTGTCATGAATACACAAAAGTCAATGACATTAATGAATTAAATTAGTTAATCAACAACAGTAACACAACAGTGACTTCACGTTTTACCTGAGGTTGCTAATTTTAAAAGCCATATCTGAAACACACATATACACAAAATAGCAGTGGTTATGAAAGTATGGGGATGCCAATAACTGGCAATAAGAGAACTGATTTTGTGTAGTTCTGGGAAATGGTATTAAATAACACTGAATCACACTGTTTAAAAATGTATTTATGTTCCATTTCTCCCTTAGTCCTTATGAGTACTTTAAGGAAAGTCCCAATGTAGTGCTGATGTATCTTTAATATCTTCAGGACTAAAAAAAAAAAAAAAAATTAACAAAACAAGAGCCGGCCTTATGCTCAGAGACTCTCTCAGGCAAGAACTAGCTATGGTTTGATAACATTGTTTTATTATTATCATGCTTATTTTTATGTTTTATGGCAAACAATTGTTGACCCCAAGAAGAATATACCTGCCGAGAAGGGACTACTTGTCGTTAATCTGGCTCAAATTTCTAATTTGAGTTTAGCAGCCATTGTTTACAGAGGCCTCACAGGTACACTATGAAAAGCCACAGACTGGGCTGCCAAGTTTGCTGCACTGTGTGCCTGACACCTAAGTCCACCATTCCTCATTCGCATAGAAATGGATTAATCAGAGACCAGGGGTGGGAACTTCTATCTATATAAGTCAGCCTCCTCACTGCCTCATTGGAGCACACTTTCAGTTTCCATTGAAGACTAAAGAAGTAACACCAGAGCAGAGCTGTCTTGTTGGAGCTGAGCTGTGACATGGGAGCTGTGACACTGGACTCTCCTTGCCCAGGCCGCCTCACTGGAGGTGTTAATCTGTTTCACAACTGAACTGTTTTCATTGAATAAAATCTCCCCCTTCGCTGCATCTCAAATCTGTGATTCCTGTTGGTGCCGAATTGGCGGCAATGACTTTTTGTTCAAATATTTTTCCTATTATATTATATTGAAACAAATTCACTTTAAAATTCTGAATCAGTTAAAAAGTGGGTAGACAAAATATTAAGTAATTAAGGTACGTGTGCTATATGCATCTGGCAGGAATTGTAAAAATAGTATGAAAATTTTAAAATTTTCACAAAATAAAATCATGAACTTAAAATGCAAATGAGTAAAGCTATATGTGAAAATTTGTTGAACCTCATTTTCTCTTCACCTAAATCCACGTTGCCATTGTCAGTGTACATTTTCCCAGGAATGGAAGACCTACCAAAAAAAGAGCCTGTGCTAGGTGTACATCCATGGTCCTGAGTGGTGGACGGCTTAGTTGTTTCTGGTCTTAAAGAAACCACTACTAGCCATTTTTTAAATGAACAGTTATACAAAATAAAGGAAGAATAATTTTTCAGTGACAAACTACTTATTTTATTCCAATATATTTTCACAAAATGGTCTATTTAAAAATTCACAAAAAATCCAAATTTAACAATAAATCTATGCATAAGGCTTTTGCCTGTATATTTAGGACAAAAAGAAAAAACTGCCATTTGAGTTTTTTTTATTTTTATTTTTATTTTTTATGTCTTTGTTTGGTTTGGGAATCAGGGTAATAGTGACTTCGTAAAATGATCTTGGGAGCCTTTCTTCCTCTTGAATTTTCTGGAATAGTTTGAGAAGAACAGGTGTTAATTCTTTAAATGTTTGGTAAAATTCATCTCTGAAGTCACTCAGTCCAGGACTTTTGAGTATTGGGAGCTTTTTGATCACTGACTTGATTTTATTAGTAGCATTTCAGGAGATTCAGATTTTCTGTTTCTTCTTGACTCAGTCTTAAAAGATTGTATGTTTTTAGGAATGTATCCATTTCTTCCAGATTGTTCAATCTGTTGGCATATAATTGCTCATAGTATTTTCTTATAATTTTTTTTATATTACTGTAGAGTCAGTTGTCACTTCTCTTTTTGAATTTGTTTTTATTCATTTGGGTCTTCTCTTTTTCATGATGAGTCTGGTTAAAGGTTTATCAATTTTGTTTATTTTTTTTTTCAAAGAACTGGCTCTTAGTTTCATTAATCTTTTCTATTTCTTTTAGATTCTATTTTGTCTACTTACACTCTGACTTCTATCATTTCCTTCTATGCACTTTGGGCTTTGATGTTATTTTTCCTAGTTTTTCTAAGTGTAAGGTTAGATCGTTTGAGATTTTTCTTGTTTCTTGAGGTAGGCCTGTATTGCTATGCACTTCCTTCTTAGGATTGCTTTTGCTGTGTCCCATTGATTTTAAGTGTTATGTTTTATTTTTCATCTGTCTCAGGCTATCTTTTGATTTCTTCCTTGATCTCATTGTTTATCCATTCATTGTTCAGTAGCATGTTATTTAGCCTCTATATAGGTACGTTTTCCAGCTTTTTTCCTGCAATTGATTTCTAGTTTCATGCCATTGTGGTTGGAGAAGACACTTCATATACTTCAGTCATCTTACATTTACTGAGACTTGTTTTTTGCCCTAACATGTGGTCTTTCTTGGAAAATGTTCTGTGTGCACATGAGAAGAATGCATATTCTGCTGCTTTGTGGAGAAATGCTCTAAAATATCAATTAAATCCATCTGGTCTAGTGTATCATTTAAGGACACTGTTTCCTTGATTTTCTGTCTGAAAGATCTGTCCATTGGTATCAATAGGGCGGTAAATTTTCCTGTTATTACTGCTATTATTGATATCAATCTCTCTCTTTATGTATGTCAATATTTGCTTTATATATTTCAGTGCTCCCATATTGGGTTTGTATATATTTACTAGACTTATATCCTCTTCTTGGATTGAGCTCTTTATCATTATGTAACATCTTTCTTTGTCTTTTATTACAGCCTCTATTTTAAAGTCTATTTTGTTTGATGTAAATATCGCTACTCCAGCTGTTTTTCTATTTCCATTTGCATGAAATATCTTTTTCCATCCCTTTACTTTCAGTCCACATGTGTCTTTCAATCTGAAGTGGGTCTCTTGTAGGCAGCATATGTATGAGTCTTGTTTTCTTATCTATTCAGCTACCCTATGTTTTTTGATTAGAGCATTTAATCCACTTAAAGTGATTATTGATAGGTACATAGTTATTGCTGTTTTATTATTCAGATTTATATATTGTTCTTCCCTTTCTTCTTAAAGAAGTCCCTTCAACATTTGTTGTCGTAGTGGTTTGGCAGTGGTGAATTCCTTTAGCTTTTTCCTCTCTGGGGAGCTATTTATCGCACCTTTAATTTTAATTGATAGCCTTGCTGGTTACAGGACCTCCTTTATTGGAGGTTTCTGCTTTTCATCACTTTGATTATTTTATGGAAATCCCTTCTGGTCTACAAAGTTTCTGTCGAGAAATCAGCTAACATTCTTATAGAAGTACCCTTGCAATTTATTAGCTGCCTTTCTCTTGCTGCTTTTGGAATTCACTCTTTGTCATTAACCTTTGCCATTTTAATTATGATGTGTCTTGGTGTGGATATCTTTGGGTTCACCTTTTTTGGGACTCTCAACACTTCCAGAACTTGTATGTCTATTTCCTTCACCAGATTTGGGAAGTTTTCAGTTATTATTTCCTCAAAGAGGTTCTCAATTCCTTGCTTTCTCTCTTCTCTTTCTGGTACCTCTGTGATGTGAAGATTATTGACTTGATGCTGTCCCAGAGGTCCCTTAAAACTATTCTTATTAAAAAAGGTTTTTTTCTTTTCTTTTCTATTCTGACTGGGCATTTTCTGCTACCTTGAGTTCCAAATTGCTGATTCAATCCTATTCTTTTCACTGAAATCATCTATTCTTCCCCTAAGTTCATTGAGCATCCTTATAACACTTTTGAACTCTGCATTTGGTAGATTGCTTTTGTCCATTTTGTTTAGTTCTTTTTCTGGAGTTATCTCCTGTTTTTTCATTTGGAACTTGTTTCTTTATTTTCTCATTATGACTGCCTCTTTATGTTCATTTCTATGTATTAGGTAGATCTATGTCACCCAATCTTAGTGGAGTGGCCTTAGATAGTAAGTGTCCTGTGTCGCCCACTGACACAGTCTCCCTGATTACCTGCATGGACTATGTGTACCCTCCTATTGAAGTTAAGCCTCGATTCCTGCTGGCAATGAGTGGGTGGCATTGACTCTCATGCTGACAGGCTGTGAGAACTGGCCACATCCACAGCATGAGCTGCTGCATGGGGGATGACCCATGGAGTGGGATTTGCTCCATTGAGTTTGTGTGCCTGTTGAGACCACCCTTTATGTATGCCATTTGTGCAGCTAATCAGGTGGTGCTTTGTTGAGGACTAATGCTAGCCTCTGGGTGTGCTGGTTCTGGAGCTACTTGGGAGAGACTCCTGTGCAGGCCAAGGTCAACCTCTGCTTATGACTGGCCCAAGGCTACCTGGTAGGAGCTATCAAGCTATTTATGGTTGGTCGCTGCCTGTACTGGACCTGGAGGCACACTAGAGAGGCCTCCAGGTGAACTGAGGCCGGATGTCACCAGTAGTGGGCCATGGGTGGTGTGTTAGTTGAATGAGGCATACTCTCAGGGAGTCACCAGAATGGGGCAAGTGGCAGTCACCAAGTTAGCTCAGATTCAGATTTGGTGCCAGTACTAAACCTGTGGCCACTTGCAAAAGTTCATACCACACCAAGGCCATCTACTGCCCACCTCAGGCCCATAGACACCCAAGATTTGTTTTAAAAAAAAAATACTTTGGCTAGGGCCGCAGCTGATTATCTACCACCAAAATGTCTCCCAAGGTGCATCAGACTAGGTTTATTGATTGATGCTGAAGGAGCCTTCTGCTGATAGTGAGGTGTGAGGCTGATTGCCTAACAACAAAATTGCCAATGGCAATTTGCTAGTTGGATGGTGCAGGGTCATTGAGGTGGAGTGAGCAAATCTATCAGGCCAATGCGGATTCAGTTTTAGATATGTTGGGGGAGGACTCAACACAGGCAAGATGGTAGGCTGCACAAAAGGAGGACTCTACAAAAGGACAATGGTGGCTGTCTCTCCACCCATCTCACAGAAGCCACATGATTCAGTCTTTCCTTGTATGTCCCTGACACTTCCTAAGCTGCTACCTCTCTGCTGGAGCCCAAGGGAAATGCCTGCAAGTGAGGGAGTCTGTCCATGGGCCTGTTAAGGGGACACCTAGGTTTCCAGTTAGGATATCGATTGTCTCACCCAGACAATCGATATCCTAACTGATTTTCACAGCTGGATTTTGTGGGGACTCCTCTTCCTGGCATTGAAATCCTCAGCTGGTGTAGGGCTGGGGCCACTCATTCCTCTGGGGGGACCTCCTCAGCTGAGATATCCCCCCCAGTGCTCAACCACCACATGTGGCTGTTGGACAAGTCTGTTTAGCATCTCTACCCCTTCTATCAGTCTCAATGTGTCCTCCTCTTTATTTCTGAAGTTATAGGAGTTCTGTTAAGCTAGAGTTAAAATCATTCTCCAGGTTGACTGTTTCATAATTTACTTTCAATTTTAATATGGTCATGGGAGGAGGCCTACATGATGTTTACCTACTTCGCCATCTTGACCAGAATTTTTGGATAGTGTAATTTTGCACTCATAAATTTGTTCATTATATCCCCCTATTCAAAAAACTTTAATGATTTCCCACCATCATTACCATTAACTTTTAAAATATTTACCTTGGATTAGAAATTTACCCATGGTTTTACCCTGGCTACAGTTCCAACCATATCAGATGAAGCTGTTTTCCTCTCACACTCCCCTCTGTTAAGGTTTTGCCCTTCCACAGTCTATTCTAAAACCAGAAGGCAGTGATCTCCTTAAAACATACATCGGATCATGTTACCACCAGGCTCAAAGCCTTCCAATGGCTTTCCTTTCTCCTAAAGTAAAGCCAATTTCCCTATTAATTGCCTGCATTGCACAATTTTACCCTCCACCCATTACCATGACCCTGCTTTTATCATCTTCTGCTTCTTTTCCATCAGGTATTCTGCTTCAGCCACACTGGCCTCCTTCAGAATATTGGACACTCAAAAAATACTCCTGCCACTCGATCTTTAGTACTTTTTCTTACCCAGCTACCTGCATGATTCACTCTTTCCCTTATATCAGGTTTAAATTTAACCAAAGAAGCGAGAGACCAATACAATAAAAACTATAAGGTTTGATGAAAGAAATTGAAGAAGATACAAACAAATGGAAACATACCTATATAATTAATATTGACTCGAATAATTAATATTGTTAAAATGTTCATATTATCTAAAGCAATTGACAGATTCAATGCAGTCCCTATCAATGCAGTCCCTATCAAAGGTATTTTTCACAGATATGGAAAAAAAAAATCTTAAAATTTTTGTAGAAACACAAAAGTCCCGAATAACCAAAGCTATCATCAAAAAGAACAAAGCTGGAGGCATCATATTTCCTGATTTCAAGCTATACAAAAAAATTAGAGTAAATAAAACAGTATGGTACTAGCATAAAAATAGATAGTAGAGTATAGAAAAGGAATAGAGAGTTCAGAAATAAACTCCAGCATAAATTGTTAACTAATATTTGACAAGGGAGCCAAGAATATCTAATAAAGAAAGGATAGTCTCTTCAAAAAATGATACTGGGAAACCTGGATAACTATATAAAGGAAAATGAAATTGGAGCTCTTCTTTATACCACTCACAAAAATTAAGTCAAAATTGATTAGAGACTTAAACAAGACTTAAAATTATAAAACTAGATGAACACATAGGTGAAAATTCCTTGATATTTATCTAGGCAATAATTTTTTTGAATGTGATAGCAAAGGCACAAGCAACAAGAGCAAAAATAAACAAATGGGACTACATAAAACTAAAAAACTTCTGCTCAGCAAAAGAAGCAACCAAAAAAAAAGGCTACCAATGAAAAGAGAGAAAATACTTGCAAGCTATCTAATAAAAGGTTAATATAATATCCAAAACATATAAAGAACTCACATAATGCAATAACAAAAAAAACCCAAACAATTTATTAAAAAATGGGCAGAGGAAATGAATAGACATTTCTCTAAAGAAAACATATAAATAGCCAACAGACACATGAAAAGATGCTCAACATCACTAACTGTCAGGTAAATATGAATCAAAACCATGAGATACTACCTCATACTTGTTAAAATGGCGATCATCAAGAAGACTAGATAATACATGTAGGTGAGGATATAGAGAAAAGGGAACCCTATGCACTACGGGTGGGAATTTAAATTGGCATAGTCACTATAAAAAACAGTATGGAGGTTCCTCAGAAAATTTAAAATAGAGCTACCAGATGATCCAGCAATCCCACTTCTGGGCATATATAGTCAAAGGAAATGAAAACAAGATACTAAAAAAAAATTTTCACTCCTGTGTTGCAGCACTATTCACAACAGCCAAGATACAGAAAAAAACCTCTAAGTGTCCATCAACAGATGAATGCCTAAAGATCTATAGTGATTATATTTTTTAGTTTCCATCCATACCACTATGGCTTTATTATGCAAATTAAATTGTTTGAACTACTGTATTCATCTCAGGTCTGCCTGCCTCTGCTCAAATCTATTCTCTAGTCACTGTATAGATATATGATACCTTTGATTTTGACTGCAGGCCTGCAAAGCCTTAAAAATCTATTATCTGGTCTTTTACAGAAAAAGTTTCTAACACCTTGTCTATAGAATAATAGCTTTATTATGATGGAATCACATGCAAAAAGCTGCATATAAATTGTACAATTTGATAAGTTTTGACTACAACAATCAAGATGGTGAACATACTCATCAATCTCAAAAATTTCCTTGTGCCCCTTTATTTTTACTTAATTTAATTTTATATTGAAAATATATTTACTATAGGTAGTACATACCTGGGTCTTTCTTTTAAATCTAAATGGACAATCTTTGCCTTTTAATTTGTATGTTTAGACTATTTACATTTAATATAACTACTGATATGGTTAGGTTTCAGTCTATCTTGTTCTTTGTTTTCCATTTATCTCATCTGTTCTTTGTTCTAGTTTCTTCTTTTTCTGCCTTCTTTTAGAATTATTACATGCTTTTTATGATTTCATTTTATCTCCTTTGTCGGTTTATTTGCTTATTAGCAAAACTCAGCTGAACATTTACAGAACCTCTGCAGCTCTCTGGAGTTCTCTTTCAGAGGAGCATTCTCCTCCTTCATATTCTGTCTTGTGAAATCTATCTGTCTTGGTCAACTTAGACTTTCATATCTGTCTTCTCAGTCTTCAAAAAGAGTATACTGGGTTCTGCCAGGGTCCTTCCTCCCTGCAGCATGGCATGGACATTGTCAAGACACTGAGTTGGGCCAACTATAGGACTATTCCCTATCATTTACCATCTCTCTGTGATCATTGTCCTATAGTACCTGATACTTTATGTCTTAAATTTTTTTTTTCATGTATTTTTCATGGGTTTACTTTATTCACCTGGCAAATGTTACCATATCTTGGTTACAGGTAACAATCAGACTGCTTTAGTAACCCTAAATTTTTATTTTTTAATTGTCTTATTTCACTGCCTTCTATAATATTTTTCTTCAATCTACCACATCTAGTTTCTTAAAGATATGCTTTAAATTTTTTTTTCAAAGTATAATACAATACTACTACTATCTACTAGAATGTCTAAGGTGAAAAAAACACACAATACTAAGTGTTGGTGAGAATATGGGGCATTATGAGCTCTCATACATTGTTAGAGAAGTTTAAATTGGTGCTACCACTTTTGGTAACTATTTGGCAGTATCTACTGTTGATGAACGGAGATACCTCTTCCGACATACCAGTTCTACTCCTTGGCATAAACAAACCAGAATAGTGAAAAGTGAAAGCAGCTTCTCTCCCTGCTGGCAGTCATAGCAAGTTCCATTGCTAAGTGAATTATCACTCTTTCATTGGATTTTTATTTTCTGCAATTTTGTTAACATCTTGACCTTTCTCACCTTCACCCTTTTCTTTTCCCTTCACCCTTTGCTTTGTCCTTGTTAATGTAAACCTTCTATATCCCTTTGCATCTTTTTGTAACATGTTCTGAGGTAACGCAAATTGATACATTCAACCAACTACATTTAACAAAAAGTTTACACTTTGCTTAATTTCTAATTATACAACTAGAGTGAGTATATTTAGTAGAAAAATTAAATTACAAACAATTCATTATTTGAGAAATATTTGTGAAACAATTTCTTGATTTCTATTGCCATGTGCTTACTGATAAAAGTAGCAAGAATGTTAAAAAAATACAATGAAATCTGGTAATAGTGAATCTATAAAATATGAAACATAAATATTTTCATAAAATTACATAATAAATTATCTCAGTTAAAAATAGTTTTCTGTTTCAAAAATATGTTTACGTGGTGCTTAAATAGTAAAATATGTACATATTATAAAGGTCAGAGTAATTTTTATAGAAAAGTATGTACTAAAGGCACCTGTAATGAGTATAGTTATTGAAATACCAATAATAGTAATGAAGTGCATAGCTTGCATACAATTTCCCTTATAGATGTTTGAAAGTTCACTGTCTTCAGAAAATTGAAGTCTCTGGGTATTGATTGAAATACACTTGGAAAGTACTACTTACACACACACACATAGACACACACATACACACGCACATACACACACACTTAAGAAATGTATTACCTGTTCCACACATACTTTATTTAAAAAATTGAATAAAAATTGAATGGTTAGGCTATGTGTTGCTAGCAATGTTTTTTCTTTTTCTTTTTCTTCTTCTTATTATTTTTTTAGATTTATTTTTATTATCAGAGAACTCTAAGCAAAGGACCATGAGAAATCCTAGTTGGCATATCATGCTCTCATCATTCTCATCATTTGATGACATATGAAATCATTCAGTGATGAAATGTTCAAATGATTCTCATTATTTGATGAAATACTGAACTGTGTCTTCTGTGACAGAAACTATTATTAATATAATTGACAGTTTTTCCCTCATCTATGTTCAATAATTTGTAAGTTCAGATAAACCTGAATGACTTATCAGTAAAATATGTGATCTGTATCATTTCTCGCAATAGAATTCACAAAATTTAAGAAAGTGAGATAAGCAGTATCATTATTGTTTTCCTAGATGCTATTCTACAGTTATAAAAATTAAGTTTTATTGTCGTGTAAGTTGAGAAGGCTTGGAAAATTAGAGAATTGAAAAAATAAAAAAAGGAAAGAAAAAAACCCTAAAACGTAAAGGTTAATATTCTGTTTCTTCAGAATAACCTATTAAAAACAACCCAAGAAAAATCTCAAGAAAAAATATAAGTCTATTAATATTAAATTATAGATTGTGCTTCAAAATATTCGACCTAACCTTCCTTGCTGGGGGGCTATTATAAAATCCACATGAGACAATGTATATAAAAAGTGTCCTGAAACTAATTCTTTCTCACTGATACCAAGGAAATGTTTAAAAAGACATCTTCTTGAATAAGAAATTAGAAAACTCATTAGACCTACAAAAATGTACTGTTGGTTATGATTTTCATCCTAAAGAATCAGAGAAAGGGGCTTTGGTTCTGAAATAAGCAAGCAAACTTCTTTTTTCTCTAAAAGACCACCACCAAGATTTCAGATTAGCAGTGAGATTTTAAACTTTTGGTTAGGTAAAGAAGAGAACACCAATCTAGAAGCTATGTACTGGTTATTTTGTTTGTTTGTTTCTTTGTTTGTTTTTCTATATGACACAATAAGATCTACAAACTCTGGGCACAATACCCCCAGCAGATATTTGAGGGCCCTGAAAAGTAAGAAGCAGCAGGAATATTAGAGAAGACCAAAGTTCGAAGTACTACCAAGCTGATGATGAGTTTACCACTCTTCCCTTCCTTACCCTGCTACCCACCTCCTTCAATGATTGGGCTGTAGTGAAAAGCTAAAAGCTAAAAGTGGGCAGCAGGTCACTGACAGAGCTTTAGGACAAGCTTGTTCATCTTGGCTCTGTAAGTGGAAAATGGCATTCCTAATACTCATGAGAGAATGTGGAAAATCCCTTCTCTCTTTGTTTCTCTCTCTCTCTTTTTTCTTTTCTATCTTCTCTTGCCCAGCCCTCAAGCAATCATGTAGTAGTTATGGTGGTGGTGGTGGCCAATAATGAGAGTCCACAAGAACCCAAATTCTTAAAAAGGAATAACTTCCTCTCCCTTAACTGAAACTGTGGTTCTGAGAGGCTGGAGTCAACCCCCATTATATTTCTTTTTCTAATTGTCCTCCTCTCCCTTGACCCTTGATGCAGATCCAGTTGCAGAAGAGTACAACAGACTAAAGAAAGCCCAGCCAGCCTTTAACCAAGAGACATTAAAGTGGAGTCATAGGGAGCTGGAAAGCAGTGGGAAGAACATGGAATAGAGGTGCTTGGGAAAGCAATTCCATACACTCGTTTATGAGCCCCCGGGCTTACTCCCACACTGTACATATGTGGAACTGATTCCATTTAATATACCAAAGATTTTGGAAACTGAACCATATGACCACTGCCCAGATCTCAGACTATCAGTGAGGTTTTAAACTTTTGGTTAGGTAAAGAAGAAAACATCAGTCTAGAAACAACGTACAGATTATTTTTTATTTTTCCTATATGACACAATAAGGGAAACAAGGATATATACTGGCAAAATCAAGTAAGTTGCCATTAACAAGCCTAAAGTGAATATAATAGATCTTTGTTTTATCTTGCACTATTTTTTCCCATTTATATGTTAAAGATAATTGAAAAACAATTCATTCAAGACATAAATAAGTGTCAAAGGCAGAGAATTACTTGGAATATAAACTCAGAAATGTTTTAGTAGACTGAGGCTGGTGACATACAAAGTTAAAAGTCTAAAGCTGTTTCTAGGGTTAGAGTAAGGTAAGTGTTTTTATTCTTGAGTTAAGATAAAGTATGAAGACCAAAAGGTTTATTTTAGTAGTTTATAGCAATAGACCTCATTTTTATTTTTATTACCACTTTGAATACAGTCTGATAATAATACTGACACGAGATGAAAAGCTAAAAATAAATACAGATCACATTTAAGCGTTCCAACATTCATCTTCTAAATGTGATTTGCATTTAATATGGTGCTCTTAAGTATATTTTAGTCAACCAAACTTAAGCCTACATTAATACTACTTCCTTCATATTTAGCACTTCTCTTAAAAAAATATGCTTGTTGACTCTGTCAACATATTTTCAAGTACACTGAAATAAAATGCTATTTAATTTTTTATTCCTTAATTGAAGATTCTTTTTCCTATTTTACTGTTTTTCTAGACATCTAGTAGTGACAGTTTCTAACTTTTTATTTTAATATTCCTCTCTCACACACTCCTTAATCCAGAGTAAATTTATTTTTATGAATAAGTGAAACCATCCCCAAAGAAAAAACACCCAGTGATTCACTATAAATTAATAATAATAGCTACAACTCTGAGGAAGATTGCGGACTAGGTAAAAGCAGGGTTCACCTCTTCCCAGATTCACATTGAAAGTACAACCAAATTATAAAATAATCAACACGGAGAATCACCTGAAGTCCAGCTGATTACAACACGTATGTCTGATAATATGAAGGAGTCGCATCAGAAGGGGCTGAACCAAATCAGGCTGAACCCGTGCCCCTCGGTGCTGGAGGATCACTGGGAGGGAGAGCAAGGCTACAGAGGTTCTCCTGAAGGAGAGGCGGGGTTCTGACCTCATTCTGGGGCTCTCTAGACCAGGGTCCCAGCCTAGGGAAGAGTTTCCCATAACGCTGACTATAAAAAAACAAAGGGGATTCCAGCAGTCTGGGTAAAACCGAAGGAGACTGAAATCCTAGACATCCCTTTGAAGGGCTCATACATAGGCTCTCTGACCTGAGAACACTCACCTGGGACACTGTCGGTGGGTGAGAGGCACGAGTGGGATTCATATTGGGAACGTCAGCATTACCTGCTGCCAGAACAAAGCTGGATGGGCAGCCACCTTCATGCCTAGTCCGGCCCTCTTACTGGGTAATCTACAGAACATGCTAGTTTGATGGGGCAGACTCCTCTCATAGGGCCATTAGGAAGCTCTGGCCTGAGGACTTCAGCCCACCCCACCTAAACCGCAGATTGCAATAGAGCTTTTGTTTGTGGATGGCTGCCACGCCCTGCACCATTTCAGGGCCAAACATTCACAGAATGTACCTAGCTCTGTGAGAGAGCACTTCAGAGACAGTTTCAGGCAGATCACTGCTGCCAACACAAACTTGAGTGGATCTCGGGGATCCGTGGGCTGGTCTCAGACAGCAGCTGGTCTTGCTGTTATCAGGGATTTTCATGGGAACCTGTGAATAGTTACTGAAATTTCAGCAAGACTGAGGCTATATTGATCTGACAGTCATTGTCTCCCTCAGACCCTGCCCCACCCAACCAATTGCCCCAGGCAGCGCATTGACTCAGCCTCCACCACACAGCTCCTCCCCTGGGGTCTCCTAATACACACAGGTAACTAACTTTGGTTAGCAAAATGTGGGCATTACAGGGGAATCAGTTGCAGTCAGACCCCTTCTGCCTACAAGAGCTTCAATATTGCATCGGGGGATTATATGGGTCTGTGAAAACAAGCCAGATGACAGCTGGTCTCACTGTGATCTGTGACTACAATGGGAATGCCTGGGAACAGAAGTTGCAGCAAAACTGAAGTTGTATTGGTCTTATGGCCCTTGTCTCTCTGAGATCGGGCTTCACCCAAGTCACAAAATGCCTGTAGCCCATTGACAGGCATCCTCCTCCACCCTGCTTTTCTCTGAGGTTACACATTCTTCACAGACAAGAGACCCTGTCTAGTGTAGTGAGTGCATTTTGGAGAAAACAGTTGTAGGCAGACTACTGCTGCCTGTATGAGCTGCAATATCTCTTGAGGGGATCACAGGGTCTTAGGGACTGTGTTAGTATAAGATAGAGTATCGCTTCGGCAAATCTCAAGGGTTTTTTGGGCCCACCACAGATAACAGTAGATCTTGCAATGATATCTGACATTGGTGGGAGCTCACAGTCCCACAGATAACAGCAAATCTGGTGCTGGGGAGGACTGATAGCACCGCGCCTCACTGAAATAATAAATTACCTGTGGCAAGTCCGCTTCCAGGCAACCCAGCCCCATCTTGTGCTTTCTTTGGGTCACAAATTCAACAGCAGACAATATCACTCAGTTCATGCAGCCCACACAAAGCCCATTTATCCAGAAGAAGCATTCAGTGGAAGGCCACAAACTCACACCTAGAGCTTTAGTAAGTCTTAAACAGAACTTAGGTATTTGCAGGCCCGAGGTAGGCAGCAGCTGACCTTGTTATGATTGGAAACTTGTACATAGAACCGTAGAGACAGTGCTAGCATGTAAACTGAAATTTCAGTGGCAGAGGGAAATTTACTCCATAGATACAGGAGACTCCCGGGGTCCCTACACTACTAAACATGCATATTGCCCAGAGGCTCTCCCAGTTTCAGAGACTTATGGACAACTAACAGGCAGTGTCAGATCTTGAGGAGCATTGGTTCCTCTGCTAAACTGCCCTAGGTAAGAAATGGGGGATAACTGGACTACTGCCTACAGTGTAATCTCTTCTACTTAATTCTAGATACAGCATGGACAACAACCATCTGAGGACCACTTTGTAACTCCCATCAGGTATCCCTGAGCAATCAAAGGCAGCAGCTGACCTTGGTCTACTGGGGAGCCCCTCCAAAGGGTCCACCAAACCAATGCACCCAGAGGCTGTCATTAGACCACAACAGAACAACTCCTGACTAGTTTCATAAGTGGTACACACAAAGGATGGTTGCAACAAATACACAAAGCTGCTAGGGCAAATCCCACTCAGTGGGGTCAGCCCCAATATAGCAACTCTTACCCTGTGGGTGCAGCCAGTTTCCACAATTAGTCAGCTTGACCATTGATCCCAGCCACAGATGTACTAACACCAATAAAGTCTTAGCAACAACAAAAAAGATCACATACAATCCACACAAAGATCACATCCAGGGCCCTCAGCATGGGTGATGAAAGGGAGTGTGCCACTGGGCCACATAGGACACCTTTGACATAAGGCCATCTGGCCAAGGATGAGAGACTAAACAAATATTCCTAACACATAGAAACAAACACAGAGAAGTTAATAAAATGAGAAAAAAAATGCCACAAATGAAACAACAAGAGAAAACTTCAGAAAATAAGCTAAATGAAATGGAGGCAAGCAACCTACCAGAGACAGAGTTCAAAATAATGGTTATAAGGATGCTCAATGAACTTAGGGGGAGACTGGAGGAACACAATGAGAACCTTAACAGAGAGACTGTAAGCATAAAAAAAGACATAGAAATCATAAAAAAAAGAACCAGACGGAAATTAAGAATACAATAACTGAAATGAAAAATACACTAGAAGGATTCAACCATAGATTTGACAAAGCAGAAGACTGAGTCAGTGAGCTGGAAGACAAGGTAGCCGAATACATCCAATTGGAACAACAACAATAAAAAAGAATTAAAAATGAGGATAGTTTAAGAGACCTCTGAGACAACATGAAGCATAACAACATCCAGATCATAGGACCATCTGAAGGGCAAGAAAGAGATCAAGGGATTGAGACTCTATTTGAAGAAATAATGACAGAAAACTTTGCTAACCTGGCAAAGGAATTAGACATACAAGTTCAGGAAGCACAAAGAGTCTCAAACAAGAGGAATTCAAACAGACCCACACCAAAACACATCATAAATGCCAAAGGTCAAAGATGAAGAGAGAATTTTAAAAGCAGCAAGGGTACCCCCATAAGAATATCTGCCGATTGTTCAATGGAAACTTTGCAGGCCAGAAGGGACTGGAAGAAGTATTCAAAGTTATGTAAAACAAGAATCTACAACCACAAATACTCTCCCTAGCAAGGCTTTTGATTAAAAGGGAAGGTGAAATAAAGAGCTTCCCAGACAGGAAAAAGCTTCAGGAATTCATCACCAACAAGCCAGCATGTCAAGAAATGTTAAAGGGTCCTCTGTAAAAAGAGAAGGGGTAAAAAAAGAAAAAAAATAATAAGAATAATAAAATTTCAATAATTATGTACCTATTGGTAATCCCTTTAAATGTAAATAGATTAAATGCTCCAATCAAAAGAAATAGGGTAGCCAAATGGGTAAAAAAATGAAACAAGACCCATGCATATGCTGTCTACAAGAGGCCCACTTCAGATCAAATGATAGTCACAGACTGAAAGAAAAAAGATGAAAAAAAATATTTCATGCAAATGGAAATAAAAAAAAAAAGCTAGGCTAGTGATACTAATATCAGATAAAATGACTTTGAAACAAAGGCTAAAATAAGAGACAAAGACAAAGAAAGGCATTACATAATGATAAAGGGATCAACAAACCAAGAAGACATAAACCTAGTAAACATATATGCACCCAACATAGGAGCACCTACATACATAAAGAAATTATTGACTGACATTAAAGGAGAGATCAATAGTAATACATTCATAGTAGGAGACTTTAACACCCAATTTATACCAATGGGAAGATCTTCCAGACAAAAAATCAAAAAGGAATCAATGTCCTAAAAGACACACTAGACCAGACAGATTTAATAGATATTTTCAGAGCATTTTACCCCAAAGCAGCAAAATATACATTCTTCTCAAGTGCGCATGGAAAATTTTCCAGGATAGACCACATGTTAGGACACAAAACAAGTCTCAATAAATTTAAGAAGATTGAACTCATGTCAAATGTCTTCCCCAATCACAATGGTATGAAACTAGAAATCAACTACAAGAAAAAACCTGAAAAATATGCAAATACATGAAGGCTAAATAACATGCTGCTAAACAATGAATGGGTTATCAATGAGATCAAGGAAGAAATCAAAGATACCTTGAACAAATGAAAATGAAAACACAACTCAAAATCTATGGGACACAGTAAAAGCAGTCCAAAGAGGGAAATTCATAGCAATGCAGGCCTATCTTAAGAAACAAGAAAAAACTTAAATAAACAATCTAACCTTCCACTTAAAAGAACTAGAAAAAGAACAACAAACAAAACCCAAAGTGACTAGAAGGATGGAAATTATAAAGATCAGAGTGGAAATAAATAAAATAAGAGTCTAGAAAAACAATACGAAAATTAATGAAACCAAGAGCTGGTTCTTTAAAAGGATAAACAAACCGGCAGACCATTAACTGGACTCTTCAAGGAAAAAAGAGAGCACTCAAATACATAAAATCGGAAATAAAAGATGAGAAATATATAGGATTCCACAGAACACAAAGGATCATAAGAAAATACTACAAGCAATTATTCACCAATAAATTGGACAATCTGGAAAAAATGAATACATTCCTAAAAACATATAATCTCTCACGACTGAGTCAAGAAGAATCAGAAAATCTGAAGTGATCAGTTACCACCAATGAAATCAAATCAGTAATCAAAAACCTTCCTTCAATAAAAAGTCTTGGACCAGATGGCTTCATAGGTGAATTTTACCAAGCATTCAAAGAATTAACACCTATTCTCAAACTATTCTAAAAATTCAAGAAGGGGGAAGGCTCCCTAACTCCTTTTATGATATCACCATTACCTTGATTCCAAAACTAGACAAAGACATTACAATAAAATAAAACTAGAGGCTGATATCTCTTTTGAACATTGATGCAAAAATCTTCAACAAAATATTAGAACACTGAATTTGGCAATATATTTAAAATATTGCATTCTTTTACACCAGTGGCATTTTTAGACACCAATGATGAACTTTTAAAAATAGAAATTAAGGAAAAAATCCCATTTACAGTTGCATCAAAAACACTAAAATACCTGGGAATCAAATTAACCAAGGTGGTAAAAGACCTGTTCTCAGAATATCATGTCATCGGAAAAAGAAACTGAAGAAGAAACAAATAAATGGAAGCATATATCATGTTCATGGGTAGGAAGAATCAACATTATTAAAATGTCATACTATCCAAAACAATCTATAGATTCAATGTGATCCCTATCAAAATAGCAATGGCATTTTTTCAGAGAATTATTAGAAATAATCCTAAAATTTATATGTAGCCATAAAAAACTTGGAATAGCCAGAGCTATCTTGAGAAAAAAAGAACAAAGTTGGTGATATCATACTACCTGATATCAAACTATACTACAAGCCTACAGTAATCAAAACAGAATGGTACTGGCATAAAAACAGATGCATTGATCAATGGAACAGAATAGATAGCCCAGAAATAAATCCATGCCTATATACTTACTTAATATGTGACAAAAGAGGTAAGAATATACAATGGGGTAAAGATAGTCTGTTCAATAAATGGTGGTGGGAAAATTGGACAGATACATGCAAAAATTGAGGCTGGATCATCTTCTTACATTGTTTACAAGAATAGACTCAAAATGGATTAAAGATTTAAATGTAAGACTCAAAATCATAAAACTTTTAGAAGAAAACATAGGAAGTAAACTCTCTGATATTACTAACAGGAAATTCTTTTCAGATATATCTCTTTGGGCAAAGGAGACAAAAGAAAAAATAAACAAATGGAACTACTTCAAACTAAAAAGTTTTTGTGTAGCAAAGGAAACCATCAACAAAACAAAAAAGACAACTGACTGTGAGAAGATATTCGCCAATGATACAGCTGATAAGGAGTTAATATCCAAAATATATAAAGAACTCACACAATTCAACAACAAAAAACAAAATCCAATAAAAAAAATGGGCAGAAGATCTGAAAAGATATTTCTACAAAAAGGAAATACAGATGGCCAATAGACATATGAAAAGATGCTCAAGGTCACTAATCATCAAAAAAATGAAAATTAAAACCACAGTGAGATATTACCTCACACCTGTCGGAATGGCTATCATTAATAAATCAAAGAACAAGTATTGGCAAGGATATGGAGAAAAGGGAACCTTCATACACTGTTGGTGAGATTGCAAATTGGTACAGCTGCTATGGAAAACAATCTGGAGGTTTCTCAAAAAAATTAAAAATGGATATACCTTTTGGCTCAGCAATTGCACTTCTGGGTATTTATCCACAGAAAACCAAAACATAATTCGTACAGATCTATACATCCCTACGGTCATGGCAGCACAATTTACAATAGCCAAGATATGGAAGCAACCTAAATGACCATCAACAGATGATTGGATAAAGAAGTTACGGTTCATACATACAATAGAATATTAATCAGCCATTAAAAAAATGAAATCCTACCATTTGCAATGACATGGATGGACCTAGAGGTTATTATGCTGAGTGAAATAAGTCAAACAGAGAAAGATAAATACCATATGATTTCACTTATATGTGGAATCTAAGGAACAAAAAGAACAAACTAATAAAAAATAGACTTACAAATACAGAGGACAATCTGTTGATGGATGCAAGGGAGGGGTGTTGGAGGTCTAGAATAATGGAGTGAAAGGTTAAAGAAGTACAAATTAGTAGTTGATAGATAGTCACAGAGATGGGGAGCAGGGCATAGGGAATGTAGTTAGCATTAACATAATGGCTAGATGAAGAGGCAAAGGAGAGAAAGAGCAATTAGGGGAATCGTTTTATAAACTATATAAATGTCTAACCAATGTATTGCATACTTGAAACTAATAAAATAAATTTTAAAAAATAGCTACAGCAAAACCACTTAAAAACACCGATTACTCATAATAAGCCAGAAACTGCATGGCATTTCGAATACAATTTTTTAGTTATTTTAATAAAAATTAAGCACAAAAAATAATAAAGACCAGGGTCTTTAGATTATATGGCTTCGAATTCTATTTCTACGTATTTTTTAACTGTCACATGAGGCAGCTTATTTTCTCTGCATCATTTTTCTCATCTGTAAAATGGGGATAAAGGATAGAACCTGAGAAGTTGTGAGGATTTAATGCGTTAATATGTGTAAAGTGATCAGAAGTGTGGCTAGCATGCTATTATTTAGATGTAAAAATGGAAGTTATGTGATATTAAGTAACTTGGTACGGCAGACTGTTTTTTTCCAAAAAGAGCCTCAAAAAAATAAAAGAAGTCAAATATATGGTGATGAAAGGAAATTTAACTTTGAGTGATGAACACAATGTAATGCACATATGATGTATTACTGAATTGTACACTTGATACGTATATAATTTTATTAAACAGTCATCCAAATAAATTTAATAATAATAAAAAAACCAATATCTCTCACCCTACATACACTTCTGAAAATGTCTCATGGATACTCTTTCCATAAAGAATTAGGTTTATTTTCCTTCCTCCTGAATCTTGGCATACTTGTAACCACAGTGAGTCTATGTGACGTCCTAGTATAGAACATAAAAGGTGATAGAGCTGTTGCCTGTTTCTTCTGGGATGCTTAGTTTTAGAACCTAGCAACCATGCCCAGAGGAAGGCCAGGCAGCCATCGAGCAGCTCAGGTAGAGGTCTCAGGCCCTTGGCCCACAGCTCTTGATGAGCTTCCTGCTAATTACACCTGCCAGCCAGGTGAGTAAACTACCTGGAATGTAGATCCTCCAGGCCCCAATGGAGTCACCCCAGCTGATGCTACATAAAGTAGATAAGCTGTCTTTGCCGATTCTTGCCCAAATTACTGATTTATAAGCAAAATAGATTATCGTTTTTCTAAGTCACTAATTTTTTAGGGGAGGGGGCATTTTCTTATGTAGCACTGAGTACCTGAAACTCTTGCTCAAAGTTGTATGTAGGAGAGCCAAAAATAAAGGCCTATGTTCATTCTAATTCATAATCTGAGTTCTCCATTGTTTTTGAAAGAGCATGACTACTTTGTAATCTAGAGCAATAAAGGAGTGAGCCCCAACTTTTAAAGAATAATTGGTGATGTATTTGGATTATTAATAACTATTATAATAGTAGCTAAATCATTTGTGAGATTTTAATTAACAGGTATGGTTTTAACTAATGATTTTATGTTCTATTGGATATTTTTTTTTGTAAAAAGCAAAACAATTGTAACTTTATTAAGACCATTAGAAATAAAAATGTATTCATCATAAAAATTGCTTTATGTCACTACTTCATTTCATGAAGTGGCAAGATATTTTATTTTTCAACCTAGAATTGAAGAATCAAGTCATCATAAAATGGTTTGTATGCATGATTTGAACGTTTTGACCAAACTCACTCATCACTGTTCAAAGTCTCATGTACTCTGACATCTCAGTAAAGTTTGACAACCATATCTTCTGCTAGCTTAGCAACAAATTTACAATCCATTCTTCAATCTGACAATTGTGAATGTCCAGCTGTCATTTGTGGCACTTCTGTAGCTGAATTGTGCAGAAAAACTAATGTAAAAATTATTGAATTATATACTGTAAAATTTTTAAAATAAGAAAAACATACATTTTCTTTTTATAATTACTAAGCATGTTAATAATTGACATAATTACTATTTGTCGTTTACTACAAATTGGTGTTTTTCATATATTATTCCATTTGTCTTACAAAATCAGTGCTGTAGGTATTAAATCTTCATTTCACAAATGAGGAGATAAAGGCTTTAATAGTTATTCAAGGTCACAGAGATAATATGCGAATACACTAGGATATAAAAACAGGTCTTTCTGATTCTTCAGCCCAAACTTTGGGTTGACACCTTGTTGTTATGTGAATATATATGCATATGCACAAACATGCACACACTCACATATATATATAGAAATATGCTAAACATATGAAGATATCCCTAGCAATACTTATGCATATTTATCTCTTCCCCTGTAACCTAACATTGCAATTATCATCTGCATTCTGCCATCTGCTCTTTCTTATTTCATATAGAAAAGCATGTCTTGTCAACTACATTGCAAATTAAAGTAAGGTTTCTGTATATGCCATTGCACTGGGACAATACTACAGACACAGCAGAGGCTTAAATATAAGCTGTATGGATTACCTACCTACATAATTAATATACTTATTAGTCAAAATTATATGAGAATATTATAGAATAAACCTTACCAAAATATTCACCATTTGCTTTTCTTAAGAATTATAAAAACAAATACTATGTTATGACTTAAATTTTCTTAACTTTTCATTGAACCTATCTTCCTCATAGATATTCAGATAATATTTCTTCCTATTTTTCCACATAAGCTTGAAATGATTACTTATATTATGGATAAAATGTGAATGAATGTTTCCTATGCATTTCTACCATGAAGAGCCCACTATTTTACAGTTAAACTGTAGTGCTTGAATATCATAATGATACTTTGAGTTTTACTTTGTATTCAGCACCATAATTAATGTTTGTACATTGGATAACAACTCATGTTGTTACTGAACAGTTTATTTACCATCTATCTATTAATATTTTTAAATAGCTTTCCAAAACCTTCTTTTACATTTCATTGGAATGTTCTATAAATATTGAAGTAAACTTAAGCAGCATCTTCAATTCAATACAAGTATAGTGCCTATACTGATCCACCATGGTTTGGATATGAGATTCTCATGGATCACAAAGGCACATTCAAAGGTGAAATGTTGTACACAGCAATAGCAGACACTCAAGATTCAGAATGCCTAACGTATTGCTTGCACTGGCTCTACATGGCTCCATGATCAGCAGAAACTAGATTGTGCAGGTTTTACAAGTGTGATGTGTCTAATCAGAATATGGTCTCTTGATTTGTCTCATATCTACTTCCACATATGTAGAACTATTACACCGTTGGCCTGAGCCTAAATTTTCCACTGACTATTTTATACCCAGGCAGATCATCTATAAGCTGGTGCTTAGATAATCCAATTTTCATAGGAAGTAAGAGTTCTGTAAAACCAGTTACAGCATTTCATAAATCCATAACTGTTTCTACTGAAAAAATATGGACCATAGAGGCAGTTTTCTATTATAGAATTATCAGATGCTATGTACATACACATTTTGTGAAATTCTTTTGTATGAATCTTTTTGTGTAAATATTTTGTATAGGTATGTGTAAATATTTTAAATACAGTGCAGCAATTCTTAGCAGACCTTTCTTTATAATCTGTTTTATACATTCGTGTATCAGATTTCCTTAAATTGGGTGTACTCTAGATACCAAGGTAAAATATGCTACTGGACCAAAACAATTACATTATCAACATACAATAATTTATTTCTCTCTCATTTTTGATCCAAGTGCACACTGCACACACCTCCATTATAGCTGGTATTTGATAGTTCTGCAATGGTTTGATTTCATGACCATTACAACAGTGTGTGAGCATTTGTGTGAAGAAAGTATCTTTGTATTAAAATTCTCATCCTCTAACACAGTGCGTAGTACATATCAATTGCTGAATAAATATTTGTTAAAAGAATAACAAAACAAATTAGTGGTCTTCAATAGCCTTTGGCTTATAAAACCAAAATTTTTATGTTCAGTTAATATTACTATATCGTAAATATTCTGATATAGCTTCTTTAAGTATTCTTTGCAAGAACACTTACAAAAGACACCTAGAATTAACATAACATTTTTCTATATCTGTTAGCAATGAAATTTCATATTCAAGCACTAACTACTTAGAAAATTAATCCTAAATTGTATCACATGCTTTTATTTTGAAGCCTGTAATTTTAGAACTTTTGCCTCAAATTGCTATATTGATGAATATATTCAGCTCCCATGTTTGACAGCATATCTTAAATTGAATCCATATGTAATTTTCCTTTTTTACATCTTTACAAATGGGAAAATTAATGTCAAAATAATGGTGCTATTGCAAAAACCATTTAGCTGATACTATATTTTCAAGTACAATTACCTTTGATTATTGTCAAGTGGAACAACTTTGGTAAATGTATAATTGACTGTAGTTACTACTGACTCAGCATATAATAGAGAAATCAGGGGTACAGATAACATAGGACTCAGTCCCTGAAGAGGTAATGCATATACACCTCAAGTTACGTGATAGTATGAGACACAATGTAATTAACTACCTCATGAATGATAAAGACAATAAATGCCTGGAGTTTCAAGAAGAAACATATTAATATGAGATGGAATAGCTAAAATCAGCCTAGAGATGTGGCATTTTAATTGGATTTTTTTCTATGGAGAGGTAGAATTGGAAGAATGAGGGGGGGAAAAAGATGTTGAAATGAAAATGAGTATCACAAGTTCCTAAACACAGAGTAGAAACCAACATGAATAAAATGAAGAGTTGACAGTAGAAAGAAGAGAAATATAAAATAGTTAAGAAGAAAATGTTACTAAGAGTCTTATTAGACAGCTTAAAGCAGGGGTCCCAAACCCACTGGCCACGGACCAGTACTGGTCCGCAGCCTGTTAGGAATCAGGCTGCACAGCAGGAGGTGAAGGACAGGCAAGGGAAGCTTCATCTGTATTTGCAGCCTCTCTCCAGTGCTATTGAAGAGACATGAAACAGGAAATGAGATCAGGTGGGAGACCAAGGCATTGACCCTGAGAAGAAATATTTAACAACTAAACAAGAATAGCAGTGCTGAAAAGAGGGAAATGTGGGATTGTGAAGAGAAATGATTTTAAAAGTTGTGTGGACAAAGAACAAGGTATAGACTAAATGTCATTTAAACATACTTATTAAATACATTTAATATACTTAAATTAGGTCAATGATGTTGACTGTATCATTATAGATCAAATTTGGAACTTCTGACGCAGAAATCTTATATTCAAATACCATTGATTGACATATATTGCAGACCTGAATTTACTCACCTATTAAGTAGAGATGAGAACAGACCTACCTGTTGGGATGATGCACAAGATAATTTATTCAATGCATTTAGCTGGTGCCTACCTCATTAAAAGCTAGGTCCATAAGTTTTAAGGTCAGTCTGCCCACAATGCCAAGAAAAAAATTCTCCTAAATACCTAAACTATTCAAGCAAACAGCTGTGATGGTTAACCAAATACAGTCACATGTTACATAACTAATGATGTTTTGGTCAATGGACTGCATATACAATAGTGGTCCCGTAAGATCATAATGGAACTGAAAAGTTTCTACCACCTAGAGAGGTTTTAGTTGTCCTACATCATAGCGCAAAGCATTATTTACATGTTTATGGTGATGCCAGTGTAAACAAACTTATTGTGCTGCCAATCATATAAAAGTATAGCACATACAATTATGTTCAGTATGTAATACTTGATAACAATAATAAACAAATATGTTACTGTTTATATACTTACTAAGGTATATATTTTATCATTATTTTAGAGTATACTGTTTCTATTAATAAAAAAAAGTTTTCTGAAAACCATATGCCCTGTTACACCAGCAGTAGCCTCACACATCTCATGATTATTGCATCTCTTGATTGCATTATTTTGCTTGTGCTTGATTAAATCTTGTTTGTTGTTGTTTTTACAATAACCTGCTGTATAGGCCTGTAGACTAGGAGCAACAGTCTATATTATATAGCTTAAGTGTATAGTAGGCTATACCATTTAGGTCTGTGTAAATATACTCTATGTTGTTTGCACAACAAAATCACCTAAGGACACATTTCTCAGAACATATCCCCTTCCTTAAGCAGTGCATGACTGTAACCAATCCATGTATATCATAAATAAATTGTCATTTCCCAATAAATAGAATTAAAAATGCATAGTATGATACTGTAGCTATTATTAGTAAAATATACTCTAGCTTACATAATGAAAAATAACTTTAGAATAACAAACTTATGTTTAACTTTTGCAATGTTTAATTTTAGCCAACTATTGGTAGTTGATATTTTTAACTTCTATATTCCCTCACGGAAAACCAACCAAATGAAATCAAATTTAAAAAACAATGGATTAGGTTTGCTTTGTGGCAGAAAGGTAATCCAGGAGAAAAAAAATCTTTCCACATCTTCCAACTTAGCAGAATAAAAGTTCTTGTTTGAGACAAGTGAATTTAATTTTGTGTAACCTAATTTGTTGATTGATGTTGGTCCAAGATTAGCAACAAAGTTACATGCATGTAACAGCCCAATTTTTATGTGTACTTTTAAGAAAATATAAGCCTGGTAGCTCTACAACAGCCAACAAACATTTCCCCTTTCCCCGCTTATGTTTGAGATCATGTGTTCTTAATCACTCTAATCAACTTACCTTAAAGATTAGGAGGGAAAAATCTTGCTGTTGTAAGTGAATCCACTAAAAATCTATTCTAGCATGAATCCACTTAACAAACATATTTTGGATGCTTTGTTTATTCAATCAATTCTGCTGAGAGCATAAAACGTCTTTGTTTCACAAATTCTCCATTTATTTCTTCACAATTCCTTTCTATGAAATTTCTTCACTCTTTCTGATGGAGAATAACATCATAGGGATCTAAGAACTGCTTCACTATGATAAATTTTTAAAGAAAGAATGCAGGCTTCCTTTTAATAATCTCAGATATAATGAACTATTTAGGGGTAGAAACCCTAGTGGTACATAACCTGCATTTAAATCTTGACCCATCCACTTACTAACGTTATGAACTTAGAAAAGTTAATTTCTCTGTCTCGTTTTCTCATATATGTAACAGTTTTAAAAACAGCACTTATCTTGTAAGGATACCTTGAGCGTTAATTGAGTTAATATTTCTAAAGCATTTAGTTTCTGGCATATAGCTAATGCTATGTAATGATTCCCTTATACATGATTTTATCCAACCATGTAAAGAATCTTTATATCTTTATAACACATAAGGAATCAATTACTGTTTTGAGAATCAACAGCTATTCAATATATAAGGTAAATATTTCATGATTTCACTATTTCTTAAATAAATAAAAGTGTTGTTGCCTTTCATATGGCTAAAATTTACTCTTTTCAAAGTTGTAGACTGCTTCCAAGGTTTAAAATACTGTCATTTAGTGAAAAAAAAAATCTGTTTAGAACACAATCATACACACTTTTATCACGGATCTCTCACCCATCCTTTTTACAAAAAGAAGAAATAAAAGGCATTATGAAATGTTTAAGCTATTGGTGACAACAGAGATAATCTATGGCATTTACAAGAAACAGAACTTTAGAAAGATAAAGCACATTCCTAGAATTAGACTTTGGTATAGTAACAGAGCTGGACTTAAAATTCAATTCTTCTGACTCCATGGACAGGCATTTTCCCTCCACACTGCAATCATTACACAGATCTCTACCCCTTAAATATTTCATTAGCTTTTTCTAGACCTTTCTCTAATCTCTTTCCTTCCTTGCAGTATCATAATCAGAGCAACCTGTAGTATTTCTGGAACAGACACTATGATTTTGTTCAAAAAAGTATGATACTGTATTTTGTGACATTTTCCTCACTCTTCAATCTGTATACACATCAAAAGTCTTATATAGTCTCCTAACTTTGTCTCCAGTAGGCAAATAACTATATCAATTCCTGTTGCTCTAATTCTAAAAGAGATGCTAAATCTGTCCCTTTATCTCCATATCCATTGCTAGCACACAAGTCCACCTCACTATCATATTTTGCCTGAATTATTCCAATAAATCTTTTTAATTTTGCACCCACAACCTTACAACATAGTTTTGACGCTATAGTCAGAGTGATCTTTTAAAATTGTAAGGCAGCATTTATGAATGGAAACTCTAGAGCAAAATATCTTTACTGTTTAAACCCTCTAATCGCTAAAATTTCATTCGGAACAAAACCAAAATTCCTTATATAGCCTAAAGGGAAGATCTGATCCCTGCCTACTTCTCCAATCCCTCTCTTCCACTCTCACTTTGTTCCAGTCATACTGGCCTTCTTGCTTCTTCTAGAATAATACACTGAAGATATTTGCGCTATAGGATTGATCCTCTAACGAGTCTCTCTCTATCATAACACATGTTCTTATTTTCTGTATAACATTACCATAATTTGAATTTATTTTGTTCATTTATTAGTTTACTTTTTATTGCTACTCTCAAGAGCAAGAAACATCATTTTTGTTTATGACTTATCCTTTGTGCCTAGAACAGACCGTGGCAATAGTAGTTTATTTAGTATTTGTTGATTGAGTGAATATGACTCTTAGGGTCAACATAGTTTCAACTATCTTCCAACTCAATTACCAGTAAATTGTTATCACTATTCACTAGAGAAGATATATTCCTTAATATTATTTATCCAATATACCGTAAGCATACCCCTACTGGAGTTTGGACCTTAAATTTCTTCAGAGTGTTTTCAATTTCAACAGTTCTCTTCTCATTCTAAAATAAACATGATCTTTGTTCAAGGAAAGAAAGCCATTTTTTCTAGTATCATAAAAAAGTTTCTTGCATGAAGAGTATATACAAGAGTTGTATCTGGGGGGCAATATTCCTATGTTTCTAGCCTTTCAGTAATTTTCCTTCATAAAATGCAATTTTCTCCATTACTCTATCACCTACTTGAGGCTTCTTTTGCTCTAGTGGAACTCTCAGATGTAAAAGCAACACTGTCAGCATGTTTGGTTACCTCATTAAGAGTACCTTGCCAATAACAAGCAATCAAGAATTATGAGCTAGCAATGAAGATTCTGATCCTTATGTACCTATGTACCAGTATTAATTCAGGTAGTGAGGAATTTATGTCTTCACAGGGTACTGGGTATTGGGAAATATGAAGTCTATGTATTGCTGTACATTACAGCACTTTCTTAATTAAGATTGGGAGCCAAATTTAGCTTTACTCAATGTGTATTATTGCCTTATAGATAAGAACACTGAGGCAGTGCAATGTGATGAAAGATGCAAGCGGTCTAATTACAATATCTTAGTGTTATATAAAAAAGATATTTTTGTCCCTTCAACTTGTAAAAGGGGTTACTAAATGACTGAAAATAACTAAATATTTGCTTTCTGATGGTTTCCCTTTAAGAGTATTTCCAGATTAAGTAATGATATTTTTAGACATGTTAACTTTTCTTTAGTTATGAATAATGCCTCACTGGTTATATGTTTTATTTTATCTAGGAGATAAGGTAATGTGAATTGGATGACTTGCATAAATTATATGAAAGATAAAAGTACCCTAATTAAGAATTCAAATTTTTGTAAAAACTTTTCATAGATTTTAGGCTTTAGGTAACTTTAAATTTTCCAATATTGACCATACCTATGAAAAAGAACCTAAATATTTAATAAAACATTTAAGACTGAAGAAACAAAAATATTGCTAATCAAAAGAATCCCTGTGTCGACTTTTCAGTGTTTCCATTTTCATAGATACATTTAGTGAGTACACTACTTCAGCGATTTGAATTGAGACTTTAGAAAAACAGACAAGGGTTACTGCTTGATAATTTATTAGAGGAAACACAAGTTTCATTTACCTAATTCTATAAAATATATCTTGATAATTTTTGGACACACTCGTGTCGAAATGCAGTACAACTGTCCAATTGATAAATTAGCTTTGTTTGCTTGGTTATTGAAAAATAAATAAAATTTACAAACTGAAAATGATGCATATTTTTCTCTATTTTCTAAGATACTATTTGGTTATAATTCATGTGCAATTTCCGAACCAACGTACCTTAGGCTTTTCGTCAAATGTTTCCAGCTTAAACCAGTCATCATACTTAGGTCTATCATAGAACTATAAGATTTTCACATCTTTCCTGTATCTAACTCCATCAAGCAATCAAAGCCATATCCACACTCAGGTTAGCATTAGGTATTTATGAATATGTCTATTTCAATCATTGGATTGCAGACTCTTAGAGTGCAGACACTTAGAGTTCAGACAGTACGCCATGTTCACCTCTGTAACCTCTTACACCTAACATCAAGCTTCCTACATAGTCTACTGAGCAATAGTAAGCTTTCAGTAAATATCTATTGAATTAAATTGGATGAGAGGACTGAGAAATTGTACTAAAAAGCTGGGTAATGGAGACTGTCAGTGTGTAACTAAGCAGTACAGGTAAAAATGCTGAATGTGCATGCTGGCATTGCTGGAGGGAACACAAGTACAGAGGCTGCAAGATTGAAAGAACCATTTGACAGAAATATATAATTTACGGAGCACTTAATATGTATCACACATGTGGTGAAACATCGTACATACACTATCTCATTCAATCAGTCACAGTCAATTGATAAGGTAGGAAGGCTTTATCTCATTGCAATATACATGAGAAGCCTGAGGCAATATGATGCGATGTTTAAGAGTTCATGGATTCTGCTTTCATATCGGAGTGTGATTCCTGGTTTTGCTAATTAAAACCTCTATGCAGCACTGACCCAGGTAAGATCCTAAAGGGTAATACTGCTCAAAATGTAAAACACAACACTTTTGACACCACATATTTATTTCTATTATTCCTCTTATACTTGAATGAGTCCCTGGTATTTAAGACCCTTCATAGTCTGGTCCTAGGAAGTCTTCATAACTTCTTGCCTATCGTTTCAATCAACATAGCCACTCTAAACTACTTTTTATTCTCCAAACATGCTCTGCACTCTCAGAGTCTTGGCAAATGCTGCTCTTTTACATGGAATACACCTATCTGAGGTTGAGCTAAAATCATAGTTTCCTTATGAGATTGAGACTTTTCTATTTAAAAGACAATTAATTGCTTGCTACTATTGTCCTCTGTGATTTATTTATATCAATTAATCTCTGTATCAAAGTTAATTTGTGGTCATCTTCAGCTCTCCATACTAGCTAATGAATTCTTCAATGTCGGAGACAATTATCAGAATTACAATTGCATTTTTACATTTTAACATATATATCAATATCTGAAATTAAACATTAGTTGTTTAAAGAGTTAATATAATTCCGCAGATGTTAAGACTGCCTAAATTTGCAAAGCCAGGATTGGAACTCAAATTGTCTTGCTCTAAATGCAATTTCAGGGATAGATTAGAACCACCTAAGAAACTTTGGAAACTACTGATACCTTAGTCATACTCCAGGCTAATTAAACCAGAATCTCTAGGGAAGAAGGTGAGAGGGGGTTATCCATAACATTCCCAGGGGGATTCTAACATATAGCCAGGATTGACAAGTACCATGACATGACATGTGTGTTCCCCATAAACCTATTCTTGATTTGATAAATAAAATTAAGGAAAATAAGACCCAGATAATTTGCCTTGCTTAATTTAACCCTCATCCCCCTCATATCCCATTCTATGAAAAGACAGCCATAGCTTCCAGACTTCACTCATCAAGGGTTTAAAATAATAAAAACTGAAATAATTATTATGCTATTCTTTTCAGACAAGATGCTTGCCATTGGGTAATGTGAAAGAGGAGCTGAAAGAACTTTCTCCTCTAACATTCTCCTTGCCTCATATGTGTCTGTCCCAACAACACCATTGCCTCAGGGCTCTGGGTGTTCTGCTTGGCCAGTGGACTCTGGACAACTGGAATTGAGCAGTGAGAGCAGAGCAGACTGAGTAAATTTCAGAAGCACGGTCATCCAAGTGGAAGATTATACATACATAAATATCAACTATTGAGCCATGTTGATTTTGCTCTTAAATAAAACATATTCAAACACTGGCACTTCCGATGTTAAGTCTTTGCTTTAATGACTTTTCATTACAAGTGGCTTTATTTCAAGAACATCACTGGGCCAAGGAAAGAAAGAATAGTAAGAAAATTTCTGTTCTATTAACTTTTGGTTTTATTTCTATATAAACTTTGGCTTTGTTTCCTTCAGCCAAATGAAAATTTCAAGAATTAAAAGGGCCAAAGCAAAGTGGTCACTAGGTTCACTTTATTCTCTTAGATCCTCTATGATGCTGCTGAGCAATCAGAGTGCTATTTATGTCATATCCTGCAGACTTGACAACAGTAGAGCCAGGAATACAGCGTTCTGTAGTTTTGGACTAGAATTCAAAGCTAGAAGTTAAAATAGCAGATGAGACATAGCAACTAAGCTGAACCCAGAATTAAAGGTATGTCAGATATAAATGACAGCACCAAGGGAATTTCAACAATCGGAGGCAGATTTTTTGGATTTGGGTCCTTATAGCTCCAGCAATGTTTTCAGACACTAGGGTACCTTCAGAGTACATTTTAACTGAAGAGTACCTTCATTTCACTTTGGACAGCAATCGAATCCTCTATATATTGTTCTAAGAAGCTGAGTAAGAATAAAAAGGCAGCCATGTTTTCTTAATTGAATTCTTTTAGATGTTGTTTATTTGGAAAGTGAAGGAGGCCTAATAAGGCCTGGGGGGAAATGAGATAAGGAAGTAAAGACAGCACATAAAGAAGATGTTTTCAAGCCAGTTACCAGTATGGAGAACTGGAATTTAATCCAGCTTGAGAAACCATGAGAACAAGAGGAGAATATGCATCTCATACAGAGTGTTCGTACAAGTCTGAAAAGACAGATAATTGTATTTATATTTTACAAATAAAAGTTGTCTTTGATTATGTTATATTTACATACTTACAGATTTTATAGATATTCTATAGAATAATTTCCAGCATGACCTTCAGCATAATGCATTTATAATAATGTCATGGTGGCAGATAATTATCACTACTGAAATGTGTTTCTTCCCTAATAATGTTCTTAAAAGTTATCCATGCTGATGTATGTAGATGTAGTGTATTCATTGCAACTGATGTTTAGCATCTCATTATATGAAAATGCCATAATTTATCCATTTCTATATTGCTGACTATTTAAGTTACTTAAAACTATTTGCTTTAAAAAAATAATCTTATGATAAATGTCTTTGCACATACTCTCAGGTGTACATGTAGGAAAATTTTATTAGAAAAATATGAAATTTCTATATTGTAGACTACGTACTCTTCAGCTTTACTAGATATTACCAAATTTTACTCCAAAGTGATTAAACTAATTTACAGTTTCAAGAGCTGTTAATAAGAGCTCTTATTTTCCTATATCTTCACATGTACCCAGCATAATCGACATTTTAGATTTTTGCCAATCAGATAGGTATGAAATGGTAACTCACTCTTGTTTCAATATGCATTCTCCTGATTTCTAGGGAAAGTGCAGAAGATTGTATAATTATTTCTAATCATTTACTGTCTTAACAATGAGAGGGCTGCACCACTGCCCCCTACCCACCCACTGACATTAGGCTTTCTCCTGTATCTTGCCAATGTAATGAGGACAGAAATCATATATGCCATTTCCAAGTAGAAACTTCAAGAGCCCTCAGATTATTTTACCATTTATCTTTTGCCTGTGCTTTAGAACAACAAAACCCAGAAAAGGGCTGGTCCTTCAACCTGCATTATAGAATGAAGAAGAGCTATAGGGCTAACACCAACAGCTGAAGTAAAAATGTAAACAAGAGGTAAAACTTTGTTGTTTTAAACCACCAGTGAAAATTTAGGTCATTTGTTATCACAACATAATCTAGTTAAGATAGAAGACTTATTACATAAATTAGTTATGAAAATATAACCAAAAGAACTCTAAAATGTGGAGTATTGTCTCCTAGACCAGGCTAAAGGGCAGTTGTTGGACTAGAGAAAGCAACAAATATTATAAGTGGTAAAACATTTGATAAATTGATAACACCAAAAAAAGCTTGCAGTTTTAGATGAAAACTGCAAGTAATGTGTATCGTAAATGCTGTTGGCTGTATTTGTCAAAATTACAAAAAATATGAGCTCAAAAAAAGAGGATGTTTTGCGGAAAGAAATGGAAGAAAATAAAGAATTCCTCAAGGTTCATATCTTCTAGGATTGAAACAATCAACTGCTTCTCACCTCCATTCATGAGAAATGTTTTAAATGTCAAAGGCTGATAAATTAACACAAGGGCTAGGCTAACACACATTTTATTAAAACATCTGAGCTCATTAATTTGATACCCAGTAAGTCATTTTAGTTGGACACAATGGCTCAAGGTAAAGATCTAAAGGCATGGCTTTCCAAGAAGCCTATTAAAATCTAGGTACCGGCAGTTAAGTTGAGAGAAAGGCATTATCTCAACAAGATTTATGAGTTTAGTACATGAGCCGGATTAGAATTGAAGTTGTGAGCTGTGTTCCTATGAAAGCTGCCCATCTGGATTACAAGAGTTAAAAACCTAAGAACAATCATTGGGTCCAAAATTCTATAAATAGGAAGCAGGCTGGAAGGTCTGCTGAGCTCCCAAGGAAGAATATATTGTCAATTACCTGCTTGCAAATATGGCTAAGGAACACCCTGAAGAAGGAAGGACCTTCCAGAAGGCAAAACCATGAGCCATGGTAATAGCAAATTGGAGGGTGCGGAATCTAAGAAACAAGGACAATCTCTTACTTTTCAAAACATACCACATTGCATTAGTTGCCATTGCTTTAAAATAAACCTTGATAGGAGAGTGGAACTTGAGACTTACCATTACAAGAAAATGTATTGTAACTATGTATGGTGACAGATGTTAACTGGACTTATTGTGGTGATTGTTTTGCAGTTAGTACAATACCAAAACAATATTTTGTACATCTGATACTAATATAATGTTAGATTCAGCTCCTTGTTGCATTAGTTTTTTTCTATTGTTTCTTTGTTCTCAATTTCATTTAATTCTGCTTTTTTAATTATTTCCTTCCTTCTGCTGACTTTGGGCTTCATTTGCTGTTCTTTTCTTAGTTCTTTAAGATGTAATGTTAGGCTATTTATTCAGGATTTTTCTTGTTTCTTGAGATAGTCCTGTAATGATGTGAAATCTCTTATTACCACTTTTGCTGTATCTCAAAATATTGGGGAAGTTGTATTTTCATTCTGATTTTTTCTATATATATTTTTTTATCTCTCCTTTTATTATTTCTTCTTTGACCCAGTTGTTCTTTAGCAGCATATTGTTTAATCTCCATATATTTGTGGTTTTTCCTGCTTTATTTGTTTCTTAGGATAAATTTGTAATGAGACTATTGAGTAATGGTAAGCAATTACATTGTTTCAATATATTGCTAAATTGCTAGCAGAAAGGTGCTATGATTTCAATAGTTTTATATGAGAGAAATGGTTTTCTTGCAGATTACTGACCCTGACTATTAACATTTTAAATTACTTAATACTTGATAATTTAAAATTATATATCATTGCTTTAATTTGAATTTATTTGATTTTTGTTGATACCAACATTTTTTTCAAAGGTTATAGAATATTATTTGACTTTTACTGAATCTTAGTAAGAGAGTATGGTGATATTTGGAAAATTACATTGATGCTATTGGGTTACACCTTCTCATCTGAATATAAGGATAACATACTTACCACTTGGGTCACATGTAAAAATTAGATTATTTGAAAACCCTTTATGAATTTCACCTGCCAAATGTTAAGCAAAATTAAGCTAAACAATTAAATGAGATGAACACTATCACTTTCAGTTGTCTTAAAATAAGCATTTTCAAATAATATTGAAAACTATGTAAAAATCTTCATGAAGAAAAAATATCAAATAGATTCAACAAAAATGTTCTTCTTTTATAAGAAACTAATGTGCAAATTAACCATGTTTGAACATTTTTATTATAAATTTTTGTATTTACTTTCTCTGACTATAGGGTCCCAGCAGCCACCAATATATTAGCAAAACAGACTGTGATCTTATGTTCATATTCACATTATTCAAGCTTCCTCATTTAAAACAAACTGAATTAGATCTGCAGTCTTTTCTTACATAAAGCTATATGGGAAGTCATAGTCATATTTTTTTATAAACATCAATGAAGACTATATAAAATCTCTTAAAGATATTTTCTTCTGGAATGGACTTCCTGGAGCCACTTTCTTCTGTACAAAATCACCAGGGCTGGTTGAAACTAGACCGACTTATTGATATTTCCAGCAAGACTAAGATGCAAGTTCACTCAACTTCATTAATTCTCCATAATGGCAAAATACTGTTTATGTCTCAGTAGAGAAATCATGATATGTGAACAGTAAAAAATGTACAATTTCTAGATAGCCAATTGGTAATTAGTTCATTAAAATTTTCAATATAAAATTTATCATTCTTTGTATTTTTAAAATTTATTTTCAATACTGTTCCCCTTTAGATAAGTAAATCTATAATGAAGAATTAAAACTTTTTTGGGAAAAGTTAATATTTGGAGGAAATTTTAGTGGAAAACAATAATTTGTTTCAGGAAAATTTTAAGGTATTGTCTTATGAGAATCTATTATAAAGATTAAAGTTATTTTGGTTTTAGGCAATATATACCAAACTAGTAAAATGAAAGAAATAAATGTAAGGTGCAATTTTTTGAAAAATTATAGGAACAGCCCTATTCAGAAAGGCAGGAGCCAGGGCACCTCTTTGGAGACATTTATAGCAGAGATTTGTGGGCCTTTTCTCTGGCGTATGGTCACCCGCGTGACTCTTCTTCAATAAACGTTAGCTATCGCATTTTTTCATTCCAAGTTTCAAGTCAAGGAAGATGGGTTCTAACTGGCCCAGCAGTGCCTATTCTGGAATAGCCACTATGCAACGAATCTACCTAAATAGTGGTGACGCTCAAGAGAGAAAGTTTCAGGTTGCTTAAATAGATTTGGTGTTCATGTCAAAAATCTAGCTTTCCTATTTGCCTTTTTAAGAAAGTAAACCAGTGTGTGAATACTACTGACAATAGTTCACAATCACCCCCCTAATATCCTGGCATATTTTAAAATTACACTCCAGATGGTTACAAGTCTAATCCTTAATTCATTGCAATGTAGTTTCCTCCCTGCTTATTGTCCACAAGGGACTTACTATATAGTTATGTACTTTATAATATTTTCCCACATTTGTCTGAATCTTGGGAAATTTTTTGGATGAATAGAAATTTTTACCAATACTTTAGCTCATTTTTATAAACTGGTTTGTGTTCCCCCAAAATTCACATATTAAAGCTCTAACCCCCAATACTTCCGAATGTAACTATTTTCAGAGATAGGAACTCTAAAGTTGTGATTAAATTAAAATGAGACCCTTAGGGAGGGCTCTAATCCAATCTGACTGATATCTTTATAGAAAGAGGACATTAGGACATACAGAAGAGACACCAGAGGTGCACACAGAGGAAAGGGCATGTGAGGACACAGTAAGGAAGTAGTTACCTGCAAGGAAGGAGAGAAGATTCAGAAGAACCAAATCTAAAGACTCCTTGATTTTGGAATTTTAACCTTCAGAACTGTGATTAAATTTCTGTTTTTAAACCACTCAGTCTGAGGTACTTTTTGTTATGGTAACTCTTCCAAATTAATATATTCATGTTTGTTTAAATACCTTGAAAATAATATTTTAAAACATTGAATATAAATTACAGATTTTTTTTTCAGAATACAATAATAGCATGTCATTTTTGACATTTAAGTTTTAATACATTTCAAAGTAACTTATGACATTTCATATTGTGGACCCTGAGAAAGAAAATACCTATCGAGAAGGGCTCCTGGTGGCTAACTGGGCTCAAATTTAAAAGCAGAGCCTAGCAGCCATTTCTAAACAGGAGCCTGTCATTCAAATTACACTTTAGAGAAAAGCCTGCACTGAACTGCCTGCCTCCCCTACTAAACTGCCTGCCTGAATGTGTGTTCCTGCCATCTGAGCCAGCCTTTTTAAAAGAGTTTCTGGAATTGTATTTTAATCAGTAAGACTGAGGATTTCCTGTGCAATAAGAGCCTCACAGCTATATCACCAACAACATCTTCACCAACCAATCAGAGCAGTTTGATTCTGACCAATCAGGACAGTGCCTTTCGTACTATTTGAACTTCTAGAATCTGGAGTCTTTGGGTGCATGAGGACTGACCAATCAGGTACAAGAGATGGGCCATTCTCTATATAAGTCAGCTCCCCTCTGGCTCAGAGAACCCCCTTTCACTTTCCACCTAAGACTAAGTACTGAAACACCAAACATATCTTCCTGGACCAGAGAGGAGAGGAGGTGGACTACAGCAAGGCAGAGTGGAATAGGCTGGAATGGAGCAGAACAAAGATGCCTAGCCAGGGAGGGGCCTTGCCCCAGGGCCACCTCCTCCCAGGGCTGTCCCACTCCCATGTTGTCTTGTAACTGAACTGTAACACTATTAAGCTATGCTTACATTTGTGCTGTAATACAACTAAGCTGTTTGCACTGAGTAAAGTTTCATTCTTCACTGAACCTTAAATTGGGGATTTCTGTTGGTGCTGAATTGGCACCAAGAACCATCAGTTGACAATATCTACATTTATTACCACTTGTAGGTTATTTAACGTCTCAAAACTAAGTCTAGGTTTAGTCAGAAACTCTAAGATGTTTTGAAACATGATCAATATATTTATACAGTATTTGACATGAGAATATATAGGAAGTTATATAAAAATGTTAAATCATATTCTACAGAAATTTGTAGTAATTTTGTTGTTATTGACCATGAATCACTTTTCATGTCATTAGTTATCCAAAGTCAAAGCCATGAATAGCATGCTATTTTCTCAATAAAAATGTAAAATATTCTTGATTCTCTAAAACTTCAATAGTTTTGTTGTGCTATGTATCTGGTCATTTGAGCAATAGGGCAGTGGATTGATAATTCTTTATTCACAAGAAGCCAGTACAATAGATAGTGCATCTCTAAGTTTTAGTGATTCTTTTATTTTAGAACATAACACTTGGGAATGTTATGTTCAAAGTAGATACACTCAAACCTACAGTAATAAATATTCATGGCTCAGAAGCAACACTTAAAAATTAATCTAATTCAGTCCAATAAAAAAACTGTTTGGAACTGTATCTAATATATGACTTATTTTTATTTGCTTAAAGTTGTGTCTCAGCAATTTGTGTTTCTTCCATGTGTAAATAGTAGTCAGGGATTTTAGAATGGGTAAGAATGACAGTATAATTAGATAGCTCTGCTTAAACTATCTATTTCTGAAATAGTTGCAAGGATGAGAGTTTCAGGATTCTGGACAAGAAAGCAAATAGCTTTCCAGATGGCTGTCTTGCTCCCTTATTCATTAATTCAATAATTATTTGTTAAGAGACTTCTCTGTACCCAAAACTGCAAAGCTCCATAGGAGATACACAATAACAAAGACACAGTACTTGCTCCTGTATATTTCACACTTCTTGAACCTTATGCTACATTTAACTCACTACACATTCTATCAAACCATTGTTTTGCAACTGACTTTCAAAAGAGCAGTCTATACATACCATGTTCATGCCAGTATCCACTATCCTCCTTAGCCCATTACGACCTGGACTCCATGCCTACCAGTTCACAAAAATCACATTCTTAAAGGTTTCCATAAACAAGTTACCAAATGCCTTTCTCCGTTCTCCACTTCAATATTGTATTGGGCAATGCTGAGAGTACTTCCTTGTTGATGGTTCTGATTTGGCTTGTATGACAGTACAGACTTCTTGTTCTACTATAACCATTCCTTTATTTTAATCTATAGTTCCTCAAAGTTTCTTGTCCCTATACTCTTTCTCCTCTAAATTTACTTTTTGTTATTTCCATAGTTTCTAAAATCTTAATTTGTGTAGTAATAAAATAAATAAAACTTTGTAACATTAAAATTGATGCTATGGAACTATTAATGAAAGTCGTGAGCTATCTCTTTAAGGAACTTCTGGCCTCAATATGTGATAGATTTCAAAACCTATTATCCATTAGAATTAAGTATTAATAAATAATATTGTTGATTTTAAACAGATTACGTACTGATATGACTTAGATAACTTAGACTTTCTTCATGAAAAGCATCTCAATGAACACTATTCTTTAAAGTCTGATAACATAAAAGATAACAAAAGCAATAATTTGTGACACTTTATAACTTAAAGCACAGAGAGTTTTCAGCTGGCTAGCTTCATTATTAATATTTGGGGTTTTGAACTTCAAAATTAATGATGTGTCTAAGTGAATTCTCTAATTTGGATAGGAATTATTTTTAAATAAAATTTTAAAGAAATGTATAGAAAGACTCCAAACATAAAAATTCAGAGTCTAAATGAAGTAGAAAATCTCATTATTCATTCATATGAATGGTGTTTCTGACAGATTATATTATTGTTTTCCAAAGTTCCTTGCCCTATCTTGTGAAAGGATTAAACATCCATGCCTTGGTGAAATGTAGTCATTTGGATTATATTTTATATGTATTTAATTTAAATATAAATTTAATATGTATATTTTAATTTAAATAAGTTTATATTAAATTGATATTTAATGTAAATTACATTAATTTATATTAAATAAAATATATGCAAAAGTTCCTCTATTACTTCTGATTGGAAGCTTAGGAGCATGGAATATTTCACTATGCTTCCTTTCTCTGCTTTCATCACAACCAAAAGAATTCACAATAGAAGATATATGGTCATCCTAGAACATGGCATGAAGGTAATAAGGAGCAGAGGAGCAGTTGATCAGAAGTGGTCACAAAGCATGAGCAAGAAAAAAAACTTTTTTATGCTAATCTACTCTGATTTAGAGGCCATTTGTTACTGCAAAGTTACACAGTCCATTCTAAGGTATATGGGGCTCATGAATTTATATAGTCGGCAGCCTGAACAACTGTACATATAGCTTCCCTGGCACTGCATTCTAATCAAATGTTCTTCCAAAAATTCTTTTAAAAGAATTATTTAAAAATATCTGCCAAATCTGCACAAATATGGATATTTTTAATCATGAGAGGACCCTTTAAACTTCTATTCTAATTTGACTTTCCTACACAACGTAATATACTATCTTCTCAGGTTATATAAGACCACAGGGAGGGTTTTTTTCTAACCATAGAGACCAATACCAATAAATCTGTCTCTTTGTTAAAAAAAAAAAAAAAGTACAAGTTTTCAGCTTTTCTACCTTAACTACAAAGGGTAAAAGCATAGATGTTTTGGTAATTATTAAGCATTTTTTAAACTTAAAGATATTTTAAAAAGTCAAACTAATTGTTTATGATGCATAAGTATTCAGGACTAAGAGCCACATCTAGTGTCCTTCAGAGCAACACTTACATATTTGCACATAATAACAACAGATGGTATTACCAAATGCTTGCTTCATTAAATTTAAAACTTCCTTTGGGAGAGTATTTGCTTTCTACAATAAAACAATCACCAAATTCAGTATTAAAGAAATATAGAGATCCCTTAGAAGGCAAGCCTAATCTGAGATAATTTCTTATGTTTTCATACGTGAAAATCTACTGATATACTTTTCTTTTAAATAGAAATGAAACGTGTATTTGTCAGACTGCATTGCAAACCTGCTTTGTATAGATAAAGACACATTGCAATTTGTATTGAATACTTAAAATACACTTTCAAGAAAATCATTAATCACCAAAAGATAATGCCATTTTAACTTCCAATATGAAGCTCTTCACTACTACTTGCTAGATAATTTGTTCCGCACAATTGTGCTCATTGATGCTAGTGAAAGCTTCATTCCCTTCTGCAGAAAATTTAACTGGCAGAGTCATAATGATCCTGGGCAATAACAATCACTTCTAGTCTTTCTCACTTCAGTCCACTTGCCCTGACTCTTTCTGCTCATTACCAGCCTCAGACATTTTTCATTCCTCCTTAGAGCCAGACATTGTAAATTTATTTCCATTTCCTCATGATCATTATGCAACTTGCAACTCACCAAACACCTATAATCAATTATTAAATTTAAGAAGTGCTTACTATATACCTCATAAGTTTAAAGCAATATGTATACCCTGCAGAAGATACATTATTAGGGATAATTTATTAAAATATATGTAATCTGATGTTGAAAATATAATACGCTATAAACCCCTGAAGTAGGGTTTATGCGAACTCTTGAGAGATTTCAGAGAACAAGAAGGTTATATTTTGTTGGGGAATCAGAAGATATTTGAGAAGACCTTAGTGCACAGATAATATCTCCAAGGAAGAGATTATAGGTCAGGAATAAGGAAGTAATGGGCAGTGATAACAGAACAAGGAAATGTACGAATGCAAAAATAAAATCACTGTTTAAGAAAAAAAAAAGCAAACAGGCAGTCGTGCTCTAGTTCTGTATAATTAGGGCAGGAATAACAAAGCATTTGAGACAGCGAGCTGAGGCCATGGTATGGGGGGGGGGCGGTCATACATATTGAGCTATAGATTTCATATTCAATCTACTGACAGTGGTGAGAAATCAAGATTTTTTGCTACTAGTTCTGCTCTTATAAGATTAAATTGGCCTCGGGGTAGATTGGAGGCAGAAATGATTGAGGAAAGATTTATTAAATAAAAGTTCCAGAAAAAGTTACTATGGCCCTCAAATGGATGGTTGTAGTAGGAATAAAGTTTTCTGAGTGACATCATGAAAGCAGTGCAGGCAGGATCTGACAACTAATTGGTTGTGAGAGGAGAAAAAATAAGGGTAGAGTTAATTACTTAATTATGAAGAAAAGATTGCTTCCCAGAATAGCATTTGACTGCCAGGAACCATATATGTCATATGAATACAATGTGTCCTCAAATAATACCAAATACTCAATATTCCCAATTCTCAATTTTTAATAATATGTAAACCAAGCCTGTACTTGTGTAATTTTAAAGGAAATAGCACTAAAAAGGAGCAGAGGAGAAAAAAAAATCAATAAAAGAAACATAGTTTAAACTTATAGAAATCTGTCTACATAAAATACACAAGAAATCAAATTATCCAAAATAAAGATCAGCAATGATAATATTTATTCAGGTTTTTTTTTTCTACTCAATTTCTATTAACATGTGTAGAATGGCCTTAGTGCTGTGACAGAATTTGGGTAGCTCACAGAAACTTTGGGAAAGTTGAACTGTATTCAGAGGCCACATCTAAAAAAAATGACACAGAACTTCTTCCAACCTTCCAGCTAGATATGAACACTAGATGCCACAGTGGGAACCACCAGCACCACCAACATAGGGCACTGGATACTGCCAATAGCATTGCTGCATCTGTTCTCTCTGGAAATCTGAAGGAACTGCCATAGTTGCCACTAATTATCAGCAGAAAGAAAAGTGATAGTTCCTACTGGTGCATCTCATTGGCAGAACCTACATCATGTCATACTCTAACTGAAAGGGAGCCTGGAAAGCAAAAACCTGGCATTTTAACTTCTATATGGAAGTGGGCTTGCCAGGTAAGAAGTCTTAGATGCTGGTTGGCACTAAAGTATGCTAGACAAATATTGTTAAGAGACAGCTTTCATTGTTTAAAAAGTGTATGAAGTTATGTTATTCTCAATAATGTTCTAAGTGGCAAAATGCAGATTAAATGGTAGACGTTTTAACTGGTGAAAGCATATTTATTAATTTATTAATATAAAAATTTGAATTTTAGTGATGTTTGGTCAAAAGAGAAATTTTACTTGATAAGTTTACTTGATATGTTACCAGTGTCAGGTCAGAATTACCATGAAAATAAGACACAGGTAGGGTAATTCATCTTAATAGAAATACGTTAAATTCAGAAATAGGATAGGTGTCTATTGTTATATTACATTCAAAATTTGAATTAACTTGTATGATATGCCGTTTATAAAGAAAACAAAAATTAAAATGACAAGTTTGAATTATCATAAAATATATAGTTTCTGGAATGAGATCCACAAGCAGAACTAGTTATTTGAAACACTTACTAATGCCTAAATTTATGTCTAAAATGACCATTTTTGAGTACACTTAGGCACAGAAGATAATTTTAGTATAAGTAAAAGTGCTAACTTTTGTATTTCCAGCAGGGAAATGAGCATCGATTGCAATGAATATATACAAAATATCTCCATTGGATACTTCTAATCAACCACTTAAAAGAAACATGGATCTAGTGGCTGTGTATAAGATACCCTGAACATTTTGGGTAAACTAACAAATATAATGCTGTTGACTAGTTGCTCATACCATTACTTTGCAAAATGCAGAAAGGATGAGCTCAGGGATTCAAATTCCCAGCTCAAGCACCATATAAATGACGGGAAAGTTTCTATGTATGCTCTCAGGACTTTTCTCCTCTACTTTCATGGCTGAAATTGTTGAAAATCAAATGTAGAATCTCATCCTGTGACTAGATGAATTATACTGCAAGTTAAACTTCTAGTCTTGAGGGGTGTCTACTGTTAAAGTAAAGGCATCGATTGGGAAGACCCTGATGAAGCTGGGGACACTGAGCTTCTAAATTCTGAAAGTCCTATTTGCTAGTGGAAGAGTCCTCCTCACCTCTGTTACTAGTATCTTCTTCACCCCCTTCTGAGGAAACTATAACAGCTTCCCAAGTGGTAGTTCCTGTGCAAGACAATTCTGGCTCCTCAGGGCCCAACCCTTACTACCCTTCTTTGCTTCTAGACCTATAACTCTCCTCAAACCCCAGCAGGCCCTGAAGATGAGATCCAAAGTGTGACCAATGAGGAGGTGTGCTTCACTCCAAAATAACATGGGAACACATGTAGGAATGGATATTAAGAATGTGGGACCATGATGGAACACAAAGTTGGATCAGGATGATTTTACTGATTTGGCTTACTAAGCAGAGATTCTGAATTTAATGTTATAGCTCAGGATGTAATGGAAGTAATTGGGTCTTTTGGTGGTAGGGGGCCAAAGGAGCAGTTACATAATGGACAGCAGAATGAAAGCAGTAATTAGAATAATCTGACTCACATAGACCTTTGGTGTTGGCTAGCTGATCATAGTGTTCCTAGAAGGAAAAAAGATAGAAAGCCTACTAAATTCTTACTGGATCTACATAAACAGAAAAGTTCTTAGTCAAATGAATAAAATCTAGCTTCTTCATAAAAAGTCATGACACCTGAATTTCCAGACTTGAGCCAGTTTATAGACCTGGAAACCCATGAATGAAGGAGAGGCCAGATTCCCTGAGGAAGGCGCCTGGTTCACTGCCAAATATTTATATTATTAATCTTTACCCAAGATTTTCCTCAAGGGATCTATGGCCTTTTATGACAGTAACTATGTGTTGAGAAAGTGGAAATAATCATATCTTTTGGGGATTACTGGACATTGGCTATAAATTGACATTAATTCCAAGAGACTCAAAATATCATTGTGGTCCACCCATCAGAATAGAAAGTTATGGTGGTCAGATGATCAGTGCTTAGGTTCACCTTGCAGGGGTTATTTTTTCAGTTCTGGAATGCATCATTGGAACAGATATACATAGCAGCTAGCAGAATCCCCCTGTTGCTTCTCCGACCTGTGCAGTGAGGGCTATTACAGTGGGAAAGGTCAAGTAGAAGCCAATAGAACTACCTCTACTTAGAAAAATAGTAAACCAAAAGTAAAATTGCATTCCTGGAAGGACTGCAGAGATTAATGCCACAAGTAAAGTCTCGCAAGACTCAGGAGTGGTGATTCCTACTACAGCCCCAATCAATTATTTTACTTAGCTTGTGCAGAAGACAAATGGATCTTGGAGAATGGCAGTGGACTAGCATAAGCTTAACCAGGTGATGACTTCAATTGCAGCTACTATGCCTGATGTAGTTTCATTGCTAGAGCAAATTAATATATCCTTTGGTACCTGCTATACCAAATGCCCTTTTTCTCTTTCCCTGTCAGTAAGGTCCACTATAAGCAGTTAGCTTGTAGTTGGCAAGACCAGCAAAAGAACATCATAATTTAGTTTTCAGTAATCTTGATAGCCTCTCCCTTCCACAAGATATCATACTGGTCCATTACATTGACTACATTATGCTGATTGGACCTCATGAGCAAGATCTTGCAACCACTCTAGACTTATTGGTAAGACATTTGCATATCAGAAGATAGAAAATAAATGTTACAAAAGTCCAAGGACCTTCTACCTCAATGACTTTTCTAGAGGTCTAATGCTGCTGTGGGGCAAGGTGAAAGATTCCTTTCTAAAGTGAAAGTAAATTCTTACATCTGGTTCCATCTACAACCAAAAAAAAAAAAGGGGGGGGGGGAGGGGGCAGAATATCTAGTGGACATTTTCTGTTATTTCTTTAAAATTTTTTGTTTGTTTGTTAATTTATTTATTTAAATTAATTAATTATTTTTAATTGAAGAAATGATTTACATTCCCCCCTGCCTCCCTCCCCGTCTACCTCCCCTTTTCTATTTTCAGAGGCCTTATGCTTTTCATTTGAGTTACTACAGCCCATTTATTAAGTAAGTCAATATCTACTAGTTTTGATTGATGCCCAGAACAAAGAAAGGCTCTACAACAAGTGCAGGCTACTGTACAAGTTGTTCTGCCACTTGGGCCACATAATCTAGCATTTCCAATGATGCTAGAAATGTCAGTGGCAGAAAAAAGACGCTCTTCAGAGGCTTTGGCCAGCTCAGTGCAGGCCCTTAGCATTTCAGAGTAAAGTCCTTCCAACCTCCATGAATGCTCCCTTTTTGAGAAACGGCTCTTGGACTACTACAAGGCCTTATTACAGACTGAACACTTAACCATGGGTCATTTAACACATGGGGTAACCAAGTGTTACTTTATAATCTGAGCTTCTCATTGTGAACTGGGTATTATCTTACCCACCAAGCCAGAATTGGGCATGCTTAAGAAATATCCCTGAAGGAACCTGGTAAAGAATACATTCCTGAAGGACACTGCCATTGGGCAGAACTTCAAGCAGTATACCTAGTTTTTCACTTTGCTTGGAAGGAGAAATGGCTAGATGTGTGATTCATAGAATATGGCCAATGTTTTGGATGGATGGTCAGGGACTTGGAAGGAACATAATTGGAAAATGGTGATAAGGAAATTTGGTATGTTGACAGACATCTTTGGGGAAAAAAATGTGAAGATATTTGTGTCCCATGTGAATGCTCACTAAAGGATGACCTCAGCAAAGGAAGATTATAATAATTAAGTAAATAGGATTATCTATTCTATGTATGTCGATGAGCCTCTTTTCCTAGCCACCTGTCATTGCTCAATGGGCTTATGAACAAGGTGGTGATGGTAGCAAAGATGGAGGTTATGCATGAGGTCAGCAACCTGGGCTTCCACTCACTAAGGCAATCCTGGCTACTGCCACTATCTTATCGGGCAGCAGCAAAGACTAACACTGAGTTAATGACACCATTCTCTAAGGTGATCAGCCAGCAACCCGGTAGCAGGTTAATTACATTGGACAGTTTCCAATATGAAAGGGAAACCATTTTGTCCTTACTGGAACAGATGCTTATTCTAAATATGGGTTCAGCTTCTCTGAATACAATTCTTCTGCAAAACTATAATCTGTGGACTTACAGAATGCTTTATCCATTATCATAGCATTCCACAAAGCATTGCTTCTGATTAAAGAATTCAGTTCACAGCAAAAGAAGTGAGGAAATGACTCTTGCTCATGGAACTCACTGGTCTTACCATATTCTCCACCATGCTGAAGCAAATGGCTTGATAAAACAGTGAAATGGTCTTTTGAAAATTCAGTTAGAGTCCCAGCTAAATGAAAATATCTTGTAGAGTGAAGGCAAGATTCTCCAGTAGAGTTTATATGCTATGAATCAACTTCTAATATGCCATTTCTCCCATAGCCAGAATTTGAGTCTAGGAATGAAGGAGTGGAAATGGGAGTGGCATCACTCACTAATACCCCTAGTGGTCCACTAGCAAAATATTTGTTTTCTGTTCCCACATCCTGATGCTCACCTGGCCTAGAGGTCTTAGTTCCAAAGGGAAGAATGCTTTCACCTAAAGACAAAACAGTGATTTCATTGAACTGAAAGTTAAGACAACAGTCCAGCCACTTTGAGCTCTCATGACTGCATCAACAGACAAAAATGGGAGTTACTGTGCTAGCTGGAGTTATCAATTCTGACTATCAACGAGAAATTGGAGTACTACTCCACAATAGAAGTAACAAAGAGTATGTTTGCTACAGAGGAGATCCTTTAGGGTGTCTCTTAGTATTACCATGTTTTGTGATTAAAATCACAGGAAAACTATAACAACTTAATCTAGATAGAACTACTAATGGTCCAGACTTTTCAGGAAGGAAGGTTTGAGTCATTCTACCAGGTAAAGTACCATGACCAGTTGAGGTGCTTGCTGAGGGCAAAGGAAATACAGAATGAGTAGTGGAAGAAAGTAGTTATGAATACCAGTGGTCAATTATAGAAATGAGGGCTCTAATTACTATGAGTATTTCCTCATTATTTTATTATAAATGTGTATTTGTGTATAACAAACATCCATTTTTTCTTCTCTCATTCTTTTATCATGTTTCTTCTCTCTCTTATTTACTTATCATGTATGATAAGAAATGTTGACTTTTACATCACCATATTTGTTATAGGATATAAAGGAGAAGATATCACATAACTTGAGTGAATGTCACTCAAGGACTTGCTCTTTTAGGGAAGGGGCAGTGTGTTTTTGGATGTATTCAGGATGTTAGATGAAATTGTAATGTTATTGTTTTTATTTGGAGATTAAGTATAGTTTAAGGAACTATGTATAGATGCCAAGTTGACAAGGGATGAAACTGTGATATTTAATTTTATGCTTCAAATTGCCTGGACCATGAGGTGCCCAGTCATTTTGTCCAACATTTTTCTGGATGTATCCGTGAGGATGTTTCTGGATGAATTAAGATTTGAATTTGTAGACTGAGTGAAACAGATTGCCCTCCCTAAAATGGGTGGGCCTCATTCAATCGATTGAAGATCTGAATAGAACAAAAAGGCTTGGCAAGAGAAAACTTCTCCTCCCTAGCTACTTGAACTTGGGCATTGGTCTTTACTGGTCTTTGGACATAGACTGAAATATTGCTCTTCTTAAATCTTGAGCCTGTTGACTTTCAGAATGGACTTACACCATCGACACTCATGATTCTCAGGCTTTGGGATTCAGACACTATATCATTTCCTCTCCTATATCTCCAGCCTACTAACTGCAGCTCTTGGGACTTCTCAGCTTCCATAAGCACATGAACCAATTCCTTATAATAAATCAATCTCTGTCTGTCTGTCTGTCTATCTATCTTATCTATCATCTGTCATCTATCTATCTATCTATCTATCTATCTATCTATCTATCCATCTACCTACCTACCTATCTATATATCATCTATCTATCATCTGTTGATCGACCTAATCTATAACACACATATCCTACTGGTTCTATTTCTTTAAAGAACTCTGACTAATACAGAATGTATATTAAACGTCAATTCAGGAATTGAAATACATAGTTGAATATTTATATATATTTCTCAATAGAAATGGTATTTGAGGTGTACCTGGACACTTTTAAGAAATTATATTGAAAGAAAATAGAACCACCACATAAACAACCTTTGGAAATTCTCTCTATACCTAGCTATAGCGCTTAAAATAGATATTATTAGAAAAAAAAAGATTTTATTATTTTCCAACATTTGCAAACTTTAGTAATTTTCTAATCCTCATGGTGCTATGTTTGTGACAATACAAAACTACACTGTGTAAGACTGTGGGACTTATTGAACACTATAAACCTCAATCTTTTCTCTATAAATTGTAAGGTTGCATCATGGATGTTGAGTCATTCAGATCCATTTCGACAGCAGTATGACTTTTATCCTTCAAGAATAAACTCTACTTTTCCTCAAAATGAAACTATCCTTTTTATACAAGAATAGTCATAACTCTAAAAGTTGCTACATTAAATATTAAGCACATAGTAATTTCCTTATAATTTTTCATTTAATATAACCTCTTCACCTTTAACACACGAAAAAGCACATTTCAAATGTGTGTGTAAAAATAATACTGTATTTTAAAACATTAGAGTATCAATGTATAATGGCCATACTTAGTCCCTTCCTCAAATAGAAAAGTATTAAACATTAAAAATAGGTAAAACAATCAATGTTCATAAATTTTAAGAAGCACAGATGACCTCTTCTCTATCACATAACTTCAAATATATAAAATATAGCATTTATGTTAATGACAGAATAACTAGAAAACATATGGAAGCAAATTTGTCTGTTATAAGTGCACATATATAATTTTAGTTATGACATACATTTGCTAACATATTAATTTTATTAATATTCTATTTCATTATATCTCTAATACTCTGTTCTAAAATCTTTGACCCAGCAATAATTAAGGTTGTTTTTAATTGGAATCAATAGCTCTGTTAAAGTAAATAATTACTGGTAATAGATGACATGTTCATATCCATCTGCTTAATTAACATCAATTTTATTAAAATACACTTTGGAAGAAATTTTTTAAAGTATATTTGACCCTTGAATGATGCAGGCATGCTGACCCCCTGTGCTGTTGGAAATCCACATATAACTTTAGACTTCAAAAATCTTAACTATGGTCAGTTCCTCCAACATCCACAGATTCATAACCATGCATCCAAAAATATATTTTTTAAATCCATGTAAAAGTGGACCTGGGCAGTTAAAATTCATGTTGTTCAAAGGTCAACTTAGCTAAAATTCTAAGAATTAGTCTTCAACATGGAGTTGGCTTCAGCCGTGGCCATTTACCCCACCAGCTGTTTTCTGGCATGCTGATCAGAATTTTTATCAAATTCATGTCCAGTTAAAAGAAATGTAGTTACCCCAATCTTAACATTAATATTTTCATGACTCTAATTTCCCAAGCTCATTCTCCTATTTCTATTCATAGAGCTAATAAAATATAATATCCCAAAGATGCCAACGTCCTACTCCTTGGAACCTGTGAATATATTATCTGACATAGTGTAAGAAACTTTGTAGATGTCATTAATGTTATGGGCCTTAAAATGAAGAAAATGTCCCGGATATCAATCTATCTGTGGATACGCCTAATCTAACCATACCGGCCCTTAAAAGTAGAACATTTTCTTTAACTGGAAGCAGAAGAGAGATAGAGTAGAAAAGATATAAAAGAAAGGTGGCAGAAGAGGCAGTCAGAGAACTTCCAAAAATGAGCAAGATTTAATATGCTGCTGCTGGCTGTGAAATGCAAGGACTTACATGCAAGGACCTGAGAGTTTTCTAGGAACTAAGGGCAGTCATCACCTGACACCTGACAGGTTAATGGGACCTCAGTCCTACAACCATAAAGAACTGTACTTTGCCAACAACCTGAATGAGCTTGAAAGCCCAGAGCTTTCCAGTAAGACTTAAGGCAGCCAACATCTTGGTTTCAACCTTATAGAACCCAAATCTGAGAAACCAGTCAAATAAGTCTGGACTTCTGACATAAAAAGACAATGAGATAAAAATCTGTGTTGTTTTAAGCTGCTAAATTTGTGATAATTTGGTATGGCAGCAACAAAAAGCTAATACACAGTATTAGATTATTTTTTTAATTTCAGCAATTTTCATATTTGTTATGAAGTTTACATTCATTTAGTTATTTAGGAAGGACATTACTATGTCACCTTTAAAATGAGTAAGATAGGTTTCAGAAAAATTGAATGACTATAGAAGATTCTGTATAGCATATGGCAGGGAAGCAGAGCCCACCCAAATCTTTTCGGTTTTAGTTTAAATTCTTCCAGTATAACAAAAAAGAGAAACTGACAGTACTATAAATGCTGAGCAACATTAGAAGTTGAAATTTTTTCTTTTTCAATACTGCCTTTCTTGATATTTTAAAATCTTTATTTGATTTTTACTTATTCTATTTTTAAGATAAGCAAAAAATTAATTTTCTGATTATCCCTCAGCTGTTATTTAAAAAATAACCATAATATTGAAGTCAAAAAGTCAAAATTTCCTAAAAAAGATATTGAAAGATACAACACAGTATAATCCCTATTTTACTTACATCATATATAGAACTAGATTGGTTTCCTTATATAGCCATCTAAATTACTTATTCAAATGGGATCTAATAATGTGAACAAATTATGTATATTTTAGTTCAATTGCTGAACTAATTCAGATGGCTATGGCTTCTTTCATCACCATTATGCTTAAAAAATTTTCACAATAACATTTCAGTCTTTTCATGTGTTTGATAATGGAAATAAGTAAGTTTAAATCATGGTTTTCCATAATTTTTCATCCTGTGTTTAGATTAATTTTATAACTTCTATTAGAAGGAAAAATAGTATAACTTTCTGAGATACCATATTAAAATTCACTACATTAAGTTTCTGAACATTTTTGGAAACCATCGGTGTTCACCAAAATCGGCTATACTGGAATTTCAGGTGCAGCCAGAAGTAGAAATTATTTTTGGTCATGTCCATCATGGTTTCCAGGTCCAGAGCTATTCTCATAGTTGTAAGAGTCTATATAATATGATTCACAGAATATAAAATTTTACATGGTACAGCTACCCTAAATTTAGATATAAATAAATATCACTAGAATTTTATTAAATATTAATTCTTCTTAGCAATTTTAAGAGAGAGGGAAAAACTCTTTAGGCAATGGTATTTTTCTTTTTCCCCTTTTGAACTCTTTCTGAGATTTACAGTCAACGAACATTCTAAATACCAATAATGCTTAAGATGGGTCCTATCTAGGTTATTTATTTAAAATGTGTATTTTGGAGTTTGGAGAAACATAGTGGAGGGAGAGTCATCCCCAGATCTCTCCCCTTTAAACAACAATAAGCTGAACATCTAAGACTCAACAAAAAACACCCAAATTGTACACCAGCATGTCTGAGAGTGGAATCTGTGCATAAGAGCTACCACAAGTCAGAACCCTGGGTGTCAGGAGGTGGACTGAGAGAAATAAAGAAGCTGCCTCTCATAGCCACTGGAGATCCCTGAAGGAAAAGGAGGAGGGGAAAAGGTGCAGCGAGTTCCATGAACAGCCCTGCCTGGGAGAGTTGTGAGCTCCACATGGCTGGTGGCAGGGCCTAGTCATCAGGGCAGAAAGCAGAGAAGTGGGATGGCAGAGCACCAACAGTTGATTTTTACTGGCCATGGCTGCAAAACTCAGGCTGAGCTGCAGCCCCTAATCCCAAACACAGAGAGCCTCTCCAAGCATATCTTCTGAGACCTAATAACGCAGAGCCCCAGAGGAATCTGAGCAAATGCTACTGAAACTGTCCCAACACTGACAGGGACTGAGACTGAGAGTAGTGAGTGGAATTAAACATCTATAGGGAAAAAAAAGGCATTATTAAGACTTTATATAAAGCAAGGATCCAAGAGGTTTAGACACTACCCACTGGAAACCAAAAGAAAATATCCTTCTTTGCAGCAGGCTAAAGAGAGACTTTTATATATTATAAGCTTTTATTTCTGGAAAAAAAAGTAGAATACACTTTCATTAATGCCAAGGTGGAGAAATAGGCTACTAAGCACCATGAACAGGCAAGGGGACAAGGCATCTCAAAAGGAGAGAGAAAAATCTCCAGAAAATATGCTTATAGACATAGAAATATGTGACTTAAATAACAGAGAATTCAGGATGGCAGTTCTGAAAAAACTCAATGAAATCCAAAATAATTCACATCAATAATTCCAAGAATTGAAAACATGACTAGATCTAAAAAATGAGTTTCTTAGCAAGAAACTCATAATGAAACCCTCAAAAAGAACCAAAAGAACTACTTCTGGAGATGAAGAACACAATGAAAGAGATGAAAAATGAAATAGCAAGCTTGAGAAATAGAGTCAACGAAACAGAGGAAAGGATCAGCACTAACGAAGACAGAAACCTAGAAATAAATTAGAAAGAAGAAGAGAGAAACTGAAAAAATGAAAAATAATGAAGAAGAAATACAAGAACTAGCTGGCACCATCATGAAATAAAACTTACGAATAATGGGCATTCCTGAAGGGCAAGAAAAGGAACAGGGATTAGAAAGCATTATCAGACAAATAGTTGATGAGAATTTCCCAAATCTAAGGAATGAGCTGGTGCTCAGAATTCAAAAGGTCAACAGAACACCCAATTTTATCTCAATCCCAAAAGACTTTCACCAAGACACATTGTATTAAAATGATCAAAAACCAACAACAAAGACAAAATTCTCAGTACAGCCAGGGAGAAGAAAATGGTAACTTATAAAGGAACACCCATTAGATTATTGTGGGACTTTGCAGCACAAACCTTACAAGCCAGAAAGGAGTGCAATCAAATATTCGAACTATGAAGTGAAAGGAACTACCAGCCTAGAATAATGTATCCAGCAGAGCTCTCCTTTAGATATGAAGGAGAAATTAAAACTTCTCCAGACATATAAAAATTGAGGGAATTCTCCACTATGAGGCTGGCACTACAGGAAATACTGAAAGAGGTCAGCTCACCTAATACAAAATGACCAAAAAAATACATAATTAGGAGTACAGTGACTAGCAGGCAAACAGAAACAGTGAGTGCAACCTATGAAGAACAGGGCATTATAAGCTTAAATAATAAGAAGAGAATTGCTATAGCAAGATAGTAATGAATGTTCAGCATAAATAGGGACAGAAAACAAGGACCGAAAAGAGGAGGATTAGAAGATCTAGATTGACAAAGGGGAATGGAGATAAGGCACACGCAGAAGAAAATGGACGACTGTGTGTGCTTGTGTGTATGTGTGTGTGTAACTATCCTTTACATATTAGTACTGGTAACCACATATCAAAGATTCCTTTTGCCATTGCAACTTTAAAGTATACAACATAGAACAAGAAGATCCAGAGGGAAAACCCACAAAAGACATCTAAAATAAAGAAAACAGAAACATGAGGACAAGGAAGCAATGGAAACACCGAGCTACCAGAAAGCAAAAGATAAAATGCTATGAGAAGGCCTCATATTTAAATAATCCTCATTAATGAAATTGGAGTGAACTCACTAATAAAAAGGCACAGAGTTCCATGAACAGCCCTGCCTGGCTGGATCAAAGAACAAAACTCAACCATATGCTGCCTCCAGGAGACACGTCTCAGCTCCAAAGACAAATATAGAATCAAAGTGAAAGGGTAGAAAATGATATTTCAAGAAAATGGCACTCAGAGAAAAGTGAGAATAGTGGTACTAATACCGGACAAAACAGACTTCAAAATAAAAAAGGTAAAGAAAAATACTGAGAAACACTTCATAATGATGAAGAAAATCATGCACCAGGAAGACATAACACTTATTAATATCTATGCTCACAATCAGGGAGTCCTGAAATATACAACGCAATTACTAACAGAACTAAAGGGAGAAACAGACCAAAACGCTATTATAGTAGGGAACCTAATACTCCATTGTTGTAATTGGACAGATTGTCCAAACAGAAAATCAATAAGGAAATAACATCTTTAAATAACACATTAGACCAACTGGAGATAACTGACATTTACAGAGGCTTCCATCCCAAAATAATTGCTTATACATTCTTCTCTAGTCACATTGAACATTCTCAAGGATTGACCACATACTGGGACATAAAGATAGCCTCAAAAAATATAAGAAGGATGAAATCATACCAACCATATTCTCTGATCATAATGCTTCGAAACTAGAGATCAACTGTAAAAAGAAATCAGAAAGAACCACAAATACATGGAGATTAAACAACATGCTACTGAAGAATAACTGGGTCATAGAAAAAATGAAAAGAGAGATCAATAGATACATAGAAACAAATAATAATGACAGTACAACATATCAAAACTTTTGGGACATGACAAAAACACTCAAAAGACTAAAGTTCATATAATTACAGGCCTGTCTCCAAAACAAGAATAAGCACAAATTAAAACCTAAAGCTTCATAATAAAAAAAATCTAGAAAAGGAAGAACAAGTGAAGCTTAAAGTCAGCAGAAGGAAAGAAATCATCAAAATTAGAGCAGAAATAAATGAAATTGAAAACATACAAAAAAACAATAGAAAAAATAAATGCAACAAAGAGTGAGTTCTTTGAGAAGGTTAATAAAATTGACAAACCCCTGGCTAGACTCAATAAAGAAAAAAGAGAAAGAACACGAATAAACAAAATCAGCGATAAAAGAGGAGAAATTATGACTGGCGCCACAGAAATACCAAGCATCATACAAGAATACTATGAAAAAAATATATAACACCAAATTTAATAATCTAGAAGAAATGGACCAGTACTTAGAAAAATACAACCTTCCTAGACTGAATCAAAAGAACTGGAAAATCTAAACAGACCAATCAGTAGTATGAAAATTGAAACAATCATCCAAAACCTACCAAAAAGTAAAAGTCCAGGACCAGTTGGCTTCAACAGTGAATTCTAACAAACATTCAAAGAAGATTTAATACCTATTCTTCTCAAACTCTTCCAAAAAATCAAAGAGGAGGCAATAATTTGCAACTCATTATATGAGGCCAATATTAATCTGATACCAAAACCTGGTAAAGATAACACACACAAAAAGAAAACCAGACAAATATCTCTCATGAACACTGATGCAAAAGTCTTACGTAAGATACTAGCAAATCGAATATACACCATGATCAAGTGGGATTCATCCCAGAGGCACATGATGGTTCAACATTAGCAAATCAGTTAATGTGATACACCACATAAACAAATTAAAAAATAAGAATCATATGATCATGTCAATAGATGCAAAATGTCTTCCACAAGATACGGCATCTATTAATGTTCCAAACACTTCATAAAACTGGTATAGAAGGAAGGTACCTTAACGTAATAAAAGCCATATATGACAAACCCTCAGCAAACATTACACTTAATGGTGAAAAACCAAAAACCTTCCCTCTAAGATCAGGAACAAGGCAAGGCTGTCCACTATCGCCACTGTTATTCAATATAACATTGGAAGTCCTAGCAAGTGCAATCAGGCAATAGAAAGATATAAAATGCATCCAAATAGAAAATGAAGTCAAACTGTCACTATTTGTGGATGACATGATTCTTTATATAGAAAACCCTAAAGATTCCACAAGAACACTACTAGAAACAATAAGTAAATACAATTAAGTCTCTGAATACAAAATCAATGTTCAAAAATACATAGCATTCTTATACTATAATAATGTGTCAGAAAAAGAAGTGGAGAAATTAATTCCTTTTACCATTGCAACATAAAGAATAAAACTCCTAGGAATAAATCTAATGAAACATGTGAAGGACCTATATAATGAAAACTATAAGACCCTATTAAAAAAAATCAAAGAAGATACAAAGAAATGGAAAGATATTCTGTATTCTTGGATTGGAAGAATCAACATAATTAAAATGACCATATTACCTAAAGCATTAATGCAATCCCCATCAAAATCCCATTGGAATTTTTTTAAAGAAATAGAACAAAAAATCATCAGTTTTGTATGGAAACATAAAATACCTTGAATTGTCAGAGCCATTCTGAGAAAACACACCGAGGCTGGAAGCATCACTCTGACTGATTTTAAATTATACTATAAAGCAACAGAAATCAAAATGAAATGGCATTGGCAGCAAAACACACATGGACCAGTGGGACAGAATCGAGGCTCCAGAAGTAAACCCATATTTATATGGGCAAATATTTTTCAACATAAGAGCCAAAAACATGCAGTGGAGAAAGGAAAGCCTCTTCAATAAATGGTGCCGGGAAAACTGGAAAGCCACCTGCAAAAGAATGAAACTAGACTGTTGTCTATCACTACACACCAAAATTAACTCAAAAGTGAGTAAGGACCTGAATATAAGATCTGAAATAATAAAATGCATAGAAGAAAACATAGGGACTAAAAGCAAGGATCTTGGACTTAAAGAGGATATTATGAATTAGACTTCATATGCAAGGGAAGTAAAAGCTAAAATAAATAAATGGGACTACATCAAATGAAAAATCTTCTTCTCAGCAAAAGAAATCATAAATGTGGTAAAGAGACAACAATTTGAATGGGAAAATATATTGGCATGCAATGCTTCTGATAAGGGCCTAATATCCAAAATGTACAAAGAACTCATAAGACTCAATAACGACAACGAAAAAACCAATGATCCAATCCGAAAATGGGCAGAGGACCTGAATAGACACTTCTCCCTAGAGGACATACAAATGGCCAACAAGTATATGAAAAGATGCTTAACGTTGTCAGCTATCAGGAAAATGCAAATCAAAACCACAATGAGATATCATCTCACACCTGTTAGAATAGCTATAATCAACAGGACAAGTAATAACAAATGTTGGAGAGGATGTGAAGAAAAAGGGATCTTCATACACTGCTGGTGGAACTGGAAATTGGTGCAGCATCTATGGAAAACAGTATGGAAGTTCCTCCAAAACCTAAGAATTGATTTACCATATGATCCAGCAATTCCACTATGGGGTATTTACCCCAAAGACTTGAAAACTTATATCCAAAAATATATTTGCACACCGATGTTCACAGTAGCATTATTCACAATGGCCAGGATATGCAAGCAACCGAAGTGTCCTATGATAGATGATTGGCTAAAGAAATTGTAGTACATATATACAATGGGATATTACTTAGCCATAAGAAGAGATGAAATCCTGTCATTTGCAACAACATGGATGGACCTCGAGATAATCATGCTAAGTGAAATAAGCCAGGCAGAAAAAGTTGAAAATCACATGATATTACTTATATATGGGATATAAACCTAAAAGCAACAAATGAACAGAACAAACAGAGACTCATGTACATGGACTATAGGCTAGTGGTTACCAGAGGGTCGGAGTGGTGGGAGTGGGGTGGTAGATGGGGTAAAGAGGTTCAAAATGTGGTGAGAGAAAGAAATCTAACTATGGGAGGTGAACGCACAGTGTAAACATATATATGCCATACTATTAAAGTGAACAGCTGAAACTCATTGGATTCCGTTAACCAATGTCACCATAAAAAATAAGTTAATTAAAAAAAATCCATAATAAAATGTGCATTTTCCAATCTTTTCAAAAGTGATTCATGTTGTTTTCAGAAAACTTTTCAAAGGTACCTCTTTGCTTTTGTATTAATGATAACCATTTTGGAAAATACAAGGTTGAATGATGATAAGGAGTGACTTTATTATACTAAGCGATATGAAAGGAATGAATTATTTTATTTTGGTGATTAAACTACTCATGGAATCATTATATGATTGTTCAGAATTATATTTCTGATCAGTTATTTAATACCTGTCATGCACTTTGAAGAAAAATTAGGATATATTGATTCTGATCTTATCAGAAATTACATGCATTCACCCTGAATGAAGAAAGGTGTACATAATGAATATTTAAAATAATTATCAAATTGGCAGGGTTATATTTCTATATTATGTTAATTAAATTCAATTTTTTTCATTGTATCCTAGAGTTCATTATATTAAAGTTTTATAAGATATTTAACAGATACTTGTGTTTGTTTAGACTCTTAGATTGATCATTAGGTGGTAATGTGCTGTTTTTACTAGTACAGTATCTAAACATCTGGATAGCATTAGAATTCACAAGAGGCACTAAGGAAAATACTGCCCAAGGATGATTTTGGATCTCAATCCTGTATGAGCTCCCTTTGTCTCATCTAAGGAGAAAAAGGTATTGGATCAGCTTCCCTTCTTATTGCCCTGTGATTGTAGAGGAACAGAAATCAGCAATGAAGCAATTATACAGGGGTGAAAGAACTAATCATTGAAAGCATTCTCATTATTAGCTTTAAGAAATTATTAGTTGTGCAGCCAAACTGAAGTAAAGGAGAACAGGTATTGAGTAAATGTTGAATTTCTAGTCAAGGCAATATGAAATGTCTACTTTTACATATTGTTGAACATATTTTCTTTCTTCAGCAAAACCAGAGACAAAAACAATATCTTAGTTTTGCTCCTCCATACATTTTTAATGTTAGTTCTGTAATACTTTAGACTTTCTGTTAAAGTATTCAAAATTACTTATTAAAGTATTATATATTATTTTCAAGAATGAATGAATTTATGATTTGGAGAAATAGTTTTACTGTAATCAATTATTTTACATAATTCATCTTTATTATAAAATGCTTAAGAAATTTAGAGAGCTGTTGAGAACTGTTGTACTATTAAACCTTATCTCTACTTGCTAATACAAACTCTGTTATTGTTTTTCCCAAGGTTTTAAAACCTTGGGAAAAGGTTTTAAAACCTTGGGAAAAGGTTTTAAAACCTTGGGAAAAGGTTTTAAAACCTTGGGAAAAACAACCTAAACACTGTTATTATAACTCTTCTTTGCTTATCTTGTCAAGGGTTACATTTAGTGAAACAGCCTATATAGAGGAGCATAGTCCTCAAATAAAGCTTGATTTTTGATTTCTTATATCTCAATCATTATGGTCATTAATGTTCAAGGTTACTTATGTCCTCAGGTACGTTACTAATTATTTTTAGACTTAAATTTCTCTTGTCACATTACAAATTGAAATAATAATACAATCTACCTATTTAAGTTACTGTAAGTATATAAAGCATTTAATATAATGCCTGACACATAGTAAGCATTCAATAATGTTTATTACTGTCAAATATGAAATATTATTATATAATATAAAGTTATATAATTATATTATTATGAAAACTTATTGTTAATTAATAATACTAAAAATTAATTATAGAATATTAATATAAATTATAGTAATTTTAATGATGATGTCATAGAGTTATGTTTATTATATTATTGATTAAATGGAAATAAACTAATTATTTCATTTTTAGCATAAATTTTCATGCAATGACTGTCTATATTTGGTTCAGGTTATTTATTACTTGTCAGGACCTCTGAAGCTTCTCAGTAAGGCACAAAACCTAATTACGATTTTTATCTCGTTCTTAAAAAAGAGGCCAATATCTCCCAGACAGTGCTAGACACAGACCAGCAGGCTTTATGTTTTATGTGTGTTGGTGCTCAAATGGCCAAGCCTGAAGGAAAAAGCCAATCTATAAATTGCACTTGGCTGGCAGATGATGGTGGTTAAAGAAAAGTGTTGGTTTGGTTTGTGAGGCTTTGGGTGTTTCTTATATCTGTATTTAGTTTCTTATTCATTCCAATTTTATCGAGTACCTACTAAACATAAGGCATTTTAAGATATAAAAGACATACGAGATATTTTATATTTCCTCAAGTAGCCATCATCTGGCAAAAGGTAAAGGAATTGATCTAATGATTACAGTATAAATGACTATTATATGAAAGGAAACAAATGAAAAGATTACTTTTTAAGTGGAATTAAAAAAGAAAAAATTTATAAAGAAATTATACTTTAAAAGGGGCTATAGAGCACAGACTAATTTAAAATAGGTGGAGATCCAGAAGTATAGTATTTTAGGTATAGAAATGAACAAAGTCATTGAGTTTAATAATAATAGGACCCAGTTCAGAACTCAATTCAGGTTGCTAGAGAATAGGTTCTCTGAAAATTATTGGGTAAAATAAGACCAGGAAGGTACATTATGTCAATACTGGAAGTTCCAGCTTAAAACATTGCAGGAGTCATTAAACTTATGGGGACCAGTGACATGACTAGCTTATGTAACTAGGTGCCTAAAAAGTAGGTAGTAAATGTTTTACATTTTTGATAAGTTAATGAGTTAGTGAATGAATTAAAGTTTGTACTTTAATCAATAAGAAAGAAGTAGGCATGAGATTTGGGTCAGAGGTTGACATTAGAAAGAATAATCAGACAGTGGTATATTATGATGAATTAAAGAGGTTAGCAATCAGAAGAAGAAAGACTAAAATGAAACACTTTTTATAACTGAGAAAAGAGGAAGTAACTGCCAAAAACTGTGAAGGGGCTGAAATTAATCCTACTTGGAACCATACATATTATGCCAGTTTTACGGGTGCTGGCAGAAGACAAGAGACTCCCAGATCAGAGGAAAAGGACTTTATTAATCACAGCTATGAGGGTAAGCAGATATCAGCATTTGTACTGGTTCCTCAAGCCCCAGTTCCCACAAAGATAAGACATATGTATACTCAGTGGCTGTACTACAGAAAAAGAAACAGAATCTTTTATATATTAAGGCAGTAAGGCTGCCGAAACTTTGCCCCAGAGCAAGACCTTAACTTTATTATACTGGACAGTAAACAAATCTATTCTTTGCCAGAGAGACATACTCTTTTTTATCCAAACCTGTTAACTATATAAACATCCTTGGAAAGATAGTCCAAAACAATGGCAGCCTATAAGATGTGCAAACACATGAGAGACCCATAGAGAATTGTCTCCCAATAGTGAAGGCCAGAATTAGGAGGCAGTACTGAAAATTTCATTCAGATCATTACTATATTCATGAAGGTTTCTGTGCTTTTATGTAGGCCACAGGCCAAAATTTTAACTAGAGCAGGAAACTATTTTTTGTTGTATTACTTTTTCTTAATACTAGTAGAAAAATAATTACTTTATTGCTTCTATATCAAAGTTCATCATAACCTCCAAGGGAAATGTTGACTTCTTACAAGAATAAATTCTAAGTCAGAATTGAACATTTCTGTACTTTTTTGAAGATGAGATTTAAATTCATAGACCTCTCTACACTATTCAAAACCTCTCTCAAAGCATTTGTATCATCTTGACAAAATCTCTCACACACGCACACACACACACACACACACATACACACACACACACACACACAATATCCATGGAATTAAAAACAGTTATATAGTAAGAAAAAGGATGAATCAATTCTGCAAATAAACTAAAATATCAGAGTCAGTGTGCTTTGTTCTGAGCTGTAAATATAGTGGTAGCCTTTCTCCTTATGTTTATTTTATAGATAATTTTAGATCTAACTGATATTTTTAAAAAGTAAGCAGAAGTAACATGGCCATACATTTATTAGGTCCTGTGGTAAAGAATTTTACCTTACCCAAAATGAGATCTAGCCCATGCCCTCAGCATCTAAGAAGTAATCTATTACACAGGCATATCTTTGCTTGGGAGCCTTGGGTCAACCAGAGAGTTAAAATATAATTTAGGTTGGGGGTTCTGAGCCACATCAACAATGTGATTTAGGATGGGTTTTGGGTCACCTGGTATCATTTGATGTTGGGAAGGGGTGGAAACTGAGAACAGACACATGGGAAATCAATTATGCCTGTATGATGAAGACCCAGTGAAAATTCTGGACAACAAACTTGAGTGAAGATCCTTAGTTGGTGATATTCTGTGTGTTCTGTAACAGATGGATACTGGAAGGGTAACACTGTCTCTATCACACTGGGAGAGGAGAAGTGGAAGCTCTGAGTCTGGAACTCTCCTGAACTCTACTATGCCCTCTTTTCTTGTCTGATTTTAACCTGTATCCTTTTGCTGCAATAAACTATACAACAAGCTTTCAGCAAATTCTGTGACTACTTCTAGTGAATTTTCTAATCTGAGGGTGGTTTGGGGAAACTCCAAACTTGCATCTGGTATTATAGTGAGGATGGTCTTGTGTGGACCGTGTTCTCTACAAATTTGCACAGGTCCTAACACTAAAAAAATTATATTCAAGAGATATTTCATTCTTTTTGTGGAACATGTATTTTTGTAATTTCAAAATTATAATGCATATTTTAATATCTAAGGTACATTGCATTTTATTATTTTGTATCGTTATCAAGTAAAAAAAAATAAGTATTTATTAAGCTCCCCTCTGATCCAAACTCTATTCTACATTCTGAGGGAGAAAAATTGTACATAAGTTTTTTGCTGATGTCATTGTATTTTTATGTTTATCCTTACACATTCAAGCACGTAACTACCACTCCTCCTCTCCCCCCCTCCCTTTTTCACAGATGAGGAAACTGAGGCCTAGGGAAAGTAAATGACTTTCCCCACTTTATTCAAGTTAGAGGGACCAGACAGTAGCTGTCCCATTTGAAAACTTTACACTTTGTGATGCTGTCTCATGGGAGGAAGTCAAAGCCAGGTCACATATCATCTAGTTAAGAACATAACTTGGGCACACGTAAAACTAGAGAATAACAAAGTACTAACCTGTGCAAGAGGCATTTAAAAAAGGAAATGAGCGTGGGCAGAAATAGCTGGAAAAGACTTGATGGAGCATGTGAATGTTGACTGGAGTGGAAGACTTTCTGGGTAAGATGATCAGCTGGGCTAAACACTGAGGTGGGTCAGCCACAGCTTGTGTAGGAATATACAGGGGTCTACGTGATAGGAACAGGCAGAGTGACCAGAGGTTGGATTGATGATGTATGTCCAAGCATTGCCAAACTCATTCATTCATTTATCCACACATCCATTTATCCACCCATCCATCTATATATTCATCCATTCATTTAACATTTTTAAAAAGATTTATTATTTAAATTAGTTTCAAGTCTACAGTACATTGGTTAGACATCTATAATATTCATAAAACGATCCCCTCAATTGCTCCCTTCCTACCTTGGCCCTACCTTAGCCATCATATTAATGCTAACTGCATTCCCTCTGCCATGCTCCCCATCCCTGTGACCAACTATCAAGTACTAATTTGTACTTCTTTAACCCTTCACCCTATTCTCCCAGCCCCCTAACTCTCTTCTCCCATTTTATTTTTATAATTTATATATATAAATATATATAAATGTGTATATACAATTTCATGAAATTCTAGAAACTTTTCAAATACATTTTTAAACTTTTCTAAAATAATTAACAGGACTGACTACATATCATTGACATACATATTCTTATGTACCAAATACTTTAAAAATTAGGCATATTTTGCCTAAAAATAAGTATGTATTATAAATGATTAGAAATTTGACCATTATAACTATCACAGGCTAATTCATCCTAATTTCAAAATAATTTTACTCTGAACTACTTCTCAAGATTTATGGTAAACTTAAGAAATTTCACACTTTGAAGTCCTTTCACTGGCAATTCTTGACTTCCCTAATTAGAAATATTATTACCTATTGCATAGCCATAAAGATCCTCTCTAATGGCATTGTAATAGCAGTTGACATAAAAGCACTAGAAACAACAACTTTCTATAGAAAAATGAGAAGGTCATATGCCACATTGATTTTATCATTTCTTTTTAAGAATACATTGGTTACAATAGAGACAGACAAACTGGTTATAGACTCTTGCTGGTGCAATAGTATGAAAGAAATTTACATGCCATTATCAATAATAAATGCTTATTATATGCCTACTGTATGAAACATGTACACAGAGGACTGTCAAGCCTCTTTCCCAGTAATGTGGTTTTGGAAAGAGCCAAAGCAATTTTTATCCTCAGAGTTTCAGACTGACTTGGGTGAGCCATGTGTATTAAAGTCCTCTAGGTAGCCCACATGAGAAAATATGTTCTCATTACTTCCCCTTAGCACTGTAACCTGGTAACAGTTCCTCTTTTAGTCATGGACCAGAAAAAGTAAGCCAAAAAAACCCTGTCAGCTTCTAAATTCACAGCATGAGGCTATAACATTTCTTTAAGGCTTCTTCTTTTATTTCTGTCTCCTACTGCCAGTCTGACTGTCAAAGTCACAGCACGAGATAAAAATAAAAAGAATCATCAAAGAAAGCTATGTGCAAAATTTCCCTACAGAAGCTTTCAGTAAGAGGGGTAAAAAAAAAAAAAAAAAAAAAAAAAGAAAGTGGCTACATTGACATTTGCCCTCCAGCTAAACATTAATAAAAAGGAAAAACAAATGTATGCTTACCCACCCCTCAAATATGTCCCCTGATATCAGAAAATGGAATGTTTCATTTTGTAATAGATGAAAAGACCAACTGCTCAAACATATTTTGCTGTGAGCAATTTAAAAAATATTAAAATTAAAAATGACTCATAATATCCAGGTAGATAAAAGTCACTATAAATTTATATTGATTTCAAGGTCAGAGTTTTACACAAAAATTTTGACAGAAACATGTAAAAACTTTTAAAATTTTGACATAAAACAGGTCATTAACCTTTAGTGTGTGATCATTAAACCATTTAGGTCACCTCGATTTAAAATTAATCTATAGAATGTCACATATAACAAAAGAAATTTTGCATTTTTAACCATTATAACTTTCCATTGAATTTTTAAAAAGATTTGCATTTTAAAATTCGAAGTATCCTTTTATTGCAAGTGTTCTCTGAGTACACATTATGTTTAGAAAATCTGTTATTGTCTTATGTTAATAATTAAATTCTTTGTTAAGTTATAATTGCATTTTTGAAAGTAAATTTCTTATTTTGGAATAATTTTAGGTTTACAGAAAAGTTGCAAAGATAGTAGAAAGAGTTAGTTCTCATATACTCCTCACCCAGTTTCCTGCATTGTTAACATCTTATATTAACATAGTACATTTGTCAAAACTTGGAAACTGAACTTGGCATTGTACTTTTAACTAAATTACAGACTTTATTTGGATTACACCAGTTTTCCAGTTTCTTTTCCAGGATTCAATCTCAGGTGCCACATTGCATTTGGTTGTCATGTCACTCTGGTCTCTTGACAGTTTGACGATTTTCCTTGACTTTTGTGACCTTGACAGTGTAAGAAACTACTGGTCAGATACCTTGCAGAATGTCCTCAATATGAATTTGCACGATTGCTTTTTAATCTTATCAATTTGATGCATGTTTGTATAGTTTTGCCTATATACAACTGTTGTATAACTAATCATACCATTAAATCAATTCATTCATCCATTCATTTCATTACTAAAAAAGAGGAAGTTGTATTTCCAGAAAGACTTAGTAAAATTTCCTCTACTAGTCAAAGAGCTTTATAAAAAGAAAGATAATCAGAATGAAATTCTTTCATTAAACCTCTAAGTACTTATTGAATGCCTACTTTGCACCTAGCAGTGTGCTTTTATAGGGGAAAGATAGAAATAAGATATGCAATTTCTTTCCTCAGAGAAGTCACAGTGTGAAAGGGAAAAAGCCAAGCAAACATAAAATTGTCATAAAAAGTTTCATGGACTGGGTGGGAGTTAATGTCAGAGACACATTTAGACCATAATGCCAACTAAGGCAGATATCAATGACTATAAAATAATTGAATATTTGATGTTTAAATATATCTTGTTATCTTTATAAATATTAATTTCACTCTAACAGAAGGAGATATAAAATACTATCTGCTTAAGCAGAAGGGGTAATATTCAAGGTAAGTTTTATAAAATGAGTTGGGTTTCATCATGGGGAGAAGTGGGCACAAAGAGATTATGCAAAGGAAGCAAATGCTTTAATGTGGCTGGACCCTATGATGCTAGCATTCTTTGAAAATGTCTTTTGGATTTTACTGAGAGTATGGGAAGTTATGAGAGGACTATTTCCTCTACTGATTTTAAGTAACAGCATAAAAAATAAGATTTGCATTTTAAATATATTGAATTATTTTCATTAAAAGAGCAACAAATCATTCTTCATATTGCAAATATTTTTCTTTTTATTTCCTTTTAAATATCTTTTTATTTTAGAAGTAATATTCTATCAGCAGTGTGGAGTATGAACTACAAAGAAAAAAACTGGGAGGAGGAAATAATTCAGGAGAAAGTATAATCAAGACAAAATAATAAAGTTATAAAAACTAGGGATGGAGAAAGTTTTTAAAGAGAGGTAGAATCTATAGGACATGAATAAAATTTAATATAGAAAATAAGAGAGTAAGAGGAGAGAAGGTATCACTCTTGAATTTCTACTTAGTTGACATGGGGACTACTGGTGTGAGTTACCTAAGACAGGAAATATAAAGGCAAGGAATGAGTAGTTAGGTAAATGTGAAAATATTTCAGTTTTGAATAGATTGGGTTTGAGATGCCTGAGTTTAAGATATAATGTAGAGATGCCCAATAGGCTGTGTGATTATTGGAAATGAAGCTAAGGAGAGAGATGAACTGGGGATTCAGTTTGGGAGACATTACCATATAGATAGTATTGGAAATAATAAAAGTAGATGATATTCTCTAGCAGCATATAGAATGAAAAAAAAAAAAAGGCTGTTTTTGAAACTCTCAGAAAACATCCACATTTAATGCATGGGAAAGGGCAGGTTAGCCAGCAGAGGATACTAAGAAAGAATGGCAAGCAAAGTACAGTAAAACCTAGAAAATTTTATCACAGAAACCAGAGTGGAGGTTCAATATTCAAGAACAGAGATTCAAAAAGCAGAGAAAGAGCAACAGTGCCGAAGTTATAGATAGGTCAGTTAATATGTCTATATTGGTTTAATTTTAAACTAGCAATCAGAGAATATGCTAAACATTATATTTTAAACTAAAAGTTCTGGGAAAAATTTTCTAATATATGATAATGAACCAATTTAAAAATCTTCAAAAAACTTGTGACAAAAAACTGAGTTCCTCTCTGTGCTCAGCCTTTGCTTTCTGGTATTCTATTCTGCGATCTCATCTCTAGACATGCTGACCTCCCTGGACTCACAGGTTTATCCCTTCAACTTAGGAGGTATGTTTCCAGGTCCTGCCTGGGCTCTTTCTCCTTTTATTTTGAACTGGAAACTTTTTCTAAGTAGTAGTCTGGGACAACGGTTTTTGACTTGAATGAAGAATCTGGGTATCTTGCTCTCGCCGTAGCTGCATCAGGTCATTTCTTCATTTCCCAAGGACAGAAACAGCTGGTATGTGGACCATGACTGAAGGTAGTCCAAAATGGTGGCATAGAAAGATCCTGAACTCCCCTCCTCCCACAGACACAAAAATTTACTCCACATGGAATAATTTCTGCAAGAAAAAAAAAGTGAAAACCAGATAAACAGCACCTCCATAACAAAAAGTTAAAGGGCCACATTGAGATGAGTGGAAGAGATAGAGACATAGTCTCACTAATAGCCTCACCCCAGGCACAGTGACCCACAATAGGGAGGGACTGCAAAAATATAGAACTGTTCTCTGGAGAGCAAAAGATTTGTGCACCATATCAGGGATCTCAACCCTTGAATCCAGCACCAGAAACATGAGCCACCAAAACCTCTGGCTGTGAAGCCAATGGGCATTACATCTGTAAGAACCATAGGATTACAGGGAACAGAGAACCCAATCATAAAGGGCTCATGTGCAGACTCACCTGCCTCAGGACCAAGAGCAAAAACAGAAGTTTGTAAAAGCACCTATACCAGAAATGAAGAAGATCCACTCACTAATCTTAAAGAATCTGCTGGAAAGACAGGAACCTGCCGAGACTCTCTCCAAGGATTAAAAGGCTTTTGGGTGCCATTTTTATAATCTCATTCTACCTTGCTACTGTCAGTGCTGATGAAAGCCATTTTGGTAGTTCCCATCTAATCTGCGGGCACTGGTGGGTGTGCTCTGCACACTAACGCTTACCAGTTGTCTGGACAAATGCCCTATCTGCATCTCCACCACAGCCATACCCAAGACAGGTAAATGCCCCACTCTTCTCATGCCACAGCCTTTCTCCCACCCCTTGAGCCAACAGCTGCAAGCAGCCCACACAGGGGACACACATAGAGCATCTGGTTTTGATGTCTAGGGGAGATAAGTAATCTTCCTGAGTTAATGGTCATAATGCTTACTGAATTCAGGAGAAAAATGGACGAACACAGAGAGAGCTTCAATAAAGAAACAGATGATACAAGAAAATGACAAATAGAAGTCAAAGGGATAAAGACTATCATAACTGTGCTGGAAAATACACTAGAAGGTTTCAACATCAGGCTGGATGAAGTGGAAGAATGGATCAGTGGCTTGAAAGACAAAGCAGTGACCCTCAACCAGACAGAGCAACAAAAAGAAAAAAAATTAAGATAACTTAGGATACCTATGGAAAAACATCAAGCAGAACAACTTTCACATTATAGGGACCTCAGAAAAAGAGAGGGAGAAAGAGTCAGAAAAAATATTTCAAGAAATAATGGCTGAAAAATACCCTAAGCTGGAGAAGGAAACAGACATTCAGGTATAGAAAGCCCAGAGAATTCTAAATAAGCTAAAAACAAAGAGATCCACATCAAAACCCATTATAATTAAAATGTCAAAAGTTAAAGCAAGTGAAAAATAGCATGCTATCTACAAAGGAATCCTTATAAGATCATGGGCAGATTTTTCAGCAGAAATTTTGCAGGACAAAAGAGAGTGGCAGGACATATTCAAAGGCTGAAAGGAAAAACTTTCAACCAAGAATACTTCACATAGCAAGGTTATTATTTAGAAGTAAAGGAGAGACGGTTTTTTAGATAAGTAAAAGCTAAAGAAATTCATCACCACTAAACTGGCCTTAAAATCAATGTTAAAGAGACTTCTTTAACCTGAAAAAAAAAATGAAACTAATTAATAACAAGACATATGAAAGTACAAATCTCCATTATCTTTAATATACATGCATATTAAAGATAGTGAATTAATCATTTATAAAGCTAATATGAAGATCAAAAGACAAAAGTTGTAAAATTAACTAAAACTATAATAACTAGTGAAAGGATACATAAGATAAAAAGATGTAAAATGTGGTATCGTGAAAATAAAACTTAATAGGGGAGAATAAAAGTGTAGAGTTTGGGAATGTGTTCAAATTTAACCTGCTATCAACTTAAAATGTTATATGTAAAAGTAATGGCAACCACAAAGCAAAATCTTATAGTAAGTACCCCCCAAAAAAATTAAAAAGAAAGCTAAATATGACACTAAAGAAAGTCATCAAACCACAAGGGAAGAAAGAGAAAAAGAAAGGAAAAGAGAGAAACTACTAAACAGCCAGAAAACAACTAACAAAATGGCAATAGGCACATATCTATCAATAACTACTTTAAATGTAAATGGTCTAAATTCACCATTTAGCCCATTTATATGATGTCTAAAAAAAGACACACTTCAGAATTAAGAACACACAGACTAAAAGGATGGAGAAAGATATTTCATGCAAATGGAAATGATAAGAAAGCTGATGTAGCTATACTTATATCAGACAAAATAGAGTCCAAAACTAAGGCTGTAATAAAAAACAAAAAAGAGATTTACATAATGATAAAGTGGTCAATCCAGCAAGAAGATATAACATTTACAAATATATTCATATATTTGTATATATATGTGTATGTATATGTGTGTGTGTGTGTGTGTGTGTGTGTGTGTGTGGATATAAAGCAAATATTAACTGACATGAAAGGAGAAATTAACAGCACCTTAATACTTTAATGAAAGTAAGGGACTTTAACACCCACTTCCATCAATGGATTGATCATCCAGCCAGAAAAAACTATAAAGAAACATTGACCTTAAACAACATATTAGGTCATATTAGGTCATTGACCTTAAACAACATATTAGGTCATATGTATGGAAAATTCTGCACTGAAACAGAATGCTATTCTTTTCAAGCACCCGTTGAACATTCTCCAGGGTAAATCACATGTTAGGCAACAAAACAAGTCTCAATAAATTTAAAAAGGTTAAAATCATACTAAGCATGTTTTCCAACTACAATGGAATAAAACTAGAACTCAGTTAAAAGGAAAACTGGAAAAAAGTGCAAAAATTTAGAGATAAACAACATGCTCTAAACAATCAATATGTCATAGAAGAAATCGAAAGGAAAACAAACAAAAAAAATACCTAGGGACAAAGTAAAACAAAAATATGACATACCAAAATTACTGGGATGAAGCAAAAGTGGTTCTAAGAGGAAAGTTCATAGCAATAGAGGCCTACCTCAAAACATAAGAAAATTCTGAAATAAAAATTGTAGCTTTATACCCAAGAAAACCAGAAAAAGAAAAAAGCCTGAAATTAGTAAAAGAACATTTGCCAACAGATTGTACAACCTAAAAGAAATGCATTAATTCCAAGCAATATTCAATCTTTTAAGACTGATTCATGAAGAAATGAAAATCTAAATAGACTGATGACTAGTAACTATATTGATTTAGTAATTTAAAAACTCCCAACGAATTCAAGGCCAAGACCATATGTCTCCACTGGTGAACTCTATCAAACATTCAAAGAAGATTTAATATCTATCTTTCTCAAAAACTTACAAATAACTGGAGGAGTCAACATCCAAACTCATTTTATATTGCATTACCCTGACACCACAATCAGATAAAGACACCAGGAAAAAAAAAAAAAAAAAGAAAATTACATGCTAATATCATTGATGAACACAGATTAAAAAAATCCTCGACAAAATATTAGCAAAACCAAATCAATAATACTTGAAAAGGATCATTCACCATGATCAAGTGGGATTTATTCCAGGGGTGCAGGGATGGTTAAACATCAGCAAATTAATCAATGTGATATACTACATCAACAAAATGGATAAAAATCATATGATCATCTCAGTAGATGCAGAAAAGGCATTCGATAAAATTCGACATCAATTTATTATAAAAATTCAACAAAGTAGGTATATAAGGAACATAGCTCTACATAATAAAGGCCATTTTTGACAAACACCTAGCTAATATACTTAATGGTAAAAAGCCGAAAGCTTTTCCTCTAAGATTAAAAGCAAAACCAAGATACCCAATCTCCCCGCTTTTATTCAATTAAGTATTGGAGTCCTAGCAACAGCAATTAGAAATAAAAGGCATACAAATTAGAAAGGGAGAAATAAAATTGTCACTATTGGCAGGTGATATGACACTGTATACTTAAACACCCCACCAAAAAACAAAATGGGGCCTACAGAAAAAAAGTTTACAGGGATAAAAAGACAGAAATATAATATATGAGCTATTTAACCGTATGAAAATTCTATTAAAATATAGAGCATAGGGTATATTTAAAGAAAATTAAGCACACTAAAAAATATGAGATTATTAATTCCAGGCTAAAAAAATTATAGAAGAAAATTTTTTATTTCCTTGTACATTATATGGCCTAAAATTATATGGCCTAGCAGTAAATCATATTCATAGTATTAAAACAGAAACATTGAGTATAAATTGAGCAACATTAGAGAATTTAGCTAAAGATGTTAATCTACCATAACAGATAATGTCTAAAATTGAGATTGTAGTATATGCATTTTCTTCATACACACACACACACACACACACACACACACATATCTGTGTGTGTATATATATACGTGTGTGTGTATGTATGTGTGTGTGTGTGTGTGTATACAGATAAAAATCTGAAAATAAATAGCTTAAAAAGAGAAAACTGATTGCCTCTGAGTAGCAGGATAAGAAACAATGTTGAGGTACATAAGCGCTTGTTTCTTTTCGTTATAAACCTTCTCTAACTATATGACTTTAAAGTTTTTGCATACAAATAATTTTAATCTATAAAGTATATTAATGGAAAATACAGAGAAAAATAATTCCCAAAAGGAGAATATACTTAAACTCATTGTTGATCAGAAAATTTAAAGCAAAAATGGGACCACCTCTACCTACCCTGTTGACAAAAACGGGAATTTCTCCAACACTAGAAAAGGATACTCTGGTATCACACAAAATAGAGAAAACTGTCAACTTAACCATGGAGAACAATATTATGTTTATAATATTATAATACTTCTTGGTGACTTTGTACTGTTCAAAGAATTACTTTACTATCTAATATTTAGCAGGCTTTTGCTGTATGAGTACCTGTTCTTAGTACTCTCTCTGGAAGGTATATCGGAATCAGAGAAAACACAAAGAAAACCTCTGCTATATCATATATCATCATATTAGAATATGATTATGGTGTAATCTGTAACCTGCTTTACTCAGTATTTTTAAATTGATTTGTAACTATTTCATGTTTTTTTTTTATTTTTAAGTGTTAAAACATAGGAATGCAAGTAGTTTTTATTAATTACATCTATCATTTGATGTAAATGAAAATGGTAAGTTAAACCAATTTCTAGACCTGTTCTAGACCTATTACTGGCACTTGGTGAAAGCAATAAATACCAATATAGTTTATAAAGACTTTGGTAAATTAATTTTAAGTATTAAAGACATCAAACTATATCATTCGATGACTTAAATAAAACATATTGAGCACTTAAGTCATATTCTGGGCACCGTTCTGGGCAGTAGCATGCATTATCTCATTTAATCTTCAAAACAACTTCAATTTTGGAGGCTCAATTACTATCTCCATTTTATAGATGTGTAAACCAAAATACAGAGTAAGTTATTTGTTTTCAAAAGTTAGATACAGATTTGCATCTAAGCTGCCTGATTGTAGGCTATGTTCCAGTCAAGTAAAGCCAACTCTAAGGAATGTAGAATAAGCAACCAGAGGGCAGAAAGACTGTAAGAAATGGCAGAATCGAAGGCCCAAAAGAGAACAAGATGCAGCAACTGTCTGAACCCATACAAAAGGCAGTGAGAAACACATTTTTAATAGCAGCCTTCCAAGTAATTTGAAAAGTGGTGAGTCTCTGCCACCAGTCTCTACATTGAATTCGTAATTGTGATTTATATGATATATACAGATTTGAATTTTTTTATGTATTGCTACTTTTGTTTTAAAATTTTATTTTTTAAATATTAAAGAATTTTGCATTCCAGAGGTAATTTTTTTTATTAATGTAGAAATTGGTTTGATGGTATTTTATCCTATATAATCATGAATGAGGGGGAGATTTAGATATTTTTATGTTATTTTCTTTTTGGATGTCCTTCTTTCCAACATGATTTACCTTCTTGAAAAACACAATCAGAAATTCTGTTAGTGAAGAAATATTGTTAAATTAAAACATTTTTTATATGAATAATTTTTTCATCTTTATTTAACCATCTACATTAAAGTAGTTTTGCTGGATAATTAATACCGGGTTGACTGTTATTTTCTCAGCACTTTCAACACACCATTTTATGTATATCTAGTTTGTGTCAAAGCTTTGAGATGTTTCCTATCTGCCAACAGTCATTCCTTTATAGCTGATACATCCTATTCCTCTATGGATGCTCTTAAGATTTTCTCTTTGGTGTGAACTTAGTGTGTCTACATGTACACTTATTTTACTTATCATATACTGAGCTTCTTGAATCTGTCAATTTACAACTTTTATCTATTATAGAAAATATTTAGTCATTTATGCCTTTAAATATTTTAATTACTCATTACTTTTGGGACACTATAGCTAAATAGTATAACTTCTTATTCCACTCTATATGTCTTTAGAGTTTTCATCTATTCTGAGAGATTTATTCAAATTTATCCTCCCATTTATCTTTCTATTCAGTTTTTTCTACTATTTAACTTATTCATTGAGTTATTTCACTCTTATTTTTTTATTTTTAAGTTTTTATAATGTCTCATTTTGACAGGCTCTACCTTGTTTTTAAGAAATACATTTATCTTTTAGTTTTGAGATTTTTATATGATATCTAGGTCACTGTACATCTAGGTTTGTTTGATTTTGTTCCTGCTGACTCATAATAGCTCAGTTCCATGAACGCTGAGTACTTTTAATTTAAGAGCTCACATTTCATTGAATGTGATTTGTGGGAATCCTAAAATAATATTGAGAATGCTTTCTTAGAAAGAAATGCATAAATAATTCTTTATGGAGTCTCTGAGTACTAACAAACTGAGATCACTTTAATCTTCTTTGAGGGATCCTGTTTCAATGTACAAATTTCACAGCCAGACCTATTACCTTGCTAGATTCTAAAGCTTTGCCACAAGACATAGCGCTGATATCAGGACAGCCCCATTTTATGCTTTCCACTCACAGCTTCCTGCTATAGTTTCAGCTTGCTGGTGTGAATATGCACATGTGGATTCCTTTTGCTTTCCTTTGCCTTGTTCCTCTGCTGAATCCTTGTTTTTAGATCTCATGTTCTAGTTCTAATTTCCCTTTGTTAATGCTCTTCAAAATTTTTTTTTTTTTTGGATTGCATTTTCTCAAAGCTTCTTGAGTTCTTGAGAAAAAGGTATGGAACATAAATATTCAGAGTCTGCATATTTGTAAATGTCTGTATATACATAGAAATCTATAGTGAATAGGGAATAAAAATATTCTATTAACTTCACATTTTTGTTTTCCTTACATTTTATTTTACTTTAAAAATGTATTTATTGTACAAGGTAAATTAAATCTGAGTCAGAATTTGCATTTTTAGTAAGATTCCTAGGTGATCTGAATGTACTTTGAAGTTTGAAAATCATGTCTCTTACAAACCTTAAAATACTATTCAATATTTTAAAAATGAATTAATAAAAATTGAAGTTTGGCTGGACCCTCTCCAAGATATTTTTAGTAATTAGTGTCTATTTTCAGTGTTCTATCTTATTTGGGTGTCAGCAAAATTTTTAAAGTAGAAACAATTTTTCGAATTTTCAGATGGACAGGTTCAAAGAGAAATAACAGGGGCTGGATGCTAGGACACAATCAATAAAATTTGGGTGTCTAGGACTAGAAAGTTCAACTAGATCTGAAATTTACAGGTTTGAATAGATTAAGTGATTTTTTTTCAACTTCAAGTAGCTTGTTACTTTCTGCAAAAACTAACTAAGTTCTTTTAAAGTCAGCATTGTGCCACTATGTCATATCTTCCCGGATGCTAGACAAAGACTAACTCAGATAAGTGTCTTTTCAAGTTTTCAAGTGATATCGGGTTATTACCTTTCTACTTGTACTCCCTATTGACATTAAGGAAATAACACAAGTACAATACATATTTTATACTCAATTTCTTACAAAAAACAAAATCAAGATATATTTTTTTCCCATTTCTTTTCATTTTATCTTGTATTCAGTTCAAAAATGTATTTTTGGACAAACCAAGATAAGTCCATATGAGACTAAAATGAATTAGTTGTTTGTATTTTGGTAGCACAAGTTAAAAGCTGTAAAGATCGACTTTGTTTTATCTCAAATAAAATGTTATAATGCTAAGCTCTGTGAAAAGTCAGTAAACACAATAACATTCTCTTTCCTTCTTAATTGATTAAACATTAAAGATTGTCTTTTTATAAAATAACAAATCTAAATATTTAAAATTTTGATTCATGTGCTCAGTTATGTTGAAAACTCTTTAAGATATATATTTCTAAATTCAAATAAATAGGCCATAATTATTTATTCAATACTGTTATTTGAACATTTTTCCTTCATTTATTTTGATTGTAGTTTACTTCTTGTTCTTTTTTATTTAATTGAATATATGGAGAAATTAGTAAATTTAAAATTTATTTTACGTTTTTCCATAATATTAATAGATTTTTCTTATAATACAGTGATTTGCTTCCTAACTTGGGATATGTTTATTGATTTTTATGCTTTTAACATAAAACATAAGCATGAAGGTTAATAAGGTAATCATTTTAATAATAAATAACTTTATTTGGTTAAGTGTTTTATAATCAAATTTAATATTAAGAAAGTAGACATACTTTCTCCTATTTCATAATAGATCGTATTTAATTTCTCTCAGTTCTTTACAATTATGTCAACATTCATGAATCACTTGGTTAGATTTGCAAAAGTATCATTGTCCAAGACACTCACAAAATCAATTACCTTAGAATCATTTACATGTGGGTCATAGATATAGTACATTAAAAAAAAATACCTTAAAGGCTCCCTGTGTGTTAGTAACAGTTATCTAGACTTACAAACCACTGAGTAGTTATTCATTAATGTTTCAAAAAAACAATTCTAGCTGAAAAAATACATATGAAAGAAATATCCTAAATATATTGCTTCAGTAATAGTGTACTGAAGGAGTAGTTGTTCTTTATGTTGATAAAACATCTTATCCAGTGGGGAAACCTCATTTGAATAACTATATATAATCTGAATGAAATATAAATTTTACATCAAATCACTCTTCATTTATTTTTAACTGATGTCTGACTCATCATTTCTTCAATGTGTTATATTTATGTGGGCTTTTTTTTTAATTGCATGAAACAAACAAAGGAGAAAGCAATTTTCTGAAGTTAAAATGTAAGTTTACTTCACTCAAATCACCCTCCGAGCTGCTAATAAAAATTTACATACCATACTCAGCATTATTAACCTACTAAAAAATTAACAGCTTGAATTATGTTGATATGCTTAATGGATAAAATTTAGAATTCCCTCTTGGGAACAAATTAAACTCATTATTAGAGAAGACATTTTTGACCTTTTTAATCTTCTGGATGGTACAGGCATTCATATGTTATTCTTATCACTTTTATACTGTTGAAATGCAAATTATTAATAGTAAAATTTTTAATACAAGTTCCCAAACAGAACACTATGCCATTCCAAGAATAGAAAACATCAGGAATATAATTTCTGTATATTCTCTAGTCTGTATATTTAGACATATTTTACAAAACACATTATGATTTTATTTTGCAAATTAACATTAGATATAGGGCTATTTATTGATAATTGTAACTCCATCTCTTAACACTTGATTTTAAGTGTTTATAGTCTTAGAGTTGTTCTGAATGTGTTTGTGAATTGTACTTTTTTTCTAATAAATATTTAATAAAGATTCTGATGAATTATTTTTTTCTAGGAAAAGACAAAGCAGATATGAACAAATAATACTTAAATAATCTAGCCATAACTACCTTATGTCAATTTATTCTTCCAATTTGAAAATGCTCTAAATATCTGTAAGAAACTTGTCAATTTAAGACTTGAGGAACTTTGTCAAATGTTGACTGCACCAATTATACATGCTTTAATCCAGTTGTCCAAGTCCAACATAAATCATTTTCCTACTTTACTCACCTCTCTATTTCAGTCACAATAGCTGGCTGCTCAGTCCCACTAGAAATCATGCCTCTGCATTCTATACCCACTATCTTTTAAGAGAAATCTCAAACTTTACCAATTATTGGAAGCCCAAAGAACACTAATTATCTTCTATCATTCATTCTATCAGTATTTGTATATTTATCTAATATTCTATTTTAAAATTATGTGTGTGTATATATATGTATGTTTGTGTACATATATGTATATGTGTGTATAATATATGTGTATGTGTGTGTATATGAATATATATGCATACATATATACAATTTTATAAGGCTGTTAATTTAAAAAGAGGGAAAATTGTTGCCTTAAGTGGCCAGAGAGTAATATACCCAAGGACAATTAATATTTCCTCTATTTTATTAATTTATATCTATTGAATTTCTTAGCATGCTTAGCCCTAGGAGAAAGTATACATTGATCACTCTTTGTATATTTACTTTGAGCATTCATTTATTACTTCTCTACATGACTATGTGCTACTCAGTCTCACATTCTGTGGGTAATGTTCCATAATCTATAACTGTCCCTTTGCTTAGGTTTGTATTTTCAACTGCCTAAAAGTAAAGTAATCTGATAAAGTAACATTTTATGGACTGTAGAATAAAACTGATAACAGATTAATGTGTTAAACCCTGAAGGTGCACTGTAATTTTAGAGGATATTTCTTTATTATGCCACTTCAAGTGGGGAAACATTCAGGTAAAACATGATTTAGAGCAAGAAAACATGTCAGTAATTCCTTATTTACTATCATAAAAGAACCATCTACCTTACCAAATACAGAGCTTCTTAATACAGGATTAGACTGAGATATTAAGAAAAACAATAGATTGAGAGAATAATTTAAGTTTCCCACCTCCCATAATTTAAGATTTCCTTAAAAATAAATCATCAAAATATGAAAAGAATTTGGAATATAGAATTTGATATGTAGCATTGATGCGTAGCATTTAAATAAAACCTGAGTAACTATCATGGAAAGTGCTGTATGTTGCCTCAAACAGTTTCTGACCTATGGCCAGTACTCATTAATTATTTGTTTTAAATAGATATATGCATTGATTTCAAATGTGGATAATGAGTGCTCTGTAATGCAAAGCTCTGATTATTTATTGAACTCTAAAGCTAATTAGAAAAAAAAAGTGCTTTCATTATTATCAAACAAATAATTTGAAGGCTATAAAACTTGAATAGTATAATAGCATTCACAGATTTTTCACACATGGGTAATATTACATTATTTTAGTACCATATAACTTATGAGTTTTAACACTTAAATTTGGTAAATCCTCTTTTTTAATCTTTGGTGGAAGATATTCCAGTTAGTTTTAACACAGCAGGTCATATTAAGATTGTGGTTGAAACCACCAGAAGATATTTGCCTCCAGAGGATGATTTGCTGACATACAGTCTATATACTAGTGTATAAGCAGGCAGTCATATACTTTGATCAATTTAGCATCTTTCCTGCTTATTATTTTTAGCAATAACAGCACAATAAGAGAATATTCATTACTCAACATACTTTGAACGATGTGAAACCTTTCAGATCCATTATTTTTTTTTGCTGCCAATATCCTAGCAGGTTTCCTATATAATACACAAGGCATCTGGTTCGGTCATTTTTAGTTTTCCATTTGCAAATAAGGTTATGTGTACATAATTGTCCTCTTTTAGAAGGGAACAGATTTCTGTGTTAAATATCATGCAAAAATATACATATAATAAAAATTCACAGATTTCCCAATATTTCATTTTAGGATTATCATTTTACTAAGAAATTTGGCACAAAAATTTAGTATTGCGATTATTATATATTTCATATTGCTGTAGTTCAACTTAATCATTATTATGACTAATAAATATTCTAAGTAAGTTTGATCTATTTCTATTTTATACAGTTCTTTGGGGGCACTGACAAGTGTATATTATCTTTCTTCTTTCATTCATCTAACCAACCATTTCTATATAAACCTACGGATATATTACTACTTTTATTTATATTTTTAAATATCCTCAATACTACTATTACATTCATATAATAGAGACTTCTGCATATTTAATTTTATGCATGTCTAAAAATCAAACAAAGAACACATTTGGGAATTAATTTACATAATATTACTTTTCTAAATACTAGTTCTTTTTCTCCTCTGCTATGGTAATTTTAATCTGCCATTGCAGTATCAAGGTTTTCGCAGGTATAAATCAACTGCACTATTGATTTTTTCCCCCATGGAATGATGGAAGAATTAACTGATGAGTGATAAAGATCAGTTTGTATAAATTAAGTGGCATGTAAATGGTTACAATAAAATAATCACAGTCATAATAAACTTCTGCAGTGACCTATCCTCTCAGAAAAAAAAATTTTAGTCAATCTTAGTAGGAAAAAAAATGTTCTGCTATAACCAGAGCAAATCACAGGAAGACCAAACAAAATATTTTTCACTTTTAATAGAGCTAGGAAACCACACATTGACCAGAATAGACGTAGTTTTGTTAGAAGTGTTATGTAGTCATAGCATAATTTGCATTTATTCTTCTTAATGTTACCTTAATATTAAATGAATTAATATGCTTAATAACTTTAGAATAGCTAAAGAAATACCTATATACACTAGGGCATAGATGTTAACAAAATAAAAAGTTAACAGCATTCTATAAAAATTATGTTTGAATTATGGCCAAACTAATTTACAATAAAAGAAAATTGGATATAACTATCCACATGTAGAACTCTGAATCAGATTTGACAGATGGTAACTAAGAACAAATGAAAAAAAAAGAGAAAAAACTGGAGATGTTATGAGGTTGTAGGAAGGGCACACAGAACACTGCAGGCATACACATAAGTCAAAAGAGAAAATGACAAAGGTTAGTTCAGGAATTGAATAATAGCTTCTATGCACCACCATCGCTACTATCAAAGAAAAAGAGAAATAATTTCATTAATAAAATCCACTTTGACTTGACATCAAATAATATTTATTTTGATTAAATGATAGACCTTGAAATTTTATTGTAGTTTTACTGTACATAATTAACACAAAATTTACCACTGTACCTTTGTATACTATAGACACTTGGGAAGGGATTTCTGAATGATTGTAACTTGGTGGTTCAATGGTAGGAACATATTCTGGTAGTAGAAGATAGAAAATTGTAAAAGTACCTAAATAGAAATATACATTTTTTTCAGTGTTTGGAGTTTAGACTGTTTCTACATTCAACAAGCTAATTATCATGCTAATAATCCAACACGAAGACTGATGTGGAGGCAGATTCACTTATAAATATCATATCTTGTTCATCAAGATCATTAGGGAATGGTACTTATCCTTATTATTATTGTGTTAGTTGTTTTGTTTCTTGATTTCCAATTAGATTTAAGCTTTTTGTAACTTTTTCCTGTGCCCCCTCCCACTGACCCATCATCTTCTTTAAATACTCGTACTGAAGTGATTTTCACCAATCTAATACTGATTATTTGAACATCAGCAGGAGAATGACTTCAGAAACATGGCAGACTGAGAGATGTACCCACATCTTTTCCCTTAAAACAACAATAAGCTGAACATCTAAAACTCAACAAAAAACACCCAACCTGCACACCAAGCATATATGAGTGTGGGATCTGAACATAAAATCTACCACAGGTCAGAACTCCAGGAATAGGGCAGTTGACTGGGAGAAACAAAGAGATGCCTTTCGTAGCTGGAGCTCCCAGCAGGAGGAGGGGGAGGGGAGATGGTGTGGCAGGTTCCTTGAAGAGACCTGCTGGGGAAAGCTGTGTCCAGAGATCAGGGCAGAAAGCAAAGAAGTGAACATCACAGAGAAGTGGGATTGGCAGAAAAGTAACAGCTGATTACTACTTGCTGTGATTGCAAAATGCCAGGCTGTATTGCAGCCCTCATCTACCAACACAAAGGGCCCCTCTCCACACATTCTCCAAGACAAAACATCACAGAGCCCCAGTGGAATCAGAGCAAACACTACCAAAACTGTCGCTAACAGTGATAGAGACTGAGACTGAGGGTAGCAAATATGATTGAATATTTATAAGAAAAAAAGGCGTTATTAAGACTTTATATAAAGTAGGGATCCAAGAGTCTTAGATGCCACCTAATTGAAACCAAAAGAAAAACACCTTCTTTGCAACAGGTGAGAGAGAGACCTTTATACAAAATATCTTTTTTTCTGGAAAAAAAGCAGAATATACTTTCATTAATGCCCAGGCAGAGAAACAGTCCATTAAACACCATGAACAACCAAGGGGACGAGGCATCTCAAAAGGAGAGAGAAAAATCTCCAGAAAATATGCTTATAGACATAGAAATATGTGACTTAAATAACAGAGAATTCAGGATGGCAGTTCTGAAAAAACTCAATGAAATCCAAAATAATTCACATCAACAATTCCAAGAATTGAAAACATGACTAGATCTAAAAAATGAGTTTCTTAGCAAGAAACTCATAATGAAACTCTCAAAAAGAACCAAAAGAACTACTTCTGGAGATGAAGAACACAATGAAAGAGATGAAAAATGAAATAGCAAGCTTGGGAAATAGAGTCAACGAAACAGAGGAAAGGATCAGCACTAACGAAGACAGAAACCTAGAAATCAATTAGAAAGAAGAAGAGAGAAACTGAAAAATGAAAAATAATGAAGAAGAAATACAAGAACTAGCTGGCACCATCAGGAAATAAAACTTACGAATAATGGGCATTCCTGAAGGGCAAGAAAAGGAACAGGGATTAGAAAGCATTATCAGACAAACAGTTGATGAGAATTTCCCAAATCTAAGGAATGAGCTGGCACTCAGAATTCAAGAAGTTAACAGAACACCCAATTATCTCAACCCCAAAAGACTTTCAACAAGGCACATTGTATTAAAATGATCAAAAACCAATGACAAAGACGAAATTCTCAGGACAGCCAGGAGAAGAAAATGGTAACTTATAAAGGAACACCCATTAGATTATTGTGGGACTTTGCAGCACAAACCTTACAAGCCAGAAAGGAGTGCAATCAAATATTCAAACTATGAAGTGAAAGGAACTACCAGCCTAGAATAATGTATCCAGCAGAGCTCTCCTTTAGATATGAAGGAGAAATTAAAACTTTTCCAGACATATAAAAATTGAGGAAATTCTCCACTATGAGGCTGGCACTACAGGAAATACTGAAAGGGGTCAGCTCACCTAATACAAAATGACCAAAAAAATACATAATTAGGAGTACAGTGACTAGCAGGCAAACAGAAACAGTGAGTGCAACCTATGAAGAACAGGGCATTATAAGCTTAAATAATAAGAAGAGAATTGCTATAGCAAGATAGTAATGAATGTTCAGCGTAAATAGGGACAGAAAACAATGACCGAAAAGAGGAGGATTAGAAGATCTAGATTCACAAAGAGGAATGGAGATAAGGCACACGCAGAAGAAAACGGACGACTGTGTGCGCGCGTGTGTGTGTGTGTGTAACTATCCTTTACATATTAGTACTGGTAACCACATACCAAAGATTCCTTTTGCCATTGCAACTTTGAAGTATACAACATAAAACAAGAACCAGAGGGAAAACCCACAAAAGACATCTAAAATAAAGAAAACAGAAACACGACGACAAGGAAGCAATGGAAACACTGAGCTACCAGAAAGCAAAAGATAAATGGCTATAAGAAGACCTCATATTTAAATAATCACCATAAATGAAAATGGGGTGAACTCACCAATAAAAAGGCACAGAGTTGCAGATTGGATCAAAAATCAAAACCCAACCATATGCTGCCTCCAGGAGACACATCTCAGCTCCAAAAACAAATATAGAATCAAAGTGAAAGGGCGGAAAATGATATTTCAAGCAAATGGCGTTCAGAGAAAAGGGAGAGTAGCAGTACTAATGGACAAAGTAGACTCAAAATAAAAATGGTAAAGAAAGATACTGAGAGACACTTCATAATGATAAAGGGAATCATGCACCAAGAAGACATAGCACTTATTAATATCCATGCCAACAATCAGGGAGTCCTGAAATATATAATGCAATTACTAACAGAACTAAAAGGAGAAACAGACCAAAACTCTATTATAGTAGAGGACCTAAATACTCCACTGTTGGTTATGGACAGATTATCCAAACAGAAAATCAATAAGGAAATAACTTCCTTAAATGACATGTTAGACCAACTGGACATAATTGACATTTACAGAGCATGTTATCCCAAACAGCTGCTTATACATTCTTCTCTAGTGCACATGAAACATTCTCAAGGATTGACCACATACTCGGGCACGGAGATAGCCTTAACAAATATAAGAGGGATGAAATCATACCAACCTTATTCTCTGATCATAATGCTTTGAAACTAGAGAACAACTGCAAAAAGAAAGCAGGAAGAACCACAAATACATGGAGATTAAACAACATGCTACTGAAGAATAACTGGGTCAGAGAAGAAATAAAGAGATCAAGAGATACATAGAAACAAATGATAATGATAGTACAACATATCAAAATTTTTGGGACATGGCAAACGTGGTTATAAAAGGAAAGTTCATATCATTACAGGCCTATGTCCAAAAACAAGAATGAGTCCAAATTAATGCCTAATGTTTCATATCAAAAAAGTATAAAATGAAGAGCAAATGAGGCCTAAAGTCAGCAGAAGGAAAGAAATAATCAAAATTAGAGCATAATTAAATGAAATTGAAAATGACCAAAAAAAAAAAAAAAGAACAATAGAAAAAATAAATGCAGCAAAGAGCTGATTCTTTGAGAAGGTTAATAACATTGGCAACCCCCTGGCTAGACTCACTGAAGATAAAAGAGAAAAAACATAAACAAAATCAGGGATGAATGAAGGGAAATTACGACAGACACCACAGAAATACAAAGGATCATACAAGAATACTATGAAAAAGTATGTAACACAAAATCTAATAACATAGAAAAAATGGACAAGAACTTAGAAAGATACAACCTTCCTAGATTGAATCAAGAAGAACTGGAAAATCTAAATAGATAGATCAGCAGTATGGAAATGGAAACAATAATCAAAAACCTACCAAAATGTAAAAGTCTAGAACCAGATGACTTCACCAGTGAATTCTACCAAACATTCAAAGAAGATTTAATATCTATTCTCCTCAAACTCTTCCAAAAATCAAGGAGAAGACAATACTTCCTAACTCATTTTATGAGGCTAATATTACCCTGATACCAAAATTTGGTAAAGATAACACACAAAAAAGAAAACTATAGACCAATATCTCTCATGAACACAAATGCAAAATTCTAAATAAGATACTAGTGAACTGAATACAAGAACATATTAAAGAGATTATACACCACAATCAAGTGGGCTTCATCCCAGGGGCAAAAGGATGGTTCAACATACGCAAATTGATCAATGTGATACACCACATAAACAAATTAAAAAATAAGAATCATATGATCATATCGTTAGATGAAGAAAAAGCCTTTGACAAGATACAGTATCCATTTATGATCAAAACACTAAACAAAATTGGTATAGAAGGAAAGTACCTTGACATAATAAAGGCTATATATGACAAACCCTCAGACAACATTATACTTAATGGTGGAAAACTGAAAACCTTTCCTCTAAGATAAGGAACAAGATAAGGCTGTCCACTATCACTACTGTTATTAAATATAACATGTGAGGTCCTAGCAAATGCAATCGGGCAAGAGAAAAATATAAAAGGCATCCAAATAGCAAATAAAGAAGTCAAACTGTCACTATTTTTGGATGACATGATCCTCTATATAGAAAACCCTAAAGACTCCACAAGAACACTACTAGAAACAATAAGCAAATACAGTAAAGTCTTTAGGTACAAAATCAATGTTCTAAAATCCATAGCATTTCTATATTCTAATAATGAATTGCCAGAAAAAGAAGTGGAAAATATAATTCTTTTTGCAATTGCAACAAAATGAATAAAATAAATAGAAATAAATCTAACAAAACATGTGAAGGACCTATATAATGAAAACTATAAGACCCTATTAAAAGAAATTGAAGAAGATACAAACAAATGGAAAGATATTTTGTGTTCTTTGATTGGAAGAATCAATATAGTTAAAACGACCCTATTACCTAACACATTATACAGATTTAATGCAATCTTCATCAAAATCCCATCTGCATTTCTTAAAGAAATAGAGCGAAAAATCATCAGATTTGTATGGAAGCACAAAAAACCCTGAATTGCCAAAGTCATCCTGAGAAAAAGAACAAGGCTGGAGGCATCACTCTGCCCAAATTCCAATTATACTACAAAATGACAGTAATCAAAATGGCATGGTATTGGCAGCAAAACAGAGACACGACTTGTGAAACAGAATCGAGAGTCCAGAAGTAAACCTATGTACGTATGGAAAAATGATTTTTGACAAAAGAGCCAAAAACATACTATGGAGAAAGAAAAGCCTCTTCAATAAATGGTGCTGGGAAAACTTGAAAGCCACCTGCCAAAGAATGAAGCTAGACAGTTGTCTATCACCACACACCAAAAATAACTAAAAAAGGATTAAGTACCTGAACATAAGACCTAAAACAATAAATTGTATAGAAGAAAACATAGGAATTGAACTCAGGAACCTTGGTCTTAAAGATGATTTTATGAATTTGACCTTAAAGGCAAGGGAAGTAAAAGCAAAAATAAATAAATGGGACTACATCAAACTAAAAAGCTTCTGTACAGCAAAAGAGACTGTCAACAAGGTAAAGAGACAATCATCAGAATGGTAAACTATATTTTCAAGCAACACCTCCGATAAGGGCCTGGTATCCAAAATATATAAAGAACTCATATGACTCAATAACAATGAAAAACAAATGATCCAATCAAAAAATGGGCAGAGGACCTGAACAGACATTTCTCTCTAAGGGATATACAAATAGCCAACAAGAAAATTGAAAAGATGCTCAACCTTGCTAGCTATTAGGGAAACGAAAATCAAAACCACAAGGAGATGCCATCTCACACCTGTTTGAATAGCTATAATCAACAGAACAACTAATAACAAATGTTGGAGAGGATGCAGAGAAAAAGGAACCCTCATACAGTGCTTATGGGACTGCAAATTGGTACAGCCACTATGAAAAACAGTATGGAGGTTCCTCAAAAAACTAAGAATTGATATACCATATGATCCAGCAATCCATCTATTTACCCTAAAGACTTGAAACTCATATCCGAAAACATTTTTGTACACCAATGTTGATAACAGCATTATTCACAGTGCCCAAGATGTGGAGGCAACGGAAGTGTTCTATGATAGATGATTGTGTAAAGAAGTTGTGGTACATATATATACAATGGAATATTACTCAGCCATAAGAACAGATGAAATACTACCATTTGCGACATCGTGGATGGACCTTGAGATAATCAGAAATAGCTGAAAACTACATAATATCACTCATACCTGGGACATAAACCTAAAAGTAACAAACGAACAGAACAAATAAACAGAGACTTATGGACATGGTCAATAGACTAGCGGTTACCAGAGAGTGGAGGGGAGGCAGGAGGTAGATGGGGTAAAAGCGGCAACTATGTGATGACAGAAAGAAATCTAACTATGGGCAAAGAACACACAATGCAATATATATATATATATATATATATATATATATATATATATATATGCTTTACTGCTAAATTGTACACCTGAAAATTAGTAGATTTTGTTAACTCTTGTCACCAAAATATAAATAAATAAATAAATAAATAAATAAACAAACAAATAAACACACACACACACCCCCCCCCCCCACACACACACATCAGCAGAAATCAATTTATAAACTAGTGTTAGTTCTGATGGATGTAATTTGGTTATCTTGTATCACTTCAAATCCTTTTTGACGTACCCAAGGGCTCTCAATTTCTACCGTTCTTCAGTACAGAGTACAAAGCAAAACAGATACATTTGTAAGAACTTAGCAGTTATTTGAGTGTAATGGGAAACGATCTATCATCTTTTGGTTGGGCATACATTGACAGATTTTCTACTTCACCAAACTACGCAGGCTTCTTTGAACTCTCTTTTCGACTTGGCCCTAACTTTTGGGCTTCTTTGATTATCTCTGCATTTTCCAGTTCTAGCAAGAATCCTGCTAAGTCATTTGACTTTAATCCCCCACTCTCAATATCTAATCATCTTTGATATCTGATCGTGCCCCCAGGTGAAATCTTGGGGTGCCATCTTGGTCTGCTATAGTAAGATTCCTATTAAGTTAGTTTTGCCAGAAGGCATTCTCCCTGATGTTTCCTCTTTGCAATTTCCAACTACTGAGCCACCAATCCTGATCCTGAATGATCAAGTCCCACTTTTCTTTGCTGTATTTGGAGTTGAGCCCGATTTCTCTCTCCTACCATAAAACTCCATTGTAGTAACCCCCAGTATTCCTGTCACGATAGTCCCCTTGAAGAAAGTCTGACTAACTACCTTCAGTAAGGGTCATGAATAATTTGTTCTTTGACAAATCTAAATTCTTGGGAGAAAGCCGTTTAGTAGTGATGTAATAATAAATTATTTCTTACTATATCTCTTTATGTAATTATTTGGAAGTAGTTTTGTCGAGTTGTATTATTATTTGTGCTAAATACTAAAAATAAAGCAAGCTTGCATAAATTTTATATTTTTACTTTGCTTGTTTTCAGACTGAAACAGTTGTTCATAAAAGCAGGAAAATTACTGTTTTCCTCTTCACTCAGGGAATGCTGGCTGAATCTTCACACCTGGAGTTAGCATTCCTAGGCTGGTCTCCAAGCTGCTAGTGCTGTAATGCGGATTCAGAGACAACACAACTACAATCCCCTGGCCATTAGAAACAGGTGAGGGTAATAACTTGTTAATGTGGCCACCAGGACTACATCAGTAAATCTCAAGCCTGGGTCAAGGAAAGAAACCGCAGTGCCTTTCCAAAAGTTTAAGAGACCAGCAATACTATGAAAGCTAAAATAAGTTGTCTTCTAAAGTAGTAGGAAGTCTCTTAACCTGCACCAAGATAGGCTTTTGTCACAATCACAGCCTTAGGATGCAAGCTTGTTTGCTATTTGATATCGAACAAGTTGCATTTTGTAATCCATTCACTAAACTAAAGCACAGAGGGATGTATAACTCTGAAGTCTTTTTCTCAGTCTCCTATAAAGATGAACTACATCAATAGCCTTTACTTATGTCCTTATTATAACTGACATGAATACTCTAAAACAATCTGAAAGCATTTTTAACCAGGTTTGAAATTCAGTAAAAGAGATGTGTGTGTTTGTATCTTCTAAGCTATTTGATCAGCAGCTCGTGATCCATTAACAATTAAAACTTAATCGCTTTAAGTATTTGAGTAATATTGTCTGAAAATATTTATTTCACTTTAAGCAGTTATTTGTTTACTCACTGTTAAAAACAATAGGCCTCAAATGGAGTCACTTGTGCAAAACCTGTGTCACTAAACCTAGACTTTATACCTAACCTAATTGTACTCTAGACCTTCCCTGGGATTATAATCTTAAACCAATCGGGAATTTCCAGGCTAGCACTAGTGAGGTAACCCTCTTCACAGAACCCTATTACCCACCCAAAAGAAGGTAATCTTGCCTGAAATCATCCTTCCTTTTGTTTATAATTTCCTTGCCCCACACTCTTCCTGCCTTTAAAGCCTTTCCTTTTGTCTGCTCTTTGGAGCTTCTTTATATTTGCTAGATAGAATGCTACCCAATTCATGAGTTATTGAATAAAGCCAATTTGATCTTCATGTTTACCCAGTGAATTTTGCTTTTTAACAGCACATAATTAAAAGGACTTTACATTCACTTTTTAAAATTTCTCTTGGGAGAAGGAAAGAATAATCTGGTACTGATTTTAAATTAGAGCAATTCAGATACCAAAAAGTAACATGTTTTAAATTCTTACAAGCTGGAAGACAAATTAGACAGCTCCATGTTGCCTTCCAAGGAATACCTGCCCATATTCTTGTATTAATGGGAAAAATTAACCAAAATATATACAGTGATAACAGATGTAATCTTAAATTTTCTAGAAATATTTTTACTTATTTATATGATAGTAAAACATTTCAATTTCGTACTAGTATAACTGGAGAAAAAAAAAAAAACAGCCTTGTTGGATTGGATTAGCTTCTTCTATAGAATCCCTATATATTCTGTACTTCAAGCAGTATGCCAGAAGCAATCAACAGAAGTGTTTCAATATATATCCAAACTAAATATTTTCTCAGCTAAAGGTTAACACTTAGACTTTAAGTCCAAGGAAGAAATAATGGTCTCTTCTGGTGGCATTTTTTCCTAATAAATATAAAATAAGCAGGACATTGGTTCCTTCTGTCTTTAAATGGATAGCCCAAAGGCGTGTCCTTTTTCACTCAACCTTTACAACATCCTGCATTTCTCTAAGCAATACAGCTGGACTTCTTCTGGTGAGGTAAAAGTCTTCCTTTGGTACTTGGTCAAGTAAAGTCTTTAAAAAAGTGGGACAGTTACTGTATTTTAGTAAAGATGCTTCTAGAAAGTAAAAAGATAGATCTGAAACTTGCTGACATTTGATACCTAACCTGAAAATTTCTGAGGTCAATAAAGACAGGCTGAAGCAGGACCTGCAGTGGTCACTGGAGTTTGGTAACTCCTAGGATTAAGTACCTAATTTTGGATATATCCTGCCAAGATCAATAGCATTGTCTCATCACCACAGAATTTTACATTTTATCTATATCCAGAAGCTCAACTGGGATAGGATGGAATAGGAAGAAGGGAGCGTGGTGGACCCCTCCACAAAATAATGTCCAAGAACGAATCATTTAAAGGAAATATTTGACAAGGTATTTATAACTCTTACTCTAAAAGACATTAGAAGAAGCAGTGTGAAAGTAAGGCTAGGAAAAATCCAGAAAGGCAGTCCAAGTTAGTACCATTCTTTGTTCCTTTCTTCTTTCTTTTAAATCAGATTGACTCTGACTAATCAAATCTGATTTCTCCTTATGCCTGTGATGGTAAAAATTGTATTCAGAAAACAGAAAGTCCTTGATAAAATACTCAAATATCTTTTAAGATACTACATTTATTTTCTTTATTCCGCCTTCTTTGCATTTCCTCTTGGTGATGATTGGATTAGCAATAAAATGAATGTGAAAAAACTCTCTCCATGGTGCAAATGAGTTGTTATTCAACATTAGTTAGGGCTGAATCTAAATTATGTGAGGTCAATAAAGAAGCACAGAAACTTAAATGTGTACATATAAGATATTTCACATGAATAAAATGAATTACTTTCTTTAAGTTCTCTTATCTTCCACTCATATTGATTAGAACTGGAGCAATTAGTTTATTTGGGATACTCCCTTTCTAAGGCTATCTTGGTCAAGATGTTTGGGTAGGGGTTGGGGAGGCGTTGCTAAATAAGGTATAACATAAATGTGGAGTATATTAGAAGGCTGTGGAAATATTTCACAGAAATAAAGCAAAAATTTAGAGCTAGGGATCTGTCAGCAACCCATGGAAATACTCTCCTGTTCTCTCTTTCTGTCTCTTTGCAGTGTATATGGCTAAATGTATAATCACAATCTCTCAGGGACAAGGAAGTACTTATCTGGAGTGTTTGCCATGTTCCATGGTGTAAATATATCACTACGGCAGATTTCAAACTACCAGCTAAAATCAACCTGCCTCCCAAAATTCCCCCAAATTTAGAAATTGGTTCCTATAAAATAGAATAAGTTGTCTTCAGTACACTATTGCTTTAGGTCACACAGTCTATTGACTCTATCTTTCTACACTTTCAATCTATCCTTCTGATTCTCTTTGAAGATTGCTTTCTATACTGACTTACCATTATGTGCAGGGCTGAAAATGGCTTATCTCTACATGGTTTAACATTTTAGTGACTACGCTCCTAATTTCAATTTTTCAAGGAATTATCTTATTGGTTTAGCCTCTATCTCAGGTGTTGCTGAATTTAAAAAAAAGGAGAGATGCTGATGGCAATAAACCTGAGCATTACATAGCCAAAACCCATACACTGCTTAAGAAATATTGAATTCCTTTTTTTGGAATTCTATTATACAAGAAGAAAAAAAGATGAGAAGGCAGAGTATTATATACATGAATAAATAGCCATGGAAATATATTACGGCAGCACATGTAAATTTTTAAATACATTACTAAATTTTTAAAGAGAAGAATGCTTCCATTGCAATCCAAGTATTAGCACAGCTAATGGTACCAATGACATATGGTTTTATTTGACATTTTTAAACTACCCAAAATATTGTGAATTCATACCTAATTTGTGATCTTCATTTGCCCTTGGATAAATGATGAAAGGATAATCACATACATTATCATTCTTTTTGATACCAATCTTGAAAATTGCACAGGTCATAGTTATTTCTAAATCAAACAGAAGACAAATATTCTGAGAAAAATCTACATGTATATAAGAACAGAGGTTTGTATACAAAGTGGTTTAAATAAGAGTTATAAATATTTTTCAAATACTACTACATCAAGTAATATCATCATCTCTTGTTATTTTTACAAATAGCAGAATTTACTATATCAATATATTGCATACTGCACTTTATACCTACATTTATACTTTATATTTTAAACATATTCTATTATGGACTTTCCCCATTCATGGACTTGTATATAAAGAACTTCATTCAATTAACACTATTCATAAATGGCTTTTTAAGACTATTGGTGACCCAAAAAACCATATCTTCTATCTTACAATCTTTCAGCTTTTTCATTATTGTTAGGTGTCCAGCAATGAACTGTTGTATACAAGCCTCAATTTCTCTGATGCCAGGAGAATTGTCAGACTAAAGATCTTTGTACTGTTTCTTTCTTCCCACTGAAATACATTTTGTTTTATAAAAGGATTAACACTCAGTAGAAAATTGGAACACATAAAATCAATAGATTTTCATGCTTACCAAACCAACATGACATATAACAGCAAATAATTCTGAAATCCATGAAAACAATCTGATTAAAAAATATATATGTGTAAATTCAGTTGAAAGACATAGGCACTTTATTTTATAACTTTGTGTCAGAGAGATAATATTATTAAATATGGAGACACACAAATTCAAGCTGATTTCTCCTGTAAGCACAAAGCTTGGTGACATCAGAAAAGCAATAAGGAATAGCTCAAATGACAGAGGACCAAGGGGACATTTTTACTCACTATTTTTTTCCTTTCAGTGAGATAATGTGACTTCATGTGAATTTAATAATAATTTGTAGTTATAGCCTAGTCTTGCATTATCAAGTATGCTAATTATTCTATTTGCTATTGAAGACATATCTGTAGACAGATTTAATTCCTGACCACATAATATGTTCTCATTGAATAATTAATGAGGAAATACAAAGCAACACCTATAAGCATCAAGTGGTTATAAACTCTCTAAAAATGTATAGAAAATATTTAATATTTGTGCAGGCCAGACCAATATACCTAAGCATCCCAGAGTGTTTGGGGCACTGGTAGTGGACGTCACCCTTTATTTTATGTCCTGGATTGCTGCTCTACCCTAGCATAATCCTTTCAGTAAAAATTGAATTTTGCCATTAACTGGATCCAACCTCTTGGGAAGACAGTTATAGAGCCTTCTGTTTTTATTCCTGAGCCTCTGCCTTTGAGCATTGTCCCTATGATATTACAATGACATCCAGACAAAAGGACAAGTTGGGGGTGGGAGGTGGAAATCAGGTTAAATTTGGATTCCTGAAGTTGTCCATCATGTCCAATTGGATCCACCTAGAGGCAGGGATGAAAAATTGGTAAATTTTTCAGGAGTAATTTTTACCCAATTCATTAAGCTATTACTATCTCAAAAAACAATTGCAAACTATTAACTAGGGTACTGTGTGGTTGGGCAATATCATTCGTGGTAAGAAAGAAATGAGTATCTCTTCCATTTGAAGAACTTTATTATATTGAAAAAAATATGGACTTTGGTTTAACTCTGTTTTCTTTCAATAGTTATGTGATCTTGGGAGGACATAACATTTCTTAATCTGTTTTGTCATTTATAAATTTCCAAACTAAAAAACATTTAAGAAGAGGTATTTATCATCTTAATTTAGATTACTTCTATCTTTCACATAATAAATATTATTTAGAAGCCAGTGTTTATTTTTTTATACTACAAAATTATTTTGAGCCACTATACTTTATACTTGTTTTTTAACATACAATGAATGCTGAAAACTCTATTGGTTCATAACAGAAAATACTAATAATTATATTCACATATCCCGCCAGGTCATAGAGTCACAGATGTAGAAAATAAAATTCTTTTAAATACATTGGAATTTTTTAGGTCAGCTTAAGGGTAAATTATGAGGCAAAACTCAATACCTAGAAACTTTCTTTAAAAATGTAACATAGCAAAAAATAATACTTTTCAGTAAACAACCATGGATTTTAACCAAGGTATATTACTTTTGAAATTCATTCCTCATGTTAGCAGTTACCTACCAGAATTGAGTTAGTTCATTATCATATTGTCTTTATCATTATGGCCCAGAGAAATGAACTGGTATACTCATATTATGTGTTTCAACAAGGCATTTGCTAATTTTACTCCACGATAACTTTGTGGGTGACGTGGCTAGAGAAACATGTTAGATATTGGTAAAGTAAGATAGATTAGATGTGGGTGCCAGACTGAAGTGGGTGCAATTATCAAATTTACAAAAGACAAATTTGAGAGCTTAGCCAACACATTGGCTAACTGAATTAAGTTCCAAAATTTTACTGAACAAGCTGGAGCCATAGAAAGATTTTAACATGAAATATTCTATCATTGATAATGTAGGAAAAAAGAGAGAATAAAAGGTATGTATGTGCAGGTGTTATGAAAGTTAGCAGTTCTTGTACAAAAATGACTTAAAAATTTCCTTGACAGCTCCTTGTGTGTAAATAGCACAATGAGATTCCCCAAAACACTAATGCAATCTTTGTACTACTTAGTAGCCTCTAGGATACATGAAGTGATAGTTATAATCCACCAGTGACCATAGGAAGTCAGACAAGGAAATGGAAATATATTAAATTACTATGGTATTGTATGGGACTATTTTAGACACTTTATAATTTAATTCTCACAATTTCTATGAGATATTTGTTGCTAGTACCATTTTACAGAAGAGAAAATTGAATGTTAGAGAAGTCAAGCAATTTCCCTAAAATCACAGATACTAAAGCTTGAAAATAGTGCATTAAGCCATGTTGGTGTGATCTAAAACATATGGGTTTTACACTGTACCGGTGGGTCCAGCTATTCAAACTGAAATGAATATGGCGAGGAAACTGAAAGCCACTTACCCCAAAAAAGCAGAAAAGGATCTAATGTGTTAAGACTAGGCAAGAGAAGATTTATGTTAGACAAGATCTTTATATTGAGATACTTCAAACGATAGAGAATTATGTCTCTGGGAGGTTCAGCAAATGTTGAATGAACATTTATTAAATGTACTGTACACATTGGGCATGTGATTGGACTAGTTAGTTTTTCAGGTATTTTTTAACTAAAAGAATCTGATTCTACACTTTCTATGATTAAAAAGGTTTCAGAACTGAAGCAGGAAGCTTAATAAGCAAGAGAAAAGAAGATAAACAATATTCCAGTGCATGTCTTAGTAATATGCATACTGAGCCTATACAGCATTTTGAATAAGAAGTTGACAGGTGCTCTGAATAGGTATGAAAGGACCAGAAGACTTTAAAATAATCCTCTGAACATAAAATTGCTCTAGACCAGTAACTTAAAACTTAAATCTTAATCCAGTATAAATATTTAATGATTCTATTCAAATTAATGAATTTGAACTCCTAGCATCCTAATTATTTGAAGATCAAAATTAAGTTTAAAAACATGTAATACTCTTTTCACTGGAAGTTTTCAAGGAGACAGTCCTAGGTTCTATTATCATGCTAAACACTAATGGAGAAGAACATAACATTAAATAATACATACTTCATTCTATATAAAGTAATTAAAAAATGTTGAAAATATATTTTGATGTCTCTTTAAAGAATAAAATAATTATACTGTACCATTCATCTAACATTTGATTTCTCTTTGTGACCAAATTAATTTCTAGCATAAGAAATTTTGTAAGATTTAGATGTGTAGTAAATTGCAAAAGAAAGGAGCCAAGCTCCAACCTGTGTTTAAAGAGCATACTCCTCTAATCTAAAATGTTTAAAATTAACTAGCATTTTTAAATTGAATAAATGCAAATCATTTGCCTCCTAGTTTTATTTTTCCTTTTTATGTGCTTTCACTGCAGAAAATGAATCTTCAATATAAAATGAAATTAAGAAGAGAAGTTCCATTTCTGACTCACCTTTAGGCCAAAAAATAAACAAAATCTTTATATAATTGATCATCCTTTAAAATTAGACCAGGTACTGTCATTCTTTTTCAAGAAGTTAGGTAACAGAGTGTTTAAAAATACCTCTTATAATATGCAGTTATTTGATACATTTAGATAAAATATAATGGCATTATCCATTATATTTTATAACTACAATATAGTTAACTCCAGCATCTTAAAAGCCCTTTCTTTCTGTAATAAATTGAGAAAATATTTAGGTCAAAATATTAAATGAATATATACAATAATTGCAACTATGTAAAGGGACACGTGACCACAAAGTCCTTAGCTCTTTTTTTCTCTACATACTCATTCTGTTTTCATTTTCTCTCATATTTCTTTTCCTCTTTCTGCTCCTCCTCTTCTCTCTCTCTCATTTTCATTTACTTCGGTGATTTCGCTGCTGCCTACATACTCATGATGTTGAATTACAGATGCAAATATCCAACCTCCTATAGAACAAAGATGTCTGGCTGTGGCAAAGCCACAATGAGGATGGAATTTTAAAAGTAAGTATTTCCTGCTACTTTCAGTTCCTTCTCCTGCATATCTTATGTGAATTCTTCCATCACCACTCACTCAGTCATTCAAGCTAGAATCTCCAGTAATTCTCCACCTTTCTTCCCCAATATTTTTTTCATCTGCCTGGCAATATATTTCTTCAATAGTTTTCCTTGCCCCCATTTGTAATTCAATAATTTCATCCCTGTATTATATAAATTGCCTCCCATTTAGGCTTCCACTGATAATCCGTCATATATATACAAACAAACTTTCTTCCTGAAACAAAGATATGATTAATTCATTCCCTTTCTCAGAAACAACACAAAACAAAAAATCCATAGCTCTCCATTAAATACCAGGCAAAATTATTTTAAGACTCTTTAATATCTGGCTTTAATTTTGGTCCCTGTCAAGTTCTATTACTCATCATAAAGGCTATTTCCCAGCAATAGCAGAAGTATTTTTCACATACACTTACGATGCAGATCAGAAATCAAGCTTATTTGTCAAGGATCAGCTCAAATATGACTTCCTTCATTTACTTTATTTTCTACTAAATCTTCTGTCAAGAATTAATTCTGTTTTCAGTGCTCCCAATAGTACTGTTCAGAATGCCAGAGAGCATTTATTCAATTGTATTATATCAGCTTATATATAAGTATCTTTCACTACACTTGTGAAGATTTTGAGAGAAAAAAATGCATCTTTTAGTCTTTGAATCACTTTTGTACAAAAAAAGGATATCCAAACTGGTTTTTGAATGAATGAAAAAAAAGAGATTTTTTTCATATAATCTTAACAAATAAAGGAAATTACGAGAAGCTAGAATTATAGGTTAGAATATCAAATATACCTTAAATGAGAAGATATAGAAACTTAGTGATTATAATTTATTCATATTTACTGAGAAAAGAGACAATTTGAAAATAGAATTATATCAAACCTAGAATCATCAAAGTAAAATTCTGGATAATAAAAAAGCACTCATGTTCTAAACAGATGCTCTTATATATGAGGATGCTCTTACATATATATAAGGTTTTGTTGTAGTGTAACAATGAGAAGAGACATTTGACATTAATCCAGTAGTTCTAATATATTTTAAATTCAATTGTATTTGTTGGTGAAATGAAAAATCATTATAAGAAATTGTCCATACCAATTTGTAAAATAGTGATTTGATATTACTTTAAGGCCTGTATCAAAATATTAAGATTTCTTTTGATGTGAACTAAGTTTAATCATTATAAAAAATGCTTGGTGTATCAAGTTTTTCTAAAAGTAGTTCAAGCTTGTAAAATGTCTGACTGGAGGTGTGGAAAGGGGCCTTGTTCATCAAAGAGCTCCTCTGTGATAATACATCCAGATTTTACTTTTATATTCTGACTGTCTAGACTTAATCTATAAATGAAATAAGAATTAAGTCTAACATGTCTCTCATTACTTTGAATATGCACAAAACACGGTCTTTGTTTTAATTTCCTTTATAGGCGAATTGTGAAGAACAAGTCTATGGAACATCTTTTTTCTCTAAAGATATAACTCTGTGTGCAGACACTAAGAAATACAATTAGAATAGCCTCTAAATTTAAAGTACCCAACCTTGTAGTTATGAATCTAATTCACACACATTAGAAAAGTATAACAAGTGGTAAAATGCAACAAATGTCACAATAGAAATATAGCTGAAATGCTTAGAGGGTTGGAAGAAGGGGACAGATAAAGAGACAGAGAGAGAGACAGAAAGAGCGAGAGAGACAGACAGACAGACAGACAGAGACACAAACAGACAGGCACAAACAGACAGATATGGACACTGACTGGTATTACTTCTGTGTGGAAAAAGAAAGAATTTTAGGGCAGATGTTTTTGTAGGTATGATAGTATGCCACCCACATCTCCTTTGGTGGACTGAGACTTTCATTATCTGAATGCCATTTTTGCTTCAAAGCAATCTGTGAGATTGGGCAAAACCTTTTTTGCAATTACATCTTAATTCAATTTCTGTTTCTGCCCAGTCACACCACCCTCATTCCCTCACAGGTGTTGTTCTCTAGAGGACTCCTCAGTAAATGTCCTGAATGCAAATGCTGCTTCAGGTTCTGTTCCAGGGGATCTGACCTAAGACAGGATCAATAAAAATCAAAACAATGGTTATAGAGGTAATTTTCAGACTTCAAAAACTTAGAAATATAACATTCTAGATAATAATTGTCTTTAGGACACTGCTGAACCTGAAAGAATCAGAAGTAGTTGAGATGAAGGGTTGACCCATAGTGGAGGCTCCAACTGATAGCTGTCTTTAGAATAACTTAAAGCAACTCAAGTATGCTACAAAGATAAGGACAGTGAACTAAAAAGTCATGGTGTTGAACTCAGAGGTTCACAAATGTGACTAGATAGACAGAAGAAGACTCTAATTTAAATCATTAAGGAAATATGGAGGTTGATCTGTCAGTTGTTGATAATGATAATTGGGGGAAATAGGTATAAACTTTATAGTGGAAACTTCAAGATAAGAAAAAAAAACTGAAAGGGGCTTGAATTAAGAGGCCCATATAAAGAGATGCAGATCCGTATCTGAATCATTTGAATAAAGACCTATGAAATATTGTTTGAGCAAAAGAAAAATCCAAAATATATATCAAAATATTAGACAAGGCTAGAAAAAACTCTCTGATCATCCAATGGTGTATTGTTTCTGCCAGAAAGTTAGATTATGTTTATTAAGCTTCATATACAAAGTTAACTTCATTATGCACTTAGGGGACAGAATTTATTATCACCTTTGAACCAATAAAATACTCAAATCCTAAATAAACTCTGGAGAAATAGCAGTTAGCTTTTCTCCCCTTTTTTAATGTTCCAAATCTTATTTGTGTCCCCAAATGCGATTAGTCTGATAGGTCTAAATATTGTAGAAGTGATCACTAGAGATAACAGAATTATTTCTCTAATACTCTTTTAATTGTAAATGACATCATGCAAGTCCAAATTAAATTTACCCAGAGTATCAAGGAACTCATGAATAATTGTGCTGTTTTAGTAAGTAACAGCTTTCACATAAATTATTATCCCAAGCTAACCTTTTGGAAATTTTAAAATGAAGACATGCCAGTATATAAAATACCAGAATATCACTTATACACAAGCAAATTGAGAGTAGGAAAAAAATAGAGATTAAAGTTTCCATTTGTTTGCTATTCATGCAAATAATCAAATGAATACCATAAATTTACAAAACACATATTGTAAAATGAAATATTGGTAAGATAATTTTTAAGTTTCAGGCAGCAACACTAAAACATAAATAAGGAATATAGCTATGGTATTCTCATGCCTTCTTGCAAGTGGGCAAGTATATTACAGTTAGTGGTAAAATATAAAATTATAAAATGGAAACAGTAATAAATTAATAATACTTCTTATTTTACTTTGAAATTGAGTTAAAATATAGTACATTTAAAATACTGAGCCTAGGGCTGTAACCTTTCCTCAGATGAGGTGAACATTAGAACTTAAGTATCAGTCTACTTAGATTTTCAATTGTCTGGCTTGCCAGTCAGATAAATGTGGAGAAGCAAAGTCTCTTACTTACAATGCTATGTACTGAGCAGTTCTGTCCTTCAAGGATAAATTTATACAGCTATGGATCTTTACTAACAAATAAGTGCATATAGGTTGCATGGAAAAAAGTAAGAAAAATAAAAAAATCCAAAGGATCTTGGGAAAGCTATAAATTCAGAGAAAATATGTTACAATAATACAAATAAGGCCTTTTGGTGTGCATCTAACCAGAAAATCAATTAAATTTTTGTTTCTAGGGAAAATATAATTTGAATGATTCATTTAAATGATGGTGACCTGCCCATCCAGAAGCTGTTCTTCCTTCCTTCCAATTTATCTGTAGATGAAAATATGCATTACATATTGTCACACAGCTGTCACTCTTTACTTGGCAGGAAAATTGAAGCTATGATAGCACATACTGCTTATTATGCTAAAAGCTGAAAACAAGTACTTAACTAGGTATGTGTCAAATACAATTTTTTAAAAAACTCACTCACAACAAATGAACACCACAATAATAGATCTTAAAAACTCAATTCAAAGGATATATAACATGCAAAAAAGAAATTCATGAATAAATATTAAATTTTTCACATGAAAATTCTACATTCATAAATGAATTATTGTTGCTGCTGAACACAACCTCTAAATCTGTACATGATGAAAACCTCTAGGTGTATAACTCAAAGTCTTCAATCCCTAGCTGAGTTTGGGTGAATTTTCACTAAAAGTTGCAGAAACTCACTAGGTGGAATAATTTTCATATGTAAAGCTTTCTTGAAACCTTTTTTAAATATCTCCAATTAAAAAATTTCCAGGAAAAGTATTGCTTTCTCACTAACATGCAAATTATTTGTTTAGATATAAATATATGTAATAATCATATATTTTGAAGTGCCTCCTGGAAATTATGATAATTTTGGTCCAATCTTAGGAAGATTCTAAGCAAGTCCATCTCTCTGAATTCTAGTTTCTTCTGTAAAATGAAGGGCTTACTTTGGTTATCCAATATTGCTGGGTTTCTAAATTCAATCAACAATAGTAATAATAAATGAAATCTGCAACAATGTAGTTTACCATGGAAAATAATTTTTAAAATTACATGAATCAGATGCAACAAGTAAATGAAGTTAAATTCGATTTTCACCATCATTTAGCTCTCTTAAGAGGGCTGTGTAAGTTGTGAATTACCATCTTGGAGGAACTACCATTACCATTTCTTAGAAATCTGTGCTCATCACCCATACCACCTACAAATATTTCAGTCACTTGAATCCTTATGTATGAAGATAATTTCAACTTTTTTCATTGGGTGATATTAACTTAAAATGTAGTGAATATTTAAAGTATCTATCCTATATAGGTAAAGATTAAAATAAGTTAGTTTACCTCCCATTTCCCCAAGAAGCAAGAAATATAATAGAAAGGATTTTGGTGTTCCTTAATATCTCCTAGAATTTCATTTTCTATTGATCTAAAATATGTTTCTCAACATGATGCCTCCCATATACTCCAGTTCTTTCAGTGCCAATGATTATTTTGGTTGAAACTGTCAAGATAGCATCTGATCACTTTTGTACTTAGAACAACTATTGTTAATATTTGAATAATTATAATTTGTCCTCCACTAGACTATAAGGTTAATTAATGATATAAAGAGCACTTGTTCATCTAGTTTAAATTTTTCAGCATTTGTCACACTTTTTTTGGCCTTGCTCAATAAATATTCTGTAGTTAATAAATAAATGAATGTTACATATCTTCTTGACATGTCCGTCTCCAGGTCTCTTCATCTCACGATTTTGCTCTAGCTTCCTCCTTTAGCACAACAACAAAAATAATATAAAACAAAACAAAACAAAAAACCTCTGTACTTTATAAAGGCTGAAAAAGCAACAGTTCTTAGCATCTTCACTTTTTCACTGCAAGGAGTTATTGACAGCTATTTTTCCAACTCTCTCTAAAATTTAACTTGAGAGTGTTCATGAAGCTGTATATTTGAGTCTCTAACACTGCTCTCCTTTCCCTTAAAGTATATAAGTTCTGTTTAGCTCCACTGGGCCAAACTAGGCCCATGGGAGATAGTTTCATTTTATACCAAAACTAACTTCATAAATCTATCTTGGATTCAATCTTAAGCCTAAACAGCCTTCATCCTAAATTTGAGCCATATATGTCTGCAAGGATCTAGACTGCAAAATGTCCATTTATATGTCTGATCAGGCAGCCTCCCCTGGAAAAAGAACTCACTCAAAGAAAAGTGAATATCGTGAGTGACATCAGAAACATGGTAGCATGAGAGACATCCCTGGATTTCTCCCCTTGAAACAACAATAAGTTGAACACCTAAAACTCAATAAAAACACCCAAACTGCACACCAGCACATCTGAGCATGGGATCTGTGCATAAGAGCTACCACAGCATGCTGATATGTTGGGAGGCCCAGAAGATGAGGAACTGAGGTGCAGCCTCAAACCAATAGTCAATGAGGAATTGACACTCTCAGTCCAATAATAGGACGAGGGAATGGATCCTGCCAACAATCACATAAGTGAGCTTAGAAGTAGATCTTTGACCAGACAAGTCTTGAGATGACTGCAGACCTAGCCAACACCTAATTGTAAGAGAGGACCCATCTAATCTGCACTTGGATTCCTTGTCTCCAGAAACTATGAGATAATAAATATTGCTTCAAGCTATTAAGTTTCGGCATAATTTTTTACAGAGCAATGGACCAATTAACACAAAGACATAACAATCAAAAGTGGAAACTCTCAACAACAAAATGTCAAAACATATGAGGCAAAAATTAATAGAATTTAAAAGAGAAATGAAAAATTCTATAACCACATTCGGAGATTTTTAATACCCAATTGATAGATCAATTGATAGAAAAAAGAATCAGGAAAGCCATAGGAGAAATTAACAACACTACTAAGCAACTGTCTTAATCTATAAACCAGGAAAAATTTTTTAAAAAGTGAATATTGCACAATTTTGGTTGAAGATGGAATCTTAAAATTATTTGTTCAACAAATATTTAGATCTAAATCAAATAAATCTTATTTCTTGCTCTCAATCATCTTACGATCTAATACAAAAGGTTTGACAATAAATCAATAGTTACAAAGGATATACCAAGTGCAACAGAACAAAGAGGTGGTTATGACTATAGCCTCCCATCTGTCACTCATAATTCCCTATGCTCATTCCTGGGAATGTTATAATTGCCACTGGAATCACTCCTACATTTGGTGTCCACCAGAGACTTGGACGTCAACATGGGAAGCCAGAGCAATAAAGGAGAATGTTGATTGCAATATTGCAGACACAAAAAATAGTGCTAAGAGCACATTCATGTTAACCCTTGGAAATTTCCAGAAATGACTAGGAGTATTTGGAGAAGTCAAGGTTCCAGAGGGTGAGAGTAGCACCAGAAATTCACTATTTATTAATGTTTACCTTGTCCACCCATTCTTGGGATAGTTTGGGAAGTACAGATTGCAGAGCAAAATTATACAAAAATTGGATAGGCTACTTTATATAATGGTAAACTCTCTGCCTATGTGGCCATATTTTGAAGAAACAGGCATATGGTGTTTAAAAATACAATGAAAGTTGTGCCATTTCCTTAAATCCCTTCAATGTCATTTACTGTCCAATCTCATAACAGAGTTAGAATAAACAAAATCAGCAAATATCAATGGTCCATATTGACTAAGCTATTTTAACATCTGCTGACTGTTTTAGACGAGAACACTTGCTATCCAGTTGGTTTAACTATTGATAATAATCAGCATATTGTTTTCATGTGTTCCTTTTCCTACTGAGCTCTCCACTGTCCACTAAAACTCCCTTCCTACTACTTCCTGTGGTGGGTAATACCATGGCAGCTTTTACCTACCATACAATTTACCTAGGTTTGCACTGCATGATATAGGAAGTACCAGCTAGAATTATAAAGGTTTCGGAGAAAAGAAAAGGTATCCTGCTATGCTGTGAATGAGGCCAAACATAGTGAGAAAAACTAAATGTTTAAAATATACAACATGTAATTTCACTGTAAAAGGAATGAACTGCTAGCAACTAGAATGAAATCTCTAGGCTGAAAGAACTTACACTCTGTTTAAGAAAATAAAAGAGAAAAAAAATCAAAGAATACCAAAAGATAACATCCATTAAATTATAAATAATGTAATATATGCTTTATTTACTCTTTAAAGATAAAGCCTTTCTAATCTTTCATAATCAAGGAAATACTTGTAGAAGACACAGGCATGAAATGGTCTTAATAAAATTGGACATGTGCATTCCAGATCAGTAACAGTATGATCAAAAGAATGTAAACAAAGATTGGAACAATTTGTATGCAGAGCAGACTTGAGGTTAAGCCAATTACAAAGAACTATCCTTATGGGAGCTAAAGAGAGAAAATAGGCTCAGCTATGAAAGACCTTGTAGGAAAAGTAGAGAAATATAGATTTGATTCCGTTGGCAATGGGAAAACAACACACAGTCTTGAACGAAAGAATCAAATGAGAAAAGTTGTGTTAGCACAATTATAAAAAGACAGTGTCATCCAAGATGACCTGATAATGAAAGAGAATAGGAATTGAAGCAGGGAGCGCAGGCAGACAGTTTGAGAAGGCCAGATAAAACTATGAAAGCAGCTCTTCTCATTACTATTAACTAGATTTTTAGGAAGATTTTTTCCCTGATATAAAACACATCTCAATGAAAATGTCATTTAATTGTCAATACATAAAATATAGTATTAATAATATATACAGAACTATGAAAACTAGTATGGTACAAGACTAGTACATTCATTCATTCACCATTCACTCAATTTTTGGGTACCTAGATAAACAGGGTACTTGGTAGATTTGAAGACACAAGGACGGTGAATTTTCTCTATACATTTTCTTTGGTAACCCCGCCCTTATACGCCTAGTTAAACTAAAATACTCATCCCTTTCCCTAGCCACATCTTTGGTGACTTATCAAGTTTTCTTCTACTGTTGTAATGTGTAAACTTAACTGCTGCATACCTTTTGCATTATCCTGATCAGATCTTCATCATTTCTACCCAGGAAATAATGCATCTTTATTGTCTCCATACCTTTAATCTCACCTCTTTCTGATCTATTATTCACACTGCCACAAAAAGATTTCTAAAACAAACATCTAATTCCTTCTTAAAACTACCCATGATTCTCTACATCATACAAAATGAAACTTTAATTTCTCAGTAAAATACACAAGGCCCTTCACAATCCGGCTGCCATTTACCACCATATGGTGTCATGTACCATAGCTTTCCCCAGCTATTTGCTTGCACTGCAACCCTACAAAGGTATTCTTTCTTCTGGCCTTCATGTCTTTATGACCTTACCTTGAATTCCTTCACCATTGTTCAGTATCTGGATAAATTCTTCTGATAGTTTAAGGAAAGTTCAAATCTTACTTCTCTTATAGGGCCTTACTCAACTTCCCCTTGCTCTTTCTCTTGTGAATATTCCTCTATTATTGAACTTTTTATGCAGCTTTATGTTATTGACACACCTATTTTTCTCCCTAGTTCAGCAATATCCCTTTCAGGACATAGACCATGTCTCTGTTATTGTGGATCCTAAGTGATTAATACAGTTCTTGAACAGAAATCCAAAAATACTTTATGAATGAACAAATGACTTTATCTTGTAAACAATGTGGAAGTTATAAATTTATTTATTTTTAGCAGCTTTACTGAGATAATTTATATACCGCAAAGTTCACCCAACTAATTGTGTAACTCAACATTCGATAGTTTTTAATATATCTACAGTTGTGGAACTATCACCGCAATCCAATTCTAGAACACTGTCATCATCCAAAAAAGAAGTCTCATATCCATTAGCAATCACTTCCCATTCTCCTCTCACTCCAGCCCTAAACAAACACTAATCTACTTTCTGTGTCTACACATTTGACTCTTCTGGCCATTTCATATAAATGTAATCATATAATAAATAGTCTTTTATGATGGGCTTCTTTCAGTAAGAATATTTATTTTGATGTTCATCCATGTTTTTGCATATATCAGTTTTTCATTCCTTTTTTAACCAAATAACTTGCCACAGTATGAACATACCACTTTTTGTTTATCTAGTCATCAGTTGATGAACATTTCAAGCTGTTTCCACTTTTTGGCTATTATGGATAATGTTGCTATAAACATTTGTATACAAATTTGTGTGTGGATATGCTTTAATTTTGGGAGGATCTTTACCTAGAAGGGGAACTGCTAGGTCATATGGTAACCATATTTTGACAAACTACCAAACTGTTTCTTATTTTTGGAATAAGAAATAAATTCATATGATTCAAAATTTAAAGTAAATGAAAGGATCTATAATGAAAATGTTCCCTCTCATCTATGCTCGTTTGTAACCCAATTCCTCTTCCATGGGCCAACAACTGTTAGCAATAATCCTTGTGGATAGTCTCTATGATTATACAAGCATATGGAAACTCTATGGAAACTCTTTTAGCTCATTTTTTACAGAAATTGAAATCTATGTACTGTTATGCTACTTACATCCCTGTAAATAATATATCTTAGAGATTGTTTTATATCAGGGCACATAATCTTTCTCATTTTTATACTCATGTTTTATTTATTGTATGGATTTGCTAATTCCCTACTGATGGAGATATTGTTTTATTTTGCAATATTTGGGTGTTATAAGCAATGCTGCAATTAATAACTTTGTGCATGTGTTATTTCATATCTGTGTGAGTAAAGACAAGAAATAATTTCCTGGGAATAAAATTATTGTATATAAAAATATTAACTTTTCAAAATATACTGCCAAATAGCCCTCATTAAAGCTATATCCTCACTAACTTTATACTCCCAAAGACAACGTAGGATGGTACCAGTTTCTATGCATTCTAGTAAACTCAGTATATTAGCAAACATTTTTTCTGCCAAAATAATAGGTTAAATTATTTGAATATAGATTTATGTATATATTTACCTCATTATGAATAATTTTGTGTATAGTTTTTTGTCTTTAATAGTCTATTGTATTTTCTTTCCTGAGTTACCTCTTCATATTTTCTGAATATTTTTCTATTAGATTGCTAATATTTTCCTCATTGATTTATAGGAACTGTGTGTATTTGGGAATTTGGTCTTTGATTATGAAATAAACTTCAGACATTTTCCCAGGTTTTTGCTTGCCCTTGCTTATAGTGGTTTTAGACATACATTTTTAAAAATTTGCATGTTGCCATATTTATCTTTTGTTTTATAGTTTCTGGGTATTGTATCAATTTCAGAAAGCTTTCCACAATCTGTGATTACTGAAAAATAAAGTTTTTCCTTGAGGAAACTGGACTTTAGATGGTAAACATACAATAGAATATGCAGATGTCAAAATATAATGTACACTTGAAAATTATATGATTGTATTGATCGATGTTACCCCAATAAATTTAATTAAAAAATAAAAAAATAAAAATAAAAACAGAAAACAAGGAAAAATATTTATCTTGTGATTTAGTTTTAAAACTTACTTTTATTTTAGTATTTATTCCATCCAAAAATTTTCCTAGTATTGGCGTGATATGTAAATAGAACTTCATTTTAGGTGGCTATCTAGTAGCCTTTAGCCATTTACTGAAAAATTCACCATTTCCTTACTTTCTGAAATGCTGCCCTTTTAATATAATAAATTCAGATGCATGTGGGAATTTTCAAATAGGAAAGGAATGTATTGTTTAAGCATAATAAATCCACTGAGAGATTGAAAGAGAAATCAAACAGGCAAAGATGTGCTGTTAACTGGATATCCTACTTAGAGGAAATTTTTGGAGGTAGCAGTTATAGTCTGAAGCTAACAAAACTATAGAATAAAGAGAGAAAATTATAAGTAATTCTGTTTTAAACATATAACTATTTCAATCCAAACAGAAAAATGGAAAATAATTAATAACACTTGGTATATCACTTTGAGAATATTGAGTAATAACTCAAAAATTCTTGAAATAAAGGTAAAATATCTGATATATGTGTCTTTGTTCATTTTAGTAATCTTTCCTAGTTTCTTCTTCCTAACTTTATTCTTTCCCACAGCACAACTGAACAATGTGTTGTCTCTTGAATATGTTGTGGTTGGGGTAAATCTTAGCCTTATCACTTAAGAGCTATGTAATTTGGGCAAGTTAGCTAGACTCTCTGACTTTGTTTCCCATCACTAAAATCAGTTCATGGACATTAAATAGGATAATGAATATAATAGGGTCTTAATGTGTGTTGGCACCTGTGAACCACCTAAAGAATGATTATTGTCATTATTATTTCTCTTTGTTATTTGAGTGGTAATCAGAAAAAAAAAACTGTAGTATCCCATAAAATCAAAAATCAGTTCTTACTTTTAAAGATAAACAAGTGTTTAACATTTTAAATGATCGAAAAAACATTCCCTAGTTAGAAATTAGAAAGTTGACAGAAAAGAATGTTTAAATTTTATGGTTGGCAAAGCATGATGGAAAATTGTGGATCTGTTTGCTGAAAATAGATACTCTAACTTTGATCCACAATAAGGAAGCTTAAACTAAATTAATGAATATACATGTTGACTTTCAGCTTCAATTCAGTGAAATAATTACTTCATATTAACATCTCAACAAGCCAGCAATCAATAGTCTATAAAGTCTTGGGTCACTAATTACTTCTACAAATATTTTTTTTAAATTTTTATTATTACACAGCCTTCTGCAAAAATTTCTGTCCATACTATTACATGCTTAGTTGCACAGAATCTCATAAATTCTTACTGAACATGTTTTTTTAATGTTAATATTATCATCATGTTAATGAGAATAGGATTGCACTCTGACAGTAATGCTGACAGCAGAAGTCACCAATTTGTTAGCAATCATCGAACAGTACCAAACACATTCAAAGAACAGCATAACAATTATATCTCTATTTTTCTGATATAGTAGATTATATAGTTAATAAATCATAATGTGGCCTCCAAGGTATTCCAAATACTATATTTCTGTTGTAGATTTGTAACAAAAAGTATTATGTTTTCCCATCTTACTAATTTCTTTATCATAATGTCCCAGAAATAGTCTTGGAAGCCCAACTATATTTTCATCATAATTTAAGCAAAGATATTTCACATAATATACCATAACCAAGTGACATCAACTAATTCACATTTAAAATCCTATAGAACCATCTGTTTTAATTTATTATGCCATATTTTTCCCAGAGTTGTTTTCTTTCTCCCATAAGTTGCATTGCCTACCCAGATCTAATGCATAAGAAAAGTAATGTAAAAAAGAAGAAAGATTTAAATAATCTTACAAATCAAAAGTTGTCAACAATTTAAGTTTATTACTACCACTGGTTCTAGAAATTAAATAATATCCAAATAATTTTAAATAATCAAATACAAAATATAAAGAAATTGTTTAGATGTTTTAGAGGCCTGATTAGAGCATGCACCTTGTTTCAATCCTTGGCTCTGTTCAATTGCTAGCTATGTGACCTTGATCTCCCTGTGCCTCAGTGGCCATATCCACAAATGAGGACAGTAATGATTCCATCTTAAAATGCTTTGTAAGAGTAGATTATTTTCTATATATAAAGCACTCAGAAAGGTGTTCAACACATTGTAAATACAATATATGAGTGTTACATTATTGTACCCTAATCTCGTGACTTATCTAAATTCAAATTCCTACACTTAAGATCAATTTTATAGTTATTGCAAACTTTTGAAAGGGGAAATGTGGCATTTTTAACGATATTATTCACAGCCACAAATGTGTTTTAACAACTACTCTCTACTTTGAATTCTCTTTTTAGATATATTAGCTGTACGTATTCTTCTGATTTACCTGCTTTGTGATCAAAATACTAAGAAATATTTTTTGGCAAAAATAAGTAATTCATCAACTACTAAAAAAACATTTATTTTACCTATTATAGACACACATTTGACATATGACAAACATGACGGAAAATATGGAACATTCTTCTAGTGTGGCAGTGAAGAATAAATTTTAATCATATAACAATTATATAAAGTAACATATTAAAAGTGTCACAAAATAATTCATTATAAAAAAAGGAACCAATGTGATTTTATCTTCATTGAGGTGGTCATTCAGCTACAAGTAACATTTTAACATCCATAATATTTTTCTGTTTTTCAAAATCAATGCTTTTGATTCAAAAGCTTTTTCTTTTTTTAAGAGCTGGTGTATCTCCTTCCTTAAGTAAAAAGTGACAATTATATAACTGGTTGTGGCTTTGTTTTGATTGGCAGGAAACAGAATATAGCAATGATGTCAATTTTTGCTTTAACTTCTTAAGCTATATTTTCTCTTTACTCTCAAAATATAAAAGTATAACTGCTTTAATGAGAAACATTGAAATGTCTGAAAATTGGATTTTTCTGTTGGAATTTGAATTTCATTTAAATGATTATTTATGACTATACATATTTTCAGGGAACTACAATGAAGAAAAACAGATGTGGAAATTTAATCTCGAGTTACTTATTTACAGATGATAAAGGCTTTATTTGACTCATGTGTTTTTCTCGTTAAAGATTTAAATTTGAGTACAAATGCAAAAACTTATCCTATATCAATTATATAGAATTAAGTACTAATGTCCAGTTTTTTCAATTAAAATTGACATTTTTATTATTAAACCACTCTAGATTACTCAAATCTTAAAAAAAAAAGAATTTTGTAAAAAAACTAGAGCTCACCAATAATTTTAGTTTTCAGTAAAAAATATCTGAATATATTGACTATTCTTATATGTCTCACTGAGAATTTAAATGTCTTCATCAGCATAATCCGTTACAGGTTATATTCTCCTTTTTAGTTATATTCAGTGGTTTAGAAAAATTATAAGGCATGAGATGAAGGCCGAGCACTCTTAACACTCATAAAGTCAGTAAATCTTATTATCACCTTTGAACATGTTTATTTACTGCTATGAAGTGTTCATAGATTTAAATATGTATACAATGTATATACATTAACACACTTGTATATGTGTTATAACATACTTTTAAACTATTTTAAATATAGTTTTGCTATAAAAACCCAATACTCAAGTATAGGGTATATTTATATCTTCCTAGGTTGAATACATATAAATACACATTTTAGAAATACATTTTCCTCCAGTGAGATATATAGAAAATCACTTTGTTAGACCAAAGTTAGAAATAACAGCAAAACTCATTCCTCCAGCTCAAAAATGTCTTAACTACTAGTATAATTAATTTGATATTAGGTCCTCCATCCTCAATTCTTGACCAAGTATCAGGCTTAAAAATTCTCTAATGTGCACAGGTGTTTGGGTGAAAGACTATCAGAGACCACTGTCAGAAACTAGGGGTAGAGAAGTGGGGAGAGTGGTGTTCCAATTCTAGCTAATACCTTATTACTAAGACTTAGATTTGATTTAATTTGACAGAAAATACAAGTTATTAGGACTTACACAATTTAGAAGTTTATTTCTCTCTCATAGGAAAATACAGATGTAGGTAGGTCATAACTGATGTAGTACCTCTGCAATGTCCTACATCAGCTTTCTTACCCGCATTCCTAGGATGGAACCCTACAATTTATGGCCCCAGATGCAGCACTAGCTATCACATTCACATTCCAGGCATTAGGGTAGAAGGAAAGACAAGAAGGCAGAGATTCCCTAAGTGTAGCCCTTAAATTAGTAGCATCGGCATCACCTTGGAACTTGTTAAAAATGCAAATGCTCAAGGCCCTCTTCAAACTTACTGAATCTGTTAATCTGGGATAGTGCCCAGCTTGTTTTTTTTTTTTTTTAACAAGCCCTTTAAGTAATGGTGATATCCGGTAAAGTTTGAAGATCACTGCTCAAAAGTTACATACATCACTTTCCCTCACATTCTCTTGTGGCTGCACACAGCTGTAAAGAAGATGAGAAAATGCAATCATATTTCAAGTAGCAATAAGTCCAACTGAAAACTAGGGATTTTGTTAGCTTTATGGGAGCTGGAATAATAGAAAAGACCACCAGCCTCTGCCACATAATTTTATAAAGAAAGGTGGAGGGGGCACAGTTTAGAAAGCAGGATGGGTTTTTTCCCTTATTAAACATTCTACTTGTTAGGAAAAGAAAATGTTTTTGATTAAGAAGAATGCTATTTTTTTTCTGTGTATTTATTGATTTTAATGGCAGCTCTTTTCTCTTATTCGATTTTTAAATCATATGCAAATCATTGAAAATGGGGTCATGTTTGTCCCTCTTGCTAAGACTTTCAAATAATAGATTTCTTACTCAAGAACTCAGACACCTGGCTGGTAGAAGGAGTCAGATCTAGAAATCAGGTTCCTTTACCCAAAGTCCTTTACCCTTTACATTTTATCACATTTATTTAATGAGGACCACACTCTTTGTCCTTAAGGTTTTAATATCTTGGCTTTGCACTTTTCTTCTCCTGTCCCCTCAAATATTTTTCTTGAAAATTTTCCTCCATAAAAATGCTAAAGCCTTTTAAAATGTGAAGGCTAAAATAATAGTTTATACAGCAAGTCTAAAAAAAACTTTATAATTATACTGCTAATCAGAATGAGATACACTTGACATTTTCACTATTTCTTGATTATATTTCAATCAATGAAACATAAAAGAAGTAACCAGATTTTAATAACTGAGAAATGTTAATAACAAGATAAATAGCTTCCTGGCACTAATATTTCTAAACTTTGATTTGAAGTTAAACTGTGCAATCTTTAAGAGACTGAAACAATTGATGTAAATTAAATTATTTCCTCTTCTGTTTAAAAAAAAAAAACTGAGAAAAGAGTTGACAAGAACTATAATGGGAATAGAAAGTGATTAAAAGTTACTGTTTACTTTTCATATTGCGATAAGAATATTCAGCTCTTTTCTCTAATGTTTTGGAAATATTTATTGCCAGAGTTCTAACAGAAACTATCTGAGGACTTGCTCTAGCATTTTAGAATTTCTATATCAAAACAAACAAACAAAATGCTATGTAGTTTACAAATATGAAGATGGATATAGAATAATCAATACAACATAGTGTTAACAGTAACCATATATTTTAAAACACAGAATAAAAGATACTTTACCAAAAGTCTAAATCAGTATGCTACATAGCAGTCCTTGACTGAGATAGGTTTTCTAATGCAGCAAGAGTCAATAGCACGGAGTGTGATCTGGCCATGACTTAGGCAAGCCCAGAGGAAACTCATTTGCTTATAACATGCCTTATCTAAAGCTAATGAAGCTAATGAACCAAAAAGAGCTATTTTCAAAGCCAGAAAATTAGCTGTTTTTCCCAGACAGATCCCCTAGCCATAAAAAAGGAAACATTTGATATCACTACTCCTATAGGAAAGAATGCTTAAAAAATAATGGCATACATGAATAGTTGTAATTTCATAAAATTATGAGATTTAATCACCATTCATAAGTGAGACAGAAATATTACATCACTCTACTAAAGAGAGGAAGGAGTAAGTGATCATCTTACATATATGGAGTACAGAGCACATGATTGTGATGATCACAGCTTGCACCATATATTGAGAATTCATATTATGCCTGACCATATGTCAAATACTTTATGTACATTATCTTATTTCATCTTCATTACCTATCATTCAGGGGTATCATTCCTTTTTTTCAATCATGAATCAGAATATAGAAATTCATATTTTAAAGTCACATAATTCACTTGGTAAGATAGCTAAAAGGCCACCAAAAATCTGTACTCTCTTTTTCAAACTATAGAGTTCCAATTGAGAATTAACTGTACAACCAAGGATTATATTTTTCAGTCCCCTTTTTATGCAGGTAGGGGTGTTAACTGATTCTTGCCAATAAATAAAGGTGATTGTGTCACTTATAGGTCAAGAGATTTAATAAGCTAGTATGTCTTTTTCATGTTCTTACCCCATCCACCAACTGAATGAGAAAGACTCAGCACCTACAAGGAGGTTGGAATTATGAGATGACAGGGGCCTAGGTCCCTGAGTTATTTTGTGGAACAAAGCTATATTATATTTCTCTAGTGTTATGCCACAGACAATTGGGGATTTTTTTTTTTTTTTTACACAGAAACTGTAATAAAGCCAGTTACTGATGCAACAGGAAAAAAACCGAAGTTCGCCTGATTCCAAGACCCACTTGGCAATATGGTTTCTTCCATCGAGGAGTCACACAGAGTCTGATATCATAAGGAACTAGAATTTCATATATTCTGAGAAGATAATGTTAGGAACACATCAGATTAATAATGATGGTGATGACAACAATAATAGACATGTTGAATAAATTGACTCAGAAAACTTTGTAGACATACTTTTGTCTCATTTTTCTTGGGAAAGCATTGTTTGTGCTCACTGTCACAGTAAAATGAGAGAAAAGTAATATTTTAATCACAGGGCTGTTGTGAAGATTAAATATAATAATATGCATAAAGTTTTTGTTAAATGGCTGCACCTGTGTAGTATACTATAAATGTTAGAGATTATTATAATTACTAGTGGCTATGGCAAGGTGTTATAAACATCTAGCTCTTTTATTCCTTACAACATACAAATTTTCATTTTTCTTCATTCTAAAAGTATAATCGTCATAATTTCCCCAAAATTCTATTCTCTATAGTATCTAAGAAAGTAATTTAAAAAATAAATCTCAAGTCCCTAAGTTTCTAGAAATTTCTTTTACTTGTGGTATTTTTGTTTAGCCAATGAGTCCATCATAAAGCTCAATTTCTAGTATAGAATGTTTAAAATTGAGGTAATGACTCCATTATCCAAGCTGAAACACAATATTTCAGCTTTATATATATCAAAGAGAACATGGTAAATAGATATTTCCCTTGTGAAATGTAAACAAATTAAACTTGGGTCATATGAGACAATAAATTAGAATTTGTTTTTTCATTACTATGGATTGCCTTTTCTCTTCCATTTCTTGATTTTCAGATCTTATATGTGCTGTCATTTACATATTTACTGAGTTGAATATATTGCCATACATTATAAGTTGAAAGTAAAAAAAAAAATCACAATGTCTAACTATCCTTTCCATTATACTGTAATGCCCGTCAGGAGAAAAATGATGTGAATTTATGGTGTGATCTACAAGAAAAGTATACAATGTTCAAGCCATAATTACATACAAAAAATCCATACTATTTCTACTTTTTAAAAGAAATTCAAAGTATTTTACGGCATTTGTTGTAAAATATCCTGTTCAAAAGATGTAATAGAGAATGCAAAAAAATTAGATATTTATTTTATTTTGAAGTAAATGAAGTAGCAAATAGCTTATTTTAACTAAACTAAGATAAATACCCTATTCCCTTTTCTAGCATAAGGGGAATATAACGATTTTGTGGAAAAAGGCCCTTGATGTCTATTAGGATGTAAGATATGAATAACAATTACAATAATTGAATATAATTGCATTAAAATAATTAGTACTTAAAATATCAATTTCAGTGCAATTGATGTCTATTCAGCAATGAAACACACAAAATTTCAATATAATTTATATTGCTCTGTTCCCTACTCAGGAAGTGGCAAAAATAATCTTCCTGTGTGTTTTCAATTAAACGAGCATTGCATCAGTTTTATATCAGTTTTTAGAGCTAGACATTAAACTTATGAAATGCTGAACTTTCTAAATGGTTGTAGTTTGATGGGTTTACCAAATGCTTTGAAAAAGTAATCTTTCCACTTCTGGAGATTCTTAAGATTTTTATTTCCATTTACGCATCACAGGATTCAAAGCTACTGATACTCAGATCCATAGACAAGGTCTGGATAGTTTTGATTTCAGTTTGTTTGGGTAGCTCCCTTTGAAAACAATGCACAGAAGTAGAAAATGACAGGCTTCTGAGACTCTAAATTGCTCCCCATTTTATGGGGAACATCTAAAAGAAAACTATTTTGCATATGTTTCAGATCGTTAACATTCTGTCTCAGAAACATCACTGGATAAAAATTATTAGAGAAAAATAAATCCATAGACCATTGACTCAGGTACTATTTTAATTTGTAAAAATTAAATTACTTAATCAATAGTTAGAAAAGTAGACTGTGAAAAGATCATGCAATATTCAGGATATCATTAACAGGTTTGATACTTATTAATCAATTTTTAGTAATAATTTTTAAATTGTTTGTTTTTCAGATACATAAGAGCCAGCACATATATTCAGCCTGTACTTACTAGTATAATGTTGCAGGTTGTTAAAGCATGAAATATTTCTCTCCCAAATACTTGTTATCCAGGTATTTACCTTTCTGGGTGACTGGTCTGACACACTGGTCTCTATCCTTGTTTCTCTTTTCCTAACCTCTCCAAGATCTGGCATATAACACTAGCATTGAAGAAGGTGCTAAGGGCTCTGTTCTTATCCTGAGGCCAGCATCTATTCAGTGTCATTGGTTATACAACACATTGAATGCACCCTTGAAAAGATGATGCTCTAAACTACCAGTAATCCTTTCTTAGTGTCTGGCGTATCACAGGTAAATGTTGCTTTTAGCAAGGATCCTTTCCATACAGAATGTTGAGCAGACCAAGCCTTGGTGGAAGAAACTGGTGTTTAGTATTTGCTGGAATCTAGGGACAGACATTGGGAGGAGATATTAGGGGTTGACAGTCAAAAGCAAAAGGAGCGAAAACCCAGAGCCCTCCCAAACAGACACTGATATCTAAGGTGAGGAATAATCCAGAGAGCAGGAGGAGCAGAGGAAGTTAGAAGTAAAGTAGAGGCAGAAAGAACAAAAACATCAAATGCAAAGTGTGTTTCAGAAAATCCATTTCATCAAATAGAGAAATATGAGAAACCGGACTGACAGAAATGAAGCATGAAAGCACATGCTAACCACACAGCTGGAGTTCAAGCATGCTTCTCCAGAGACCTGATAGATGAGGCAGACAGAAAAGCTCTAGATATCTGAGAACAGAGACAGAGTGAGTCCCAGGAAGGCCTACTGACCTTCTCATATGGACAATCCTTGCTCAATATTTGCCACAAAAGATGATAATTAGAGTAAATGAAACAGAAACAGCAAATCAAATCATGCAGTAACGTTTAGTTAATATCACTGCTCTATTTTATCTTAGTTTGTATAACAAATTTTTGATAACATTCTTATGGTCTATAAAAGAAATGGAAATCTGTTAAATATATGATATTAGGCTATAAACAAGCTATTGTGATACCTGACTCACATAAAGCATGTCACAGAGCACCAGATACTCTTCAGGACCTTTGAAATAACTTGCTTAAGGTCATATACAGCCATTTTCCCAGAGAATCACTGTCCAAGAACATGCTGGCTATATGCTATGTCACTTTATGATTATAGCATCATTACTTCAAGTTTGATATAAATTTTATGACTCATTTGTCAAAGTTCTTAAACTCTATCACTCAAATTATGATTTTATGAAAGCATAATGGAGAGGTGACAAGTAAACATACATTTCCTAAAGTTGAATTTGTGGAATAATATATAAATATAGAATTAAGTGTTCATATTCTAACAATACATATAACGTATAAATTTTTTTCTAGTGAAAGAAACATCTCTTTATAAAATTTTGATTTACTTGGTCATATTATGCTAAGTACAAGAGTCAGTTATAAGCTATTACTGGAAGTCATTTCAAAGTAGAATTTTCAAGCAATCATGTTTCTTGTGATCTTAATATGGTAATAGTAAAATGGTACTATTCGTACAACTTTAAAGTGTTATAATAATTTTCATGTAATTACTCAAACCATGAAATGTGTTATTTTGCTAATGCTTCCAAAATCTTTCTTATATTATGTTTAGACTTACAAGTAGTCTTTGTAATATGTAAAGTTTAAAAATGATGAGAGCCAAAAAAGTGTGACATGTAAATTATTTTCACATTTTTTGTATCATTGTCACATATTTATCCTGTGGACACTGAGTACACAAAACTACATCAGGCACTCTAGGGTTATTGTCGTCTATTTAAAAAAGTCCATGGCTTGAGCTTCTTATGAACTAATGAAAAAAATATATTTTTTAAAAATCCTATACTCAATATTGTCTATAAATACAGCAATTACATAAAATACATTAAGAAATGGGTCTTAAAGTTAGATTGAAATGATTTGCAATCTAAAGAGAAGACAGGACAAGATTATTTGGCAAGCTAATTAAATGTAAGAACGCTCAAAATACATGTAAACGAAGACAAATAAAGTAGCACAAATTACATAGTTAGAGCTAACTGGGGTTAGTTAGGAATGTTTTTGGATTGGATGAGTATTTAGCTGCATTTAGGAAAAGCAAATAATTGACAAACAGAAATTGAGAGGAATTCCAGATAGCAAGAATGGTAACTGCACAGAATATAAGATGTCTGGATAAATGTAAAGTCCTGCCATTAGTTGTATTAGATTAAGTGAGAAAAGGACTTTGCACACAATAGAATTTCTAGTATAATAATCAAAAGTTGGAGTAGTCCGTGTTATTCCAGGGTAGTAAAACTGTGTGTGTGTGTGTGTGTGTGTGTGTGTGTGTGTGTGTGTGCGTGTGCGCGCGCGCTGTATAAGGACTGCACAAGAAATAATAGCCTGAAAAAAAACATGAATATTTGGCTCTACCTGCCATTTTTGTTGTGAATGATTCAAACAAATGTAGCAATTTATGTTTTTCGAAGGATGAAAAGTAGGATAAAATTACTTCCATAGGGACACTGTAGATAAAATTAAGAGAAACAAAGAGTGAGTTTACTATAATAAATTGTTTATTTTTTTCTCAAAGCAAGAAATATAATAAGGTCTCTACTATTTGTTTATATATATACATATTTTAACATATATGCATATATAACAAATGCATATGTGTGCATATAGATATTATATATAAAGAAGCTTAAGAAATAAAAAATCACCACTCCTATATAAATCTCTGAAGAAGCATTTTAACAGTTTGACATGCATCTGTCATACATTTTTATATTCACTTACACCCGCATGCAAACACATCATACACATACATTTATATTTTAAAATAAAATAGATTCATACTAGTTATATTGTTATTTTTTTCCCCTTTGCACCATATTATGAACTGTTTTCAACCTCAGATTTATCTTGTTCTTTCAGTGGCTGAATAGAATTTGATGTATGTATATACAATAATTTACTTACATTTTTATTGAGGGATATTTGGATTTTTTTTCATTATTTAACTTACAAATAATGATTCAGTGGTTATCTCTGTGTGTTTAGGTTGGCAAATATGTGTGACCATGATTATTCAATAAATTTTTAGAAGTGAAAATGCTGGAAATTTATATTTGAAAGAAATATTAAAAGTGGTGGTAAACATTCATTTGTGGGTAGTACTGAACATAGGAAGTACAGATTATGGTTGAAGAAACAAGTTTAGAAATAAAAGACCTGGGAATTATGAACATAAATATGGCTTGAAATAGAGGAAGGTGGTAAGAAGAAATAGAAAGATAAGAAGCTAAGAATAACTCTTGTTATGCCATATACCATAAGGTTCGTAGAAAAAGTATAAATGATGAGAATAATAAGCATATGATATGAAAAAGAGATAACTGTCCAGGAAGCAAATTCTAAACAGAGTTCAAAATAACAACTAGTTAATAATTTTAAATTATTAAAAGTTAATACTCTTTAAAAACCAAAGGGGTGGAGGTGGGAAGGTACTGAAATCAGCCATAAGACCACTGTCACTCTAAGGAATGATTTTATAAAAGGCTCATGATGAAGATATAAATTAGGAATGGGCAGAGATAGAGAAGTACAAATGAAATATTTCTTAAAAAATATGGTAACAAAAAGGGAAAGTGAATTTGGGACAGCATCTTTGTAAGTGACACTTGTTGAAATAAATTGAAGGAGTCTGAGGACAAAATAATTGGTAATTCTTATGTAAATGAATTACCTGGGATTAAGACAATTTGCATTCATATGGTCGATCTGAGTTATAGACAGAAATATTAAATTAGCATATACAAACTTAGAGATTTAAATATATTTTCTTATATATCATAAAGTTAAAGTATTTACTAATTAAATATTTATAACATGAGAAAAAAAGTGAGGCTGTAATAAGTATAGAGGGCTGTTAAATTTTACCAGATTGCTCTCAACATACAGTTAATAGGAGTCTATGAACTTTAATATTTACTACATTTTTAAAAGTGTAAAGAAAGTTGTTGGTTAATGCCAAATAAACCTAATAGTATGTAGTGGCAGTTCTGACAGAGGATAAAAGAAAAAAAAAAAAAAACATGTTTACCGACGTTAAGTTTTCCTGAGTATTTTTATTTCACAGATGTTACATGAATGGTCATGCATTTTTACATGAGATGGGCAGATCTCAATCAAAATTAATAGCATAACTTGTTATCACAAATGACAGATATGAATGAAAAATAAGACATTCAGAAAAAAATAAATTCAAATTTCACAAAAGTTTTACTAATCATTTATATACGAATATTTTAAAATAAAAAATTAATAGCAGAATTAGCAGAATTTTATGCTAAGGTGAAACTGTAATTGTGCTGAAATTGAAGACAAATGTTTGAATAAAATATTTAAAAGGATTGTATGCATGGCCAATACCCTAACAATGTATGATATTGATGAATAAAAGCAGGAAAAAAATGAACACAGTTGATTAACTGATATTGAAAACACTTTAAAAATTGTAAAGAGTAATTTGCTTTTGGTGAATACTTTTATTTTAGTATTATATTTTTATTTTAGTATTACATATTTATAAAAAATATATATGTAATTATACACAACACAAATATTAAAAATCAAATGAAATACATAATAGGCTTTTTATCATATTTTTCTGCTTTCTATGTGTGTGGATCCCATATCCAATTCATAAATATGTTATAATAGTGTTTTTATACTTTTCATGTTAAAAGCAACATGTACTCATTTTTTAACAATGGAAATAATGCATAAAATGTGAAATAAATCAAATGATATCCCAGTACACAAAGGTAAATGTGTAATATTTTGATAAATTTTCTTTCAGAGTTTTTGATGCAAAATTTAAAATATCATTCTAGGTTGATACATCAGTTTGGTTTCTAAAAGTTTCTTTCATCAAGATGAAGTCAGCATTTTCTCATACCATTCATTATTTTTAAATATCATTTTAATGGATCTACGAAAATTTCATTGTCCTCATGGTATATCATAATGTTGATAAACAATCCCTTATATTTAAACATCTAGATAAGTTTTTATTTTCTTTTTGAAATAATATTATAGAAAAAATAAGTTCTAGTCCCTATGTGTGCATATATTCTTTGAATAGAAGTGGAATCACATGGTCAAAGTGTATGAACTACTGAAGGTCTCTTGCTATACTGGCAAAGGATAGGCCTATCCTCTCCTGAAATATATACTCTTAAGCTATACTGACATTGTAAGTGTTTGATGTGTCGGTTTCAATCTACCCTGACCAAAAAACAAAGGTGTACTGTAATAATTTCTGAAATATGCATTAGCTAGACAGGAAAAAACAAATACCTTACTGAATATTAAGTTATATTTTATTACAGTGTATTTGAACATTTTAATATGCGTATTAGTTATTTATAGATATTTTTTATTTTGGTTTGAACTGTCTGTTTTTGTGTTTTGTCTGGTTTTCCATTGGAACAGAATATTTTTAAAAAATAATGTCTAAAATCTCTTTACATGTTAAAATCTTTAACCCTTCATCTATTAAGCTCAATTGTTTTTCATTTTTTAAATATTTTTTGCATGAAATTTGAAGATTTTTATCAGTTTGTGCTCCATTTCAATAGACCTATTCATTCTACATTAATATGTTAAACTCCTGATTAGACCAAGAGCATTCTGAATTCTGCTTCTTATGCCTTCTCTTTAGTGCTAATTTGACAGATATGTTTTCTTTCTACATATGATAGTGGCACTTTATTGAGGAAAACATAACTAAAAAAATACTTTTTAATAAAAATAGTAGGCACAAAACTATAGCAAAATACCTTCTTTTTTAAGAGTATTAATTTAAAAAGTTTATTTCTCACCTTATAGTGCAAAAATAACTATAAAAGTATATAATGCATGTATCTTTGAGTTTCTGCCACAAATGTTCAAATTAAATATATAAATATATGGATGCATGCTTTATATATAAACACCATATATTCTTAAATCGACAGTTTGGGAGATTGCTTATTTCTCAGTGTGAACTGCTTTTTTGTTTTTCAATTTGTGAAATGCCAAGAACTCATCAACTACATTTCTATTGACCCAGCAATTCTGTTCTTATTACTCTTACACATTTTTATATAATACTGAGTTTAGGTTTATTAAATATTGTCTTGGAATGTTCTCCACCAGATGCCTTTTGCAAAAGTAGTGATGGAGGCAAATTTGGAGAGTTCTCTGGCTTCAGATGAGGAAATTACTCTCTGAGGTAAGTTTTATATGAAAAAAAGGACTCCTTAGAAAGAAAATATCAATATATGACTTGTCTTCCATATCTTGTCATTGATCTTTGCCCCTCCCCCAAACATGGATTGAGCAGTAGCAGCTTGAAGTTACAAAGTTTCTACTTCTAGTACCATAGAGTCTTGCAATCCATTTTATAACTATGTCTAGGAAGATCACATTATTTTATTAATTACAATGTTAACATGTATACTACACATGGAAGACTATATTATCTTTAAAATGTGGCAAATTAAAAGCACTGGAATATTAATTAATTTACCTACTGTAATAAAAGTAAAGGAAAGAAATATAATTTCCTATCCGTGATATGTGATGTCACCTAAAGTAAGTTTTTCATAATGAAAATTTTAAACTGAAAATCTCTAGTATTTACCCAGGAATAGAAAAATATTAGTTAAAATGCTATACATTTTCTAAAAGCTAAACATATGATTGCCTTTTATACTTTGGCACAATATCTAGTAATCCCAGACAAATTCAAATTATTGCAGTAGTCAAAATATGATCCACTAAAGTCAAAGTTCAAATAAAAAATTGAAAAAAATGAACTTGTGACATTTAATTACCCATTCCTAGCAAACATATCAATATAAATATTACCTTTATCATTAAATGAGCAAAAAATTCAACGAGCAAAAACAACATAAATATAAAACATCATCTATGTCATACTCCATATGTTAAAATTCTTTTTCGTCCTTTTTGATTGTGTCTAATTCAAGCCTCTCAGAATTGCTTTCATTTCCCTGCCACTATACTAATATAATCCTCAATTTTTTTCTTGAAGCTGCAGGCTGTACTTATTGCAGGAGAAAAAAAAAAACACAGAAAATTAAGGGGGAAAGTACATTCCCTCCCCCTCCACACACACAGCTGCAGAAGAGCAGACACTATTCTACATCATAAAAATACATTCTGATAACATGATATATTGAGAACAAACACAAATGTGCCAATTGTACTCTCCAATCCACTATGGAGATGAGTATGAAAATGTATAACCATCTTCTATTATCAATTAATCAGTACTTGGAAGTTTTATTTGAATTGAGGAGACTTTTTAGATAGCCAGAGTTCAGAGAATTATGCTGTGGTTTATGGAATGTAGAGAACAATTTCTAAAAGTTTGAGACTCTATTTTATTTTTCAATTATTTGTTGATCCCAGTAATGAGATTTCTGTTTTAATAAAGGAAGAAAGAATAAAAATTTGAGGATTTTCTTTTTCTTCTTTTGTACATAACTATAATATAAATCCTGTGACTCTACTGGGTTCATTATTCAAATGAGGAGCTTTTATTTCATTTAAATTAACAACAGGAAAAAATAAGTAATCAAAAATGTCTCAAGACAAATCTTACTACTACTTTTAGAGGTGAAAATATTGCTAATTAAACCACCATTTTAAATTAACAAACTATATAAAATTAAATATTTTATTCTATCTAAGGGTTGTTTAAGGTATAGGCATACTGCAGTTAGGAGTGTAAACTGTGGTCAAAATTTTGAATAACAAGCTGAAAATATCTATCAAAATATAAAACACATGTGCCAGCTGACATACTAATTCCAATATTAATAATATTCTACATGTAATTAAATAAGTACACAACTGCAAGTGTGTTGATGTTTCATTTGCAATAGCCCCATCCAAAAAAAAGCCCTATAAATGCCCATCAAGAGAGAGTCTGACAAAATAAGTGATGGTATCCTTATAAAATTCAACATAGTATATGTTATATATATGGAAAGAGATCCAAGTTTAAAATATATATATTTATAATATGCTTCAATTTGCATAAAATAGCATATTTTTCAGATATTGATTAAAAAAACTTTAATCATAATAGGCACAAGGATAAAGATCATGAACAGGTAACTCGTAAAGAAAAAATAAAAGGGAAACAAGTATGCTTATCCATGAACGGATTATAAATAGCAATAATCTTTCATATATATACTTATATGTTCATAGGCTGTTTTCCAAAGGATATTCAAGAAAATTTTAGCAATTTTTACTTCCGTGAGAAAGACTGAGGATCATATGAAGATGGGAGGGAAACTTTTTGTTTTATAATATATATTTCTGAATTGATTAGATTTAGTTATATAAAGAGAAGGTATTATTCATTTTTAAAAATTGCTTTTAAAATTTAACTGATTGCCAAGACAGAAACATAAATTATTAGATGTAGTTTCCCCTGTACATTCAAAGTATCATCTTTTTAACAGAGTAAGATCGATTGTATAAATGTTCTTAAAGCAAAGTTCATTTGGTAGCAAAACCTCTGAAGTTTCTTTTCAGCAATAAGAAGAGGACTGTCTTTCTTGGTTCCCTTGCTGTCTTAGTTTGGGCTGCTATAACAGAATACCATAGACTGTCTGGCTTAAACAACAAATGTTTATTTCTCAAAGTTCTGGAAGTTGAAAGTCTGAATTCATGGTACCAGCATGGCCAGATTCTTGCTGAGAGCCTTCTGACTGGCTTCTTGCTGTTTCCTCAGAAAAAAAGAGAGAGAGAGAGAGAGAGAGAGAGAGAGAGAGAGAGAGAGAGAGAGAGAGATTATCTCTCCCCTATCTTTCCTTATAAAAGCACTTATCCCATTCATGAGGGATCCACCCTCATGACCTAATTATGCCCCAAAGGTTCCATCTCCAAATGCCATCACTTTGGGGATCAAGGGTTCAACATAGAAATTTGAGGAGACACAAATATTTAGTCCATAGTTTTTATATTTATCCTTGGTTCTTATCTGAATACATAGTTAGCCCATGAAATTGAACAATAGGAATGAATAAATTAATTTTGCTTCTTCCTGATAAATACCTGTTATTGGGTCTCTAAGTAGTATTTGTCTTCAAGTAAAGGAATAATTCTAATAATTAGAAATTCCAGGATAATTAGAAAAGAAGTTTGAGTTAGACTTGATTGAAAAAAATAATTGTATACTCTTTTCTTTAGACCTCTTTTGTTCATCAGTCATTTTAAATGTTCGAGAAAGAAAAAGACATATTTAAAAGAAGCCAGATTATGGAAAAATTAGGGAAGAGGTTATAACATTGCTTCGGTAAAGAAATTCTTTTCACATTACATGGTATTGATCAAAAAGAAACACAGAGTAGAGGGAATGAATAAGTTTGATGAAAAGTATACAATTTGGCTCCCAAGGATCCTTGCCCTTACTGACTAAAAGGCAATCTCATACAGCAGTTACAATATCATAGATGTATCACAGATTTAGTTTCTAATTCTAACCGTAATCTAAGTCAATGTGGTATGAAGTACCATAAGTAAAAGAGAATGCAGTCTCCCCTCATTAAAATGATAACAGAAGATAGGCTAAACCAAAGAGGGCATTTTCCTCAACTATGCTCAAAGCAGTTATAGAGATTTTGATGTCAAAGTTAATCTGAAGCCTAGAGTGGAAGACCCACATGTTGTGAGCAAAACATACATTGCAGCAGGCTCCTGAACCTAAGAAAAAATTCATGGTTCATGTAAGTGCTGATTGGTACCACACCAAATGGGGAAATCTAAGGTTGGATTAAGAAGTGTTTGGGGTTTTTAGGAAGATGGCAGAGTAAAAGCAGAATTCGTCTCCTCCCAGGACAACATTGAAATCACAATCAAATTATAAAATAATCAATGTGGAGAATCACCTGAAATCCAGTTGATCATAACACCTACATCTGATAATATAAAGGAGACACATCAAAGCCGGTAGGAGGGGCAAAGTCCCTAAACCGGCTGGACCTGCATCCACAGGTGGTGGAGGATTGCTGGGAGGGAGAGCGAGGCTGCAGAGGCATTCCTAAAGGAGAGGGGGGTCATGGTCTCACCTGGGGGCTCTCCAGCACATGGTCCCAGCCCAGGAAAGAGGAGATTCCAATAACTCTGACTGTAGAAACTGGAGAGGATTCCGGCCATTCGGGTGAGATAGACGGTGATTGAGCCCCTAGACATCCTTTTGAAGGACGTATGCAAAGGCTTTCTGACCTGCAGACTCTCATTCGGGACATTGGAAGTGGGTCTGAGGCTCGCGTGGGATTCATTCTGAAAAGGTCTCCATTGCCTGGCAGTTGAATGAGGGCTGGAAAGGCAGTCACTGTTATGTCTTAGTCCAGCCTCCCTATAGGACAATCTACAGATGGCACTAACTTGACTGTGCAGACCCCTCCCACAGGGCCATTAGGAAGTTCTGGTCTGAAAGTGGCGTTTCTAATCCCAGCAACAGCAGCCAGCGCTGTGAGCCGCATTTCAGAGATAGGCTCAGGCAGATCACTGCTGCCAACGTGAACTTGGGTGGCTATCAGGGACCTATGGGGCAGTCCCAGGCAGAAGCTGGTCTTGCTGTGATCTAGGTCTTCTGCAGAAATTCACAATAGTTACCAAATTTTCAGCAAAACTGAGGCTGAACTGATCTGACTGCCATTGTCTCTCTGAAACCCTGCCGCAGTCAATCTGCAGACTGCCCGGAGCGGTTGTAGCTGGATGGTTGCCAAGCATGCTCCTAGTGATTTAGAACCAAAAGTATTCACAGTGGGGTGGCCATCACTGTGAGGCATTTCCAATCCCAGTAACAGCACCAGTGCTGTGAGTCGCATTTTAGAGATCCAGCATAGGCAAAAACCATCAGGGGATTGCTTTGTAGTTCTCACCGTGTAGCCCTGAGCAATCAAAAGCAGCTGCTAACCTTGGCTTATGGGGGAGCCCCTCCCAAGGGGTCACAAAACCAACACATCTGGAGGCTGGCAACAGACCACAACAAAGCAACTCCTGACTAGCTCCAGTAGTGATACACACAAAGGGTAGTTGCAACAAGTACACAAGTCTGTTAGGGCAAATCCCACTCATTGGGGTCAGCCCCCATGCAACAACTCTTATCCTGAGGATGCAGCCAATTACACAATTAGCCTGAACGTTAATCCCACTTACTGATCTACTAACAACAATAAAGAATTGGCGACAACAGAAGATGACACATAACCCGTACAAAGGTCACCTCCAGAGCTCTTGGCACGAGGGATCAGGGAGAGTGCACCACTGGGCCACACAGAACACTGTCCATATTAGGCCATCTGGCTAAAGCTGAGCGATGAAACAAATATTCCTGACACATAGAAATGAATACAGAGAGGCTAATAAAAGGAGAAAACAATGAAACATGCCACAAATGAAACAATAAGAGAAACTCCAGAAAATAAGCTAAATGAAATGGAGGCAAGCAGCCTACCAGAGACAGAGTTCAGAATAACAGTTATAAGGATGCTCAATGAACTTATGGGGAGAATGGATGAGCACAATGAGAACCTCAACAGAGAGATAGTAAGTATAAAAAGGACGTAAAACCATGAAGAACCAGACAGAAATGAGGAATACCATAACTGAAATGAAGAGGACACTAGAACAATTCAATAGTAGATTGGACAAAACAGAAGACAGAATCAGTAAATTGGAAGATAAGATAGCTGTACACACTATCAGAACAACAAAAGGAAAAAAGAATTTAAAAAATGAGGATAGTTTAAGAAACCTCTGGGACAACATGAAGCATAAAAATATCTGAATCATAGGAGTACCTAAAGAGGAAGAGAGAGAGCAAGGGATTGAGACTCTATTTGAAGAAATAATGACAGAAAACTTCCCTAACCTGGCAAAGGAACTAGACACACAAGTTCAGGAAGCACAAAGAGTGCCAAATAAGAGGAATTCAAACAGACTATAACCAAGACACCTCATAATTAAAATGCCAAAGGTCAAAGACAAAGAGACAATCTTAAAAGCAGCCAGAGAAAGACAGCTAGTTACTTACAAGGGTATCCACATAAGAATGTCTGCAGTTTTCAACGGAAACATTGCAGGACAGAAGGGAATGAATGGCTAGAAATATTCAAAGTTATGAAAAACAAGTATCTCCAACCTCAGATACTCTACTCAGCAATGCTTTCAATTAAAATGGAAGGTGATAAAGAGCTTCCCAAACAGGAAAAACCTTAAGGAATTCATCACTAACGAGCCAGCATTACAAGAAATATTAAAAGATCTTCTGTAAAAAGAGAAGTGGCAAAAAAGAAAATAGAAATAACAAATATGAATAATAAAATGACAGTAACAATGTACCTATCAGTAGTCACTTTAAATGTAAATGTATTAAATGCTCCAAACAAAAGACATAGGGTAACTGAATGGATAAGAAAACAAGACCCATGCATATGCTGCCTACAAGAGACCCACTTCAAAACAAATAACACTCACAGACTGAAAGTAAAGGAATGGAAAAATATTTTATCTATGGCCATGCCACCCTGAACAAGCTCAATCCCGTCTGACTTCGGAAGCTAAGCAGGGTCAGACCTGGTTTGTAATTGGAAGGCCAAATGCTGTAGGTGTAAAAAGAAAAGGGAGATTGTAAACTGACAAGGTCTTTGCAATCTGTGAGGTCAGCCAAGAGTTGCCTCAGCTAAAAAAAAGAAAAAATCATGCAAATGGAAATGAAAAAAAAAAGAAAAAGCCAGGGTAGCAATTTTTATATCAGATAAAATAGATTCTTAAACAAAAGCTATAAAAAGAGATTTAAAAAAGAGCAATGCATAATAATAAAGAGATTGATAAATCAAGAAGACATAACCCTAGCACCTAACAGAAGAGCACCTACATACATAATACAATTATTGACTGACATGAAAGGAGAGATCAATAGTAATACATTCATAGTAGGAGACTTTAACACCCCATTAACACCAATGGACAGATCTTCCAGGCAAAGAATCAACAAGGAAATAGTGGGCCTAAAAGATACACTAGAACAGATGGATTTAATAGGTATTTTCAGAGTATTTTATCTCAAAGCAGCAAAATATACATTCTTCTCAAGTGCACATGGAACATTTTCAAAGATAGAGCACATGTTAGGACACAAAGCAAGTCTCAATAAATTTAAGAAGATTGAACTCATGTCAAACATCTTCTCCAATCACAATGGTATGAAACTAGAAATCAACTACAAGAAAAAAAACCTGAAAAATATGCAAATACATGGAGGTTAAATACCATGCTACTAAACAATGAATCTGTTATTAATAAGATCAAGGAAGAAATCAAAAGATACCTAGAGACAAATGAAAATAAAAACATAACTCAAAATTTATGGGATACAATGAAAGCAGACATGAGGGAAATTTATAATAATACAGGCCTACCTCAAGAAACAAGAAAAAGCTCAAATAAACAAACTAACCTTACACTTAAAAGAACTAGGAAAAGAACAGCAAACAAAGCCCAAAGTGAATAGAAGGAAGGAAATAATAAAGATCAGAGTGGAAATAAATGAAATAGAGTCTAGAAAAACATTACAAAAGATTAATGAAACCAAGGGCTGGTTCTTTGAAAGGATAAACAAACTGACAGACCCTTAGCCAGACACATCAAGGAAAAAAGAGAGAGAACGCAAATAAATAAAATCAGAAATGAAAGAGGAGAAACAACTACAGACTTTACAGAAATACAATGGATCATAAGAAAATACTATGACCAATTATATGCCAACAAATTGGACAATCTGGAAGAAATGGACACATTCCTAGAAACATACAATCTCCCAAGACTGAGTCAAGAAGAAAGAAAATCTGAACCAACAAAAACCATATAATCATATCAATAGATGCAGAAAAAGCATTTGACAAAATCCAGCAACAATTTATGATAAAAACTTTCAGCAAAGTGGGAATAGAGAACATACCTCAACATAATAAAGGCCATATATGACAAGCTTACAGCTAACATCATACTCAATGGAAAAAGGCTAAAAGCATTTTCCTTAAGATCAGGAACAAGACAAGGATGCCACTTCCACCACTCCTCTTCAGCATTGTATTGGAAGTCTTAGTCACAGCAATAAGACGAGAAAGAGAAATAAAAGGAATCTCGATTGGAAAGGAAGAAGTAAAACTCTCATTATTTGCTGATGACATGATACTATATATAGAGAACCCTAAAGATTCCAACAAAAAAATGTTAGAACTAATCAATGAATTCAGTAAATTATCAGGTTACAAAATAAATATTCAGAAGCCAGTGGCATTTTTATACACCAAAGATGAACTTTCAGAAAGAGAAATTAAGAAAACAATCCCATTTACAATTGCATCGAAAAGTATAAAATACCTGAGAATCAAATTAAACAAGAAGGTAGAAGACCTTTTTTCCAGAAAATTATAAATCATTGAAAAAAGAAATTGAAGAAGATACAAATAAATGGATGCATATACCTTGTTCATGGGTAAGAAATATCAGCATTGTTAAAATGGCCATACTACCCAAAGCAATCTATAGATTCAATATGATCCCTATCAAAATACCATTGCCATTTTTCAGAGAGCTAGAACAAATAATCCTAAAATTTATATGGAGCCATAAAAAACTTCAAATAGCCATGGCAATCTTGAGAAAGAAGAATAAAGTTGGAGGTATCACACCACCTGATATCAAACTATACTACAAGGCTACAGTAATCAAAACAACATGGTACTGGCATAAAAACAGATACATTGATCAATGGTACAGAATAGAGAGTCTAGAAATAAATTCATGCCTATACAGTCACTTAATATATGACACAAGAGGTAAGAATATGCAATGGGGTAAAGATAGTCTCTTTAATAAATGGTGGTGGGAAAATTGGACAGATACATGCAGAAAAATAGAAGCTGGACCATCTTTTTACACTGTATACAAGAATAGACTCAAAATGGATTAAAGACGTAAATGTAAGACCCAAAACCGCAAAACTTTTAGAAGAATACACAGGCAGTAAACTCTCTGATATTACTAACAGGAATTTTTTTTTTTCAGATATATCTCTTTGGGCAAGGGAAATAGAAGAAAAAATAAACAAATGGAATTACATCAAACTAAATAGTTTTTGTACAGCAAAGGAAACCACCAACAAAACAGAAGACAACTGACCGTTTGGGAGAAGATATCCACTAATGATACATCTGATAAGGGGTTAATTCCAAAATATATAAGGAACTTATACAACTCAACAACAAAAAAGACAAATGATCCAATTAAAAATGGGCAGAAGCCCTGAACAGGTACTTCTCCAAAAAGGAAATACAGATGGCTAACAGACATATGAAAAGATGCTCAAGGTCGCTAATCTTCAGAGAAATGCAAAATAAAACCACAATGAGATATCACCTCACACCTGTCAGAATGGCTATCATCAATAAATCAAAAAACAGCAAGTGTTGGGAAGGATGTGGAGAAAAAGGAACCTGCGTATTTGTTGGTGAGATTGCAAATCAGTACAGCTGCTATGGAAAACAGTACAGACGTTTCTCAAAAAATTTAAAATGGATATACCTTTTGACCCAGCAAATGCACTTCTGGGTATTTATCCAAAGATAACCAAAACAATAATTTGTAAAGACCTATGCACTCCAATATTCATGGCAGCACAATTTACAACAGCTAAGATATGGAAGCAACCTAAATACCCATCAACAGATGATTGGATAAAGAAATTATTGTTCATATATACAATGGAATATTAATCAGTCATTAAAAAAGTGAAATTCCACCATTTGCAATGACATGAATGGACCTAGAGGTTATTATGCTGAGTGAAATAAATAAGACAGAGAAAGATAAATACTCTGATTTCACTTATATGTGAAATCTAAGGAACAAGAAGAACAAACTAATCAAAAACAGACTCACAAATACAGTGGGCAATTTGGTAACAGACAGAGATGAGGGCATTGGGGGGCTGGGAGAATGGGATGAAGGTTAAAGAAGTACAGATTAGTAGTTGATAGCTGGGCATAATAATGGGGAGCATGGCACAGGGAATGCAATTAGCATTAATATGATGGCTAAGTGGAGGGCCAGAGGAAGGAGGGAGCAATTGGGGGAATTGTTTTGTGAACAATAGAGATGTCTAACCAATGAACTGTATACTTGAAACTAATTTAAATAAATAAATTCATTTATTTTATTTTTTTAAAAAAAGTGTTTGGTAACAGATGACATTCAGGCAACAAATTGCCACTCATACATAGTGGGAAAATTATATTTCCTGAAATTATTTTCAACACTATCTATAGTAATTTATATAAAAATAAAGCATCTGCAAATTGCTTTAATCATTAATAGAAATATACCTTTCTATTTATAGTTTTAATAAATTTAATATTTTTAAATTATTCCAATCAGTTAGTATTATATAATCATAATTCTCAATTAGCTTCTGTCTCTTTATTAGCTTTCTAGGCTGTTATAATAAGGTACCACAAACTGGGTGGCTTAATAACAAATATATTGTCTCACAGAGACTAGAAGTCCAAAATAAAGGTGTCTGTAAAAATGGTTCCTTTTAAGGGCTGTGAAAGAGAATCTGTTCCATGCTTCCTTTCTATTTCCTTAGCTTATAGGTAGTATTCTCTGTGTCTTCGAATTGTATCCCTCTATGGATGTCTGTCTCTGTCTCCAAATCCATTTTTACAAGGACATGTGTCATTCTAGATTAAGGCTCACCCTAATGACCTCATCTTAAATTATCATTTACAAAGACTCTATTTCCAGGTGAGGTCACATTCACAGGTATCGGGGATTAGGACTTCGCCATCTCTATCACAGACACAAATCAATCCATAACAGACCTTAAAAGCTAGAAGAAAAAACCAAATAACATTGTTTACTTCAATTATTTTTGTCATAGAAGTAGAGAATGGTAGGGAGTGGAAAGCTGAAGAAGGAATAGGGCTAAAAATGTGAGTTTAGAAAGAATGACCTAAGGTTATTATAAACCACAATCTCCACTCAGGAAAGCCTCGCCACCTTGTTGGAATCATTGACAAATATTAGATCTAATTTCGTTGTCTAGTGGGAGATACCTAAATTAATGATGGAGTACTTTGGGAAAAATAATCACCCTTTAAAAATCTAGACTACCAAAGTTAATTCTATCAATTGATGGCTAACATCTCATACTGTTACTGACAGTTAAATTGTATCACTTATGTATTTCATTAATTCATTCTAGTATTTGAAAGACAATTTTAAGATCACATGCAGTGTATCAGGCACTGATAAGACACATAGATACAACAATATATTGATCATCTTTCCCCTCAGTAAAATCATAGCTCCCCTGAATATCTGTTTTCCTATAATCAAAGGTAACTGAGAAGTAGCTTTCAAACTATTTTCTACTTTTACACACATACAAGATACTTCTAGCACATGCTAAACATTCCCAGTGATATAAACAAATTATTTTCAAAATTATAAATTTTTTTAGGGTAAAAACACTACAGTAAGTCAAAATCAACATTTAACATACTTTGGGGAGTAGTCACTGACACTATACCAATTCTTTGTAATACCTCTTCTCCTACACAGGAATGTGTGACATTGCAGCGATAATGTTGTTAGCTCTCCAATGTTTTATAAGAAAATTATTCATAAACTTCAATTATTTATTATTAGCACTACTATTAATGTGCCTTACAACCGATAGAGATAAACCAGTATCTCAAGCCTTGCTGGGTAGAGTACTCTTAGTTGTGAGTTCTTGCTTTTCATCACTTTATTTCATGCCAATCCCTTCTGGCCTGCAAAGTTTCTGTTAAGAAATCAGCTGACAGTCTTATGGGTGCTCCCTTATAGGTAACTAATTGCTTTTCTCTTGCTGCTTTTAAAATTCTTTCTCTGTCTTTAACCTTTGGCATTTTAAAAATGAAGTGTCTTGGTGTGGGCCTGTTTGGGATTTTCTGCTCTGCGCTTCCTGGGGTTCTATGTCTATTTCCTTCATTGAGGTTAGAGAAATTTTCAGTTATTATTTCTTCAAATAGGTTTTCAATTTCTTGCTCTCTTCTCTTTCTGGTACTCCTATGGCATGAATGTTGTTATGCTTGATATTGTCCCAGAGACCCCTTAAACTATCCTCATTTAAAAAGTGTATTTTTAAAACCCACTTTTGATTTTGTAATATATTTAATTCAAAATAGATGTTTACTTTGCCAGAAACACTTTAATGTTTTACAGCTATTATATGCTACATCATTAGACTGCTAAATAGATACTATTTGAAGAAATCTTTAAATGGATTATTTGCTATTGAATACAGCTCTTTTCCTAAGCAAGGTGGCAACATTTCTAGAAGTACATTTTTCCTAATTTCAGAAAAGCTCTCCCTTTTTCTGTCTTTTAATGACATCAAAATAATTACATGGAAATATCTGCCTTAGTTCAGTAAAGAATATGTCTGTCTGTCTCTTTCTCTCTATATATTATATATGTGTTACATATTATGTCCATACTATATATATGCATGTAATATATACACATATGTATGTATATGTGCTATATACACATAGGTATATGCATGCAGATATATGTGCATGCATGCACATATACAAACTCCTAAAAATGCTAACTCCTTGGTTTTCAGGCAGAAAGTATTTTTACATACTATTAATAGCGTGAATGCATATACCCACATCCTAGTGCTTTTAGTAAAGGCTGTATTTCACACCTTTAGCTCCTTTTTGTAAGCCTCTATTATCATCATCCTACTCTTTGGGACATCACAGACCTCTTAGATTTCCTTAGTTTTACCTCCTAAACTAATCTGCAACACCAAACCTTCTAAGCTTCCTCCTGTCTGAGATGTGCACAAACTTCTTTTCACATCAAACACCTCTGCTCATATTCTGTATCCTTTTCCAACCCTCTCCTGTACCTTGTTGTGTCCTTTCCTTTTAGATTTTAAATTTATCTTTTTTCATTGGCCTTTGCTCATCACTCATAAAAACACTCGAGTACAATTTTTCCACCATTAAATGAACTGTTTTATCTGTGACTCATCATTGAGCAAGTGCCACTGCTCTCGACACATTTCAGAAATCAGCCTCTTTACTCCCACAAGCCATTTCTCTCACTGTAGAAATGGTTGTCTCAAGTAATTATTTATATGGCCTAAGTTGCCAATGTCTTATTCTGAGTCCTCAGAGTACTTTACCTCTCAGCAATAGTTGAGAATCTTGAATCCTCTCTGATTCTTGAAAATCTCTGCTCTTGTAGTGTCCTACTACATATAATCCTCTCTTAATTTGCTTATGCCATTGGTTTGGGTTTTCTTACATTCTTTCTTCGACTCTCTCCCACCTTTGCTTCTCTTCTGCATATATTTCCTGTGCAATCTCAGTCTTCACCATTTCTTCATCAATTACCTAGATCTTACTAACTTAGACTTTATACTATATTTACAGACTTCTCTTTTTTAGCAGCAGATCCAAATATCCAGCTATCATTTATTAACTATAATCTTTATATTTCTCACTTTGAAATTTAAAAGATAGAGAACATTAGTTTCCTCTTCCTGAATTTGAAGTTGCTTAGATCATGGATTGTGTCTTATCCATATTTGTATTTCTGACACAACACAACCTAATGTATGGCAAACACTGAATATTTAAACAAATGTAATATTTACAGAATTATATGACATAAATTTATGATGTAAAGTACACTTTTTAGATTTTTGAATAAGTTAGATGGAAATTGGTAGGTAGCATATACTAAAAAATATAGAAGTTCCCCCTAAACATAGGGTATAAGTCCCAGACCCTTAGTGATGCCTGAAACTGTGGATAATACCAAACTTTGTATATACTGTTTTTTCCTGTACTTACATACCTGTGATAAAGTTTAATAAATTTGGCATAGTAAGAATATAACAACAGTAAGTAATAATAATGATAACAATATACTGTCATAGAAGTTATGTGAGTATAATGTTTCTCTTCCCTCTCTTTCTTTCTGAAAACCTAGATGACTACAAAGTGACTAATGGGAGGTAGTATCTAGAACATGGATAGGCTGGACAAAGGAATGATTCGGGTCCAGGAGAGGGACAGCATGAGATTTCATCATGCTACTCAGAATCTGTCCAACTTAAAAATTTAAAAAGTTACAAATAATTTAATTCTGTAATTTTTCTTTTAATATTTCCAAATCATGGTTGACCTACTACAGATAAAGAGGAAGAACTACTGTAAACACTTGAAATTTATCATTACTTACTAAAAGTAACTGACAAAAAAGAAGAAAAGAATTCCAAATGGAGGATGTACGATGAAAACAAAAAAAAAATCTTCAGTCTGGAGAACTGTATAGTGCACCATTCTGAGAGATGCTGGTACAAAAAACAAAGGCAAACTTTCCCTCTTGGCCTATTAAATTGCTACAGTATCTGTTCATATTGTTTACCCTTTCAGATAAAGTTGCATTATCTGATGGTGATTTTTTCTTTTTAATCCCTGGTTGAGTCCCATCTGCTACTGTACTGGTTGGGGTATACTTCAGGAAACATTTAGAGCTTAGATATGCAAAAACTTGACTTTTGAATTAGCTTCATTAAAATAAAAATGAAAACACATATGTGTAAGTAACGTATATCCTGAAATCTCTGCCATCCCTAAATAGCTGACTGGGTATTTGATGTGCTGATAAAGCCTCAATGAGGCAGTTTACTGAAAAGTGTAGAAAAAGGCTGTGGCCATCAAGGTCTGTTTTGATAAGATAAACCTATCTCCTTCTCTTGGGTCTTAACAGAAACTCATCCCATTTGGCACACTAGTGTCTTCTGTAGGACTCCCCTGGAAATATTTTACAAAATCCTCCTCTTCCCTAAGATTCCTAAAATGCATAAATCCCAGTACATATAGTCTGTTTTATAATTGCAGTCAAATAGATAGATAGATAGATAGATAGATAGATAGATAGATAGATATAGATATAGATATATTCGGTATATAAAAAAGTACCTTAAATTAATATGTTGAGTAATCCATACATCTAGTTTTCATTATAGAAATTTATACCTTTGAGATTACTTTGTAAATGTTATGTTTTCATAAATCTTTTATGTCGGTTACGTAAAGGAGATCCGTTAACAGAACAATCGATGTAGATGTGCCTGGAAAACTGGGCATATATGATAGATGGAGAAATACTTTTTGAAACAAATTACAAAGAACTGACTAAGAAAATAAATACACTAGATGTTCCCCCTCTTGATTCTCTTTATTAGAACTGTAAAGTTCTAAAAAGACACATCACTCGTTAATTAATTATCATTCAACAAATACTTATTGAATATCACCATGAGAGTTTTTAGAATTGTTCTCATTAGAGAATAACAATCATTAGAGAATCATTTTATAGTTGTTAGCATCTGTGTTCCATTTGTATTATTATTTACATACGATTCTTTAAAAAAAAACACATTTCTTTAACAAACTTAAATTAAAAAATAAATGTATATGGTTATTAAATAATAAACAACTAGTACCATATTCTCTGAATATAGTGGAAGGAAAACATATGAAATTAAAAATGAAATGAATTATAAAATGTTTATCCATGCACCACATAAACTCATTTAATGGGGCAACAAAGGTATACATACCACACTTTGAGAAATTTGATTCTGAGAAATAGTACTGATACATAACCCTGAGACAGTATATTTTTCCAGAATTAATCATCAGAATTCGATTATCTTGACATCAGAAACTGAATTTTATAAGTTTTTAAGTTTACTTCCTTACAAATAGTGGCTACACAGTACATTAATTACAGCATAAACATTGCATAAAACTCATGATTTCCACATACTCCAGTATTCTTTGAAGAGTAAGTGCATCTTACTCGAGAGATTATTTTTATTTCTAAATAAAAGGCATCTAACATTTATCTAAATAAAAATCATGTTTTCAGAAGAAAGTCCCTTTACTTGATTTGGTAACATGCATATTTCATGGCCTCTATGCTGAACATTTAACCAAGACATTTGATGTGATTATTTCAGTAACAATTCAATTAGAAATGTCAACTATGTTCGGCATTTAAAAATGAATAGCTAAATCCTTCAAAAATCAGGAAAATTTTGTTCTGGCTTAGAATAATTTTACAGCTTTATGAGTCTCTTTGTGCATTGTTTGCATATTTTAAACCATTTTGTATAATGCACTCCCTGTAAAGGCCCATTAGTTCAAAGAATTTTGACACTCACAGCTCAAGGCATTAATTTTCATACCAGATATATATCTTCAATCAGCAGTAAATTTTTCAAACTCAAATGTACTTTACTTAAATTATGAATGTATACATTTTGAATAGGTTTAGCAGTAAACAACTGTGGAAAAAAATTGAGAATTTACTCAAGCCTTTTCTCCTTCCCATGTATTTGCTTTCTGGAAAAAGAGCAGTCATTAAAGGAGGAATTCTGAAGCAGCAATCATAGTGAAACAAATGTGGCTGGAGAAAGGGGATCTCTGACAGTAGTGATTATAGCAACTCTGAGAAGAGGCAGAAATAAAAACACCTGATATTTTAAAAACAAATAGGAAAACCTTTGACCAGTATCACTTATTGGTATAAGAAGCACTTCAGATTAAATAAGATTGATGAAGATATCATTATCTCTGAATGGCACTGAAAAAAATAAACAGAAACTTTTCTGTTCCTTTTTTCAAGACCATCTTAGCAAAATCTGAAATGATTTGTTCAGTTATCCAGTTGAGAAACATTGATTACAGATGTCTTATGATGTGCTAGGCATAGTACAAAGTATGGAGAGCAAAAATAGTTTCTGTTTTCATGAAGGTTATAGTTTAGCGGGAAAAACAGGCTTAATCAAACACTGTGCATTAATATAAAATTATAAATTAAGATAAATGTTAGGAAGAAAAGGAAGTTGACTCTTTGAGAGCCTTTTGCATAAAAAGGAATCTGTCTAGGATTGTTGGGCGAGGATGAACTTTGAAAATTTTACTAACACACACCTTTCATCATTGCTCATTTTATTTATATTTGGTTTAATGCGTGGTAAAATAGGACATTTAGAGTATGTCACACATAGTACTAAGAAACTGAGGATTCTGTATGAGTTGACAGTTAAAAATAGAGATAACTTCATGACAAATTTCATACATAGTTTTCTTCCTTAGATTTTTCTTTGCAGTCTCAAAGTATATGCATATATTTTGCACTTAGATACCTATTTTCATAAGGTGCTAAATCCAGAGCCAAGATTCTTCCAAACACCCCGTAATGTGGACTATAGTATTCCCCGAGTTCTTATCCCATAGATCAATATGTTCATAACCATTTGACCTTGGCTTCCCTCTCCAACACCATTCACTGTACCTCCAAGCACTCTGTAAGCCATTGTGCCAGCTACCAATTTATTGCCCCTCAGCTCCAAATTCATTCTTCCTTCCTTGTTTTGTGAAAATGGAACTGTGCAATTTAAATATTTTTTCCTTATCAGCTGTGGCCATGTTAAGTTTTGTCAGTAGAGGGCGAATGAAAGGAACTGGAGGAGGAAATGGTTTTTACTTCTGGTTCTAGTAAGTACTGTGACTGTTCCTGCAAGGTAAGTGGCTTGTCCACCACCTGATCCACCATTAGGCTCTCACAGTGTGTGCACCCCCTCGTCCAGCACCTAGTCCTGCAGTGCACAGAGGCCAGCAGCAGCCAGTGGCTTCCTCATGTTTCCGCAGGCAGTTTTGCAGCCTCCAATGCGACATCTCCGTGAACAGCTTTGCTCCACACTTTATAAAGCAAGCCAATTTCTGGCAAGTTTCAGAGGGCAAATTTTCAGTGAGTTCCACCAGCTCAACATCCCAGAAATTTCTCTGCCATGCAGTGATTGATCCATAGCGATACCCTCTCGAGCAATGTCTGGATCTCAGCACTTAGGGTATGGGGTTCAGGTAAAGGGAGGGATCTTATTAGGATCTATCTCAGCCTAGGGGTGGTAACTACTCCTTATGTCTGTGTCTCCTTTATTCTTTACAGTTCTCATTACTTTTTATTAGAAAATGCCTCCTTATTCAAATCCTGTTACAGTTAGTAATTCTTCATGTAAACTTTTTCTGTCCAATATACTGGGTGGTTTCTGTGTCCTGATAGGACCCTGACTGACACATCAATGTCATATGTTTAATTCGTAAACATACAAGGCTATATCCCAAGTACAGAATGTTTTGTACGTCACTCTGTTTTCCTGAATACTCGTCCTTCATTATACACCAGTGTAATTCCTATTCATTCTTTAAGATACAACCAAGAATATAATCTCTGAGATTCTTCACCTCCTTTCTTCTCTCCATTCCCCAAGGACTAAGGCTGAACCGGTGTCCTTCTTTTCCTTCTCCATTCATCCTATGAATACCTCAGTCATGGTTCTTACAAACTTCCACATATTTTTTTCTTGACTTCTCTAATTCCCCAACAGATCTTGAAGGTAGCATACTAGCTACCTTTTCACATATGTATTTCCAGCATCAGCCAGTACATAGAATAGCTCTAGCCACCCAAGACACTGACCAGGAATAAGTGAGTTGGAAGGTAATAATCTTACTTGATTTTATTCTTATCTTTTAAATATATCTGTAGCTCACATTTATTTCAACGTTTAATTTAGAAGTGTTTGGGGTCTTTGTTTAAAAGTTTGGTGATGTTTTTGCAACCAGAAATAAATGTAGAAATTTAATTCTTGTTTATATCAACTAGCTTATGATAAAATTGGTTTTGTTATATGTCATTTTGCTTAAAGGCAGAGTTTCCAAGAACCTAAGTGAGGACTTACTGTACATATTGTAAGCATTTAAAAGGTTATTAATTGAATGAATGAATGATCATTTTTTCTTTCCTATTTCTTGTCTAATCTTGGCTCCATCCTGGGCAGTATTAAAATGACTTCCAGAGATGGATATCTACAGCTCAGTCTTATTTCCTTTTACTTTCTTATCTTTCCCTAAATTACTTCCCCCATCTCCCCTACCATAACATGTACTGGCAATATTTCCATTTAAACTGATCCTGTATTTGGGCATGCTTTCCAACTCTAAGCGTCCAGAAACAAAGGACTGACCTTTCTCAGTAGCTTGTCATGCTGTGTGGGGTTTCTTTGTGCTAAAGAAGAAGGGGAAGTTCCCTCTGGGCTCAGAGTATGAAATTCTGTTTTTTGAATACTAGAATATGATTATTTACTCTGGCGGTGTCACCTTCCTTTGGCTCTCCAGTTCAGTGTTGTTCCTTTTCCCCACTCTGAATCTTTCTCAACTACATTCTGATCTTAATCCTATTGCTGAAAGGGGATTTTTCCTAACTCTCATTCCTTTCTAATTCCTGCTCCACATCTGTGATATTATGATTTATATTAAGAAATATATATTTGGTCTTCATTTTGTTTCTGGCATAGAGCTCCTAAACTCCTTGGAATTTCCTATGTGAAAGAGCAACGCAAGTGTCTTTTGTTATGTTAATGAGGTGATTTAGAAAACATCTAAGAATGGGGGCTCATTGCCAATGGCGGCAACCATGTAATGAGATGTGAGAAGGGCTAGCGATTGAGTTCGACTACCGACGGCCAATGATTTAACCAATCATGCCTATGTGATGAAGCCTCCATAAAAGTTATAAAGGACAGGATTTAGAGAACTTTTAGGCTGGTGAACACCTGAAATTTGGGGAGAGTGGTATACCTGGAGGGTACAGGTCTTTCCCTGTACTTTGCCCTATGCATCTTCCATCGAGCTGTTTCTGTATCCTTTCATAATGAACCAGTAATAAATGCTTCTCTGAATTCGGTGAGATGCTCTAACAAATTAATCAAACCCAATGAGGGGATCTTTGGAACTCTCAATCTATAGCCTGTTGGTTAGAAGTACAGGTGACTAACTTGGATTTCCTACTGTGTCTTAAGGGCAGTCTCATAGGACTGAACCCTTAATCTGCAGAATCTGATACTATCCATCTCTGGGTAGATAGTGTTAAAATTGAGTTGAATTGCAGGAAGCATAGCTGGTGTCCAAGAAACAGTTGGTAGTGTAAAAAACCCTGCTCAGACACACACTAGAATTGATATTAGAACCATTTAACATTCAATTCCTATTCACCTACACCTATTCTGGAATCCACAGTCCACATCTTGTCACCTTATTTCTTAGTGTCTGGGTCCTAAAAGAAAACCATAGCCATTTCTTCACTTAATTTACTAATGTCTGTTACTGAGACTCTGCAAGTCTTATTTCCATTGGAATCTCTAATCTATCCGAACCACCATTATCTGCTTCTCTGTTTTGGGGTTTATATTCTTAAGTTTGCTAGCTTAGTTTTTGGACTGTTAGCTGACTCTCTTTAATAATGCAGAATATTAATTAACTAATCATTTAAATGTGCAATTCTTTGTTAAGAGAAAATTTGTGAACAAAAAGAAGAAATTCAATGAATTTTTTCTTCTGGTCTCCGGGTCATCCAAATAATTAATAAAATAGCTCTATTTAATTCTAGAAGGACAGCCCAATTTTGTTAATTAAATATAAGTTCTTATTATAATATGAATGTTCACTTGATGAAATGATGAAATTACTTTACATTCTGTATATATACTCTATAAAAAATTAGGTTCCCTAAATTATAAGCCACAGAATATAGTAAGGTACTTCATTAAGATAATTAACTTGGGTATTACTATTGATTTCATATTGGTTATTTAACTTCTCCTTTCTTATCTGTAATATGAGAATAATATTTAATAGAGGATTTGGTGATATATTGAATATTGATTTAACATTTTGAACACAGGAATTATTTAGTAAATATTAGCTCTTACTTTACTATAGGTATGGTAAACATATTTACCTATTTTATGGTACTTGAGAAATAAATTCCAATAATTATGAACATTTATTATTGTCTAGTTATTCTATTAACTACTTTTAGTTATATATGTAATGATTCTGGTGTTAAAATCTTGATCAAAAATAAAACTCTCAACAATAAAATTGTTAGAGTGAAAATATGAGCTAATTTGTTTTATAGTTTTCAGGAATTCGTGTAGTTTAAAAGTAAGATTTTCCTGTGCCCTCACATAAAAACATTCTTGATGAGATTTCCAAAATAATTTATTCATTTTAATGATTGAAAAGATAAAGTCTTATACTAGTCAAACATCTTGCAGAAATAGCAATGTGTGTTATACTTATCAAACCCTAAAATGATTATCTTCCCCAAAAGGAAGGATTGCCCTAACATGTCTGAGATTTGTTTTCTATTGAAAGTATATGAAATGCAAAAGAAAGAAATGTGTTTTCCTCTGAGATGACTGGTTTTATTTTATATAGGCTATTATTATAAAGAAAAGTCATTTGAGAGGAAAAATTTGATTCTCAGATATTGGTTTCAATGACTGAAAATCAGATACTTAGGGGTGTTTACTTGCTTGCCTCTCTTCTGGGATCCCTTTCTTTACTTCTATAACCATGAAAACAATAGTTTTCTTACTCTCCACTTGCTTCACTTTTGTATGTTTACCTAAGGCTTGCCTTTTTATCTTCTACTTTTAGTATTTGATCTAAAGACTCCACTATTTGGGCAGAGATAAGTCCCCCTCCCCTTACTTCAAACCTCTCCAGTTATAGAATAAAAATCCCAACCTCTTGAGGTTAGATTTCAGTTGATATCAGAAAGACATTTTCTCTCTAGCATTATTCTGAGGCTTCTTTGTTTTCGAGAAATCATTTCAAATATGGAAATATAAAAATACTGATGTAGTCACTAAGACTTGCTCAAACTACTTCTTTTAGTTCACTCTTTAAATCAGTAGAAGTGAGTCATAAATCTTTAAGTGATTTTTAAAAGTCCAGTTGCAGGCTAAAAATGATTCAGGAGAAATTCACTATATGATTTGTTTGGTTCTTTATATAAGAAAAGTCAAGCTATTGATTTAATTAAGAACTTCAAAAATTATTCCATGATCATTTGAATACTTATATTTAAAACAATAATGTAAAGGACTTGCTAGAAATTCCCTCCTCTTAATCATATTATACTACTTTATATTCCATGTAAAAAGGCATATGCAAGTTTGTATTTATATACACTATTTATAAACACATATTTTTATACACGTGGACATGAATAATAATGTTTTTAAGAATAGATACAGATTATTGAATTTGAGAATGACTGTTCAGATCATTATCGATTTTTCTGCTGCAATGCATTTTAATACTATTAATTATTCTAATTTCTTACAACTAAAAATGTGGTGAAAATATTGTTTAAATTGAAATAGGAAATCCATAGAAAAGTCAATATCATTATTTAGGAAAAAATGAGAGTACAATAAGCAGACAACAGAATAAAACAAGATAATTTATCTTGCATTTTGTACAAACTAGAAACATTAGTGCTTACCAATGATAAAGGATCAGGGTCTATATTAGAGCTGCATTACAGGAGTACTCAATTATCCTTTCCATTCTAAGTAATAAGATAAGTTCTTTCATGTTTGAAGCGGAATTGAGAATTGATATGTAGCTCAGGTATAAACAGTGGTCAAAGCATCCTACTCTTACACATGTCTTAGGGGCATTTTCCTTCTATCAAAAATATTATTGTGTGATGGTTGAGGTAGGTGCTTATATTAATGACTATCCTGATACTTTTAACCTTTGTATTGTTCTCAATAATGACTCTCAGATTAGTCACGCAATTTGCTTTTTACAATGTGACATCATCAAATGTGACCCACACAAAGGCTTAAAATGTCCTTTCACATTGGGGATTGCTTGCTTGGAACACTGTCGTTGCCACGTAAAGACTTCTTGAGAAGGAAAGACCACATGAAGAGGAAGACCCACCTATTCCCAACTCCTCAGCTGAGTCCAACTTCCGAGTGACCTGCTTAATGTATGCAGCTTCATGAGTGAGCCCAGGTGAGGCCAGAAATATATAACTGATACAAGAGACTATCCCTAATACATCCTTCATTAGACAGGATAAGGTAAAGATATCATAGCTTTCTATTATAAATACTGACCTATATGAGGAAAGAAAAAGGTGGGAGTATAGTTAAAAATAATTATGATAAAGCATCCTGGGCATCCAGGTGAAAGGTAAGGTTTTAATCATACTTAGGCCACTGTTCTTTTCCTTTTTATTGTTTCTAGCTCATATCAGTATGTATTTGTTGAGTGAATGCATGAATGGGTTAGTTAACTTCCTGCAATTTCTTATCTATAAACAAGGCAACAGATAATGATATTGATCACATATATCCCTTTTGTCCTTAGAATATTGTCTCACATTTTCCTATCAGAAGTATACAGTTTATCTAGAAGAAGCAAGACTATCAGTAGCAGTAGTTGTGGTAGTAGTAGCAGTCAAAATAATAGGTACTGTGTTTAATGCACTGTGATAAATGCCTTTATCTCAGTCAAGCCTCACAACAGACCTATGAGGAAAAGAAGGAAGGACTTTTAATCCCCACTTTACAGAGAAACTGAAGCTTAGAGAGGTTCAAGGAGCTGTCCAAGATCACAGAGCAAACAAATGAAGATCTCAGGTTGCAAATCCAGGTTTACTTAACTCCAGAGGGTAAGTTCTCAACCACTGTTCTAAAATACTGACACTATTTTTATTTTGTCCGCACTATCGATACAGGTCTCTGTGATGAAAGCTTGTCCAGGTCCAAGTAATTCTCCTTTTACCCAAACAGCAGCACCACAGATCTATCGACTTCTGGGAAGGCACAAAACACAAGAGGCAAGAAACCAACAAGAAGTAATGAGACTTGTGAGCACAAACATCTACAAATTGAGGGAAAAGTTTAAACTGGAAGACCATTCCTCTCTTTTCTTATGGCAGTATATCTGCTACCTGTCATGAGATTGTGATGAAAGAAAGGATTTGTGAAAATGTTGAAATGGAAGAAGAGGTTTTTATCTACTAGTATATAAAAAAAAAAGCATTAAATTTAGGAAATAACAAATTTCAAAAAATTTATTATCTAAACTAGGCTAACGTAGTGAAGGTGGCACTACTAATATGTAGACTGGGATAATAGGTGTAAATTGTGACTGTTTCAGGCATATTGGATTATACAGTAGCTAAAATAGATTTCAGGTGGTTTGGGGATACTGCATTGTCTGCTTTAGTGATGACATCAGTCATCATGAGATCAATAACATTTACAAATAGTTGTGTCAAGTGCTGAATTAATTTTCTTTAAATAATGTATTGGAAAGATATTATCTAGTTATGATATTAAATGTCTTTTGTACAAGAAAGTGTTAATAGCACTAGAAAAATTATATTGTAAGTATATGTTTTATGTTGCACAGGAAATTGAATTTGCAAATTAAACTATCATATTTTATTATGTCATATCAAAATTTTCCCAAAAATGAAAAGCTGACTTTTCTAGGGTGCTCTATTCCTAACCTTTACTGTATTTTTAAGTACTACAATTTTCATTATTGTCACCCCTTAGGAAATATATTATTTTTATTTAAAAATAGAGAAATCAAAGGTGTCCTAAAGGAAAAATATGAGAATGCTATTTAATATAATTATAGTCTTAAAAAACTGGATATATGATTTGTTATTAGAAAAAAATCATTTTCAGGTATTTTATAAGGAAATCCCTGGAGGACAGTTTTCCCCCAACACTACATTTTATCTAACAACTTATTTTGTTTTCTTAATGACTTTTACCACATTCAAGCACTCAGCTGTTCATTTTAGTGTCAGTTGTCAAACCCTGTGTATTTCTAGATGAATCTAATTCCTGAAACATTATAAACCTTTCAAAAATTAATGACCCAGACAAAAATCTTTCTATAAACAAACCATTTCTACTCATGAATCTTAATTAGCAGAAGATTTTGGGCTAAGATTCCCCAAGTTCTCTCTATAGATGATAGATATACTTTTATTCTTAGCAATTATATTATAATACATTTATTTGCAGCACTCCTAGGACTTAAATAAGGTAGACTACCTATAAGCTCATATTTTAAACTTTGTCTAGGACACAGGAACTTGTATCTTTAAGTAATTTGGATCATTCTTATGAAGGTTGCACTAGGCAGGGGTCCTCAACCCCTGAGCCATGAACCTGTACTTGTTGGTGACCTGTTTGGAACAAGCCTCAAAGCAGGAGGTGAGCTGCAGGCTAGTGAAGTTTCATCTGTATTTACAGTCACTCCCCAGCACTAGCATCAATGCCTCAGTTCTACCTCAGATCATCAGGCATTAGATTCTCATAGAAACACTGATCCCTGGGGCCCAAGAGGCTGGGGACCATTACTCTAGAGTGTATCTCTGGTTTGATGCTTTTTAAGTATTAGTCTGTCACATTTTATAAATGTGTTGGAAAGTAAATCTGTTGGACCAGTTCCCATTCAACTACTTAGAATCATGTAAGTATACACAATTTAGATTGTTTTTCAAAAAAGCTCAGCTAAACAGAATCATCCTCATTATTGCCCAAGGAAGGAATGTTCTTTTTTAAGTAATGAAAATTAAAAAATGGTGGAAGGGTAATAGAAGGAGGAGGTAAAGGTCTCACTGTCCCTGGAAATGTTTATGAAAAAAAAAAAAGAAGAAGAAGAAGAAAGAAAAAGTACCCACGATAACCACTCAGTTACAGTGAAAGCTGGAAACTTAAATACATATGAAAACACACAGACATACACATGCGCAGAAACGTGTGAATAGAATCTTATGGAGACTAAAATATCTGTCCTGAACAAATAACAAAGAAACTAATATGAAAATTTATCATATAAAATACATTAAATAAAATTACAAGCATCAGGTAAAAATCAAAAAGATTTCATTTTTCTGAGAATAATACCTTTTTGAAGTGCTAATTAGAAAAAATATCTCTTTCATACTGTTGATAATTGTTACATTTAAGATGTTTTTCAAAATAAAATGCAAACATTTTACTCTCATTTTAGTACATAATAATATAATGACTGATACAATAAACATTTTTAAATCCTCTCCTTATTTAAACTTATTTAAGCTACTTAAGTTTAGTGACTATTTTGTCATATTTCATACCATTTTGTAATGATGTACATATTGTTTTAAAGGAAAAATAAATTAGTGCTACATGCTTTGTTGTGAGCTTAACTAAACATTTTTTTCTCTACACCAACATTTATTTTCAGTAGCCTCATAACAATTATGTGTTTGTGAATAACAGAGGGCATCTGGAAAATTAGTTTTAGACTTCATGGAACAAATCCTTCTAAGGAATGTTGTAGGACTTGATGCAGTGTCTCTTTTTAGGGATTCAGGTAATTTAGTTCATCTGTTTTTGGCTGTCAAATAGTTATATCAGCAACTGCTCTTTTCCCTGTCTACATGCTTTTTTCCATCTGCTGGTTGTTTATAATGTTGTCATCTTATCTGTAGGGGAGTCCCATTAGGATTGATTACCACCTAAATAAGAAAGTCACAAAGGCAGACACTGGCCAGCAAGGTGTAACAGAAAGAACACTGGATTTGAAGTTCCAGCACCAACCAATTCCACCTAGGTTAGGTGAAGCTTAAGGATAGATCAAGGTTTTATTTGTTGTGGCAATGTATAATTTGAGGTTTCCTTTAAAGACACCAGGGCCTTGGAATGGACTCACGAAAAAGAGGGACATCGAAACTTAATCTCTGTTAGCCACATGGTAAATCTGCCTCTTGCGAGATACTCATGATTCTCTATTCTGACAAATGTAAAATGGAAGGCATAATATGTGCCTATCCTATATTACCAGATTAGTGCAAGTGGTATAAATAAAATAACATACGGAAATGCACTGAGTGTCTTTCAAATGTAAGTTGGACAGGAAACAGCAGCTCAGTATTAAAGCTAACTGCTGCAAGTACCCTGAACCCAGGCTACTTGGCATGTGTTCACTTTTGCAATCTTTCTCTGTTGTACTATCTTGGTTCCTTACTTTCCATGGTCTCCCTGGATTTTGACATTGCTTGACTGCTCTATCAGTTTTAGTTTAGTCAATCTACTAATCATTTATTAAGTGCTTACTATGGTAAAGAAATTAATTCCTACACATTCCTTTAAGTCCAATTCTGACTCATTATTGGTTCTGCCTTAGTACTGGCACACATTCCCATTCCAAAGCATTAATTTCTTCCTGGTCCCACAGCTCTGCTCAAATTTAGTTTCCTAGTCCTTCTCCAATCCAGCTTTACCCACATGTCTATGCTATAGAGAACTGCTGTCCTTATCATAACACTCCGCTTTTAAGTCTTCTCTTGTGCCCTATACCCTTGCCATTTATTCCTTGATGTGACATTAATTTTGACAGCTTCAAAATTATTGCAAAATAATTTTGAAAAGGCTGCATGATAAAGTATCTTTATTGCTTCATTCAGAGGCTGTAGTAATACCCTAAGTTTAAATTTAAATTTTCCAGTCTCATCAAAGTTTTTCTTTCAAGGGACAGATATTTTATGCTTTGTGGGCCATGTGTGCCTCTGTTGCAACTCTCATCTCTGTCACTGTGGTGCAATCAAAAGAGCCATAAACAATACTTAAATGAATGATCATAGCTATATCACAATATAACCATATTTATGGTCATTTAAATTTTAATTCTGTATAATTTTCCCATGTCATGAAATATTCTTCCCGACGATGTAAAAATGTAAAAAATAATTCTTAGCTCTCCAGGTTGTTAAACCCTTGCTCTAGATTATCTTGCACACTGCTGCCAGGTTCACTTTCAGGAAACACTCCTTTCATTTTTACTAGGAATTCTGGGTCCCTTGAACTACAGGTTCTCCCCCTTACCATTCATCCAGGTAAAAGTATGTCTTTTTCCTGGATAGTTTCCCTGTGGTCTGTCCTGAATTTCTCTTAGTTCTCTTGCCAAATATGTTCTACCTTCCTGATTCCTGACCTTGCAATTCCTTTTACAAGTTGTAGCCTTCCTTACCTTACCTTTTGGGTAAGGTAAGTTTGGAATGTATCATCTGCTATATTTGGTTGCATAATCACAAAACCTAGTATACAATCAGGAATAATATTAGACTCTCTGGGAACTAAACATCAGTAAAGCTTTCTAACCAACTCCATTATGAAGCCAAAATTGAGAACCACTATCTACATTAGGGAACTTCACTAGATTCAGAATAATTAGAAGTGATCTTCCTCCACTGAAATACTGTACCATATCTAATCTCCAATGAGCTTTAAAGATACAGATCTGAAGCCTCACTCCAAATTTTTTATTTTATAGCTTTAGATGGAAAGGGCCAAAAGATCTTTATTTTTCAAAAGTATTCTAGGTTATATTCTGATGTGGGTGACATGCATATCAGACTTCTTATAACATTGTATGTCACTCACATGACATATAGCATATAATGTCTGGTATTATAATTATTATGTACATTTTTCACCTTTTACTCAAAATAGCAATTCATGGAGGGCAGGAGCCAGGCCTTAAGTACAAGAAACCCTGAGTCACACATAAATATACATACCATAGTTCTTTACAGAGAAGATTTAATAAATTATTTTTCTTTTTATTCAATTTATTAGGGGTGGAAAAGGCAGGTATCTAGTGACCTTTTCCAAACTCTACATGCCTCAGTGGTTGTTTTTAAGATATATTATCAGAAAAAAAATAAACTTATTCAGGTTATTTACTGATGAATGAATGAATGAGTGATATACAGCTTATTAATTATTCTACAGATTGCCTTCAGTACTGCTTTGCCATTCTCAATTTCCACAATTCTCTAAGGGTCCTGACAACTCTGTCTGAACCAATATCATAGGACATGTTTCCTGGATAAGCTTATTCTTTCTGACAAGATCCATATTTCCAATCAATAGAAATCTCATTCAAAAGGATTCTTCAGACCATGGCTAAGTAAATTCAAGTTCTATATTAGTACATAAATTTATTGAATGAATTCCAAGGTTATGCTGAGGATCACATTTTTAAGTCTACTTTACTCTTAAAAAGTCAAACTGAAATATAGAATGCTGATGCCTACATGGTAAAGTTCTCTGCATGGGAAGTGCTCAACAAATGAGCAGCAATCTTTTAGTTTCCCTGTCTATGGCTATGAGAAGTTATAAATAAACAGATAAATAAAGGAGAATCATAAAAAAGCAGCAGCTATCACAGGCAATCTTTGCCTTCAAAATAATAAGTACCAGTCTCGCAGTCATATATTTTTAGAATTGGAGAATAATATAGAGATCATTAGCTCTATTTCCTTACCCCTGCCTGAATTTCCACTTAAAAACAGTTTCTCTGACATGGGGCTCTCCATTTTAAAGCAATTGAAATCTTTAATGCTTCTCAAAGGAACGTACTCCATTTCTGGGAAACCTATCCTTTCTGGTATACAATTGAAATTTTATAACTCACATACTTTGGATTTTACATTCTCCTATAGACTTACTACTGGCTGTGCCTTTTAACCTTCTGACACACATCCCTGCTCAAGTCTTACATAGCCTGAGAGCAGGCAAGTCACTGGGTCTAGTCTACTAAATGATAGGTGAATTACTTCTGGCATGTTTGCTTCTCACATTTGGCTTCGACTCTTCTTGCTAATCAAGATCTCGCAAACATAATACTTGCTTTTGTATCCAGAGCCTCTCTCTTCCTGGTCTCATTTGGATTTAACACATATTCAGAGGGTTCTCATCCAAATCCCTCAGTGATGGTGTGACTCAAACCTGACCCAGGCTAGGTCCAGAGCCCTAGATCACTTGTAAAGGACAGGGGGGCAAATTTGTCTTCTGCCTGACAGTTTTCAAATAACTTAAAGATAGTAATCCTTATTTACCCCTAATACTCCTCTTTTAATACTTTTGAAATTTCAGTGATTTTTTTTTTTTTTTTTTTTTTACTAAGCACATATTCCAAATAGTATCTATACTGACCAGTAAGCTCTGGGCACAAATAACTTCGAAATCTAGAGTAATAAATCCATTTGAAAACACTATTTGCATTTAAAATTTAACTTGGCCCAACACCAGCATTATTATCTTTACTACAAATCTGTTATTCTTCCTAATTGTTCCATTGGATTCACCTATTGACAGCCATACTTTCTTCAATGTAAATTGCCAGGATAACGTTTCACTACTCCCAGATACTTATTCTCATAACCTTCTAACTGATCTACTCACTTTCAATTTGTTCCCTCCTATCTATTTTCGAGACAATAGCCAGAGTAATTACGTTAACATATAAGTCAGATCATGACACTTCTCTGAACAAAGCTCTCCAATAATTCCTATCTTCCACTGACTAAAAACGAAAGCCCTTTTATAATACTAGCCTTACACAGGAAGTAGCTCTTCAGTACCTCCCTGACCTTGTTTCCCATTCACTCAATCCTCCCAGCCCTTCTAGCCTTAGGTTCTCCCAGCATAATTCTGTCTCAGGGCATTTGTTCTTGCAGTTCCTTCTACCAGGAAAAATTGCCCCCAAGATACTGTTAGGGCTCCTTCCCTCACTTCTTTCATGTCTTCACTCAAATATCACATCCACAGTGAGGCCTTTTCTGTTCATCTTAAATTCAATTGCACACTCTCCTGTCTCCACTACACGTCTGTTCCCACTTCATTGCTTCATGTAACATTTATTTTATAACTTAATATATATTATATTTGTGTTTTTGTTCATTACCTGTCTCTCACCATTAGAAATATACTCTTTGAGAGTAGAGATTTTCCCAATTTTGTTCACTGTTTTATCTTCAGTAACCGTCAATCAATAAATATTTGTCAAATGAATGAAATCCCCATATATGAATAATAAAGTTCTAATAACTTGACCCCTATAGTTTTTCTCCCATCAATCCCATCCATCACTGATGTCACAGCTCGAAATCACATTACATTTTACTGGAATTATTGTCATCCTCACGAGGTCTCTCACTAATCAAGCACATCCTGCATATTGCTGCAAGAATAATCTTTCGTTCTCAAATGCCATTGTTTAACTAATAAAGATCCAACTACATAACATGGTATCCAAGATTCTTTTAATTTGATCTCTAGATGGTATATTCAAGCCATTTGTGAATATATCTCATGATTTCCCACCTTTGCTCATATGCAGTTTCCTCCACCTGTAACAGCTCTCACTCCAGTCCCTGCTTATGAAACCCTACCTTTCTATCAAGTCACTACTCAGTGTTTATATTCTTAGTGTTTTATTCTCTCAGGCAAAAATAATTTTCTCCTTTCAATAGATTTGGCCATAGCACAACTGAATCTCCTTGTCTTAGCTTTCCTATTAATTTATAACCTCTTTATCTAGATTGTCAAAATAAATTCTCACCTTAGACAGCATTATGTTTGTTTTACTGAATTATTTCTATGTTCCATATTTTAATTCTTTTTGATTTTAACAAAAACACATTTTAAATCCTTATCAACTGTACTGATCAAGCTAAAACATGGTATTTTTATGAGTAGAGCTCATATTAGAGAATGTCATTAAAGTAGACATTGATCCATTATTCAACAGTCCTGGAGCTTGATTATTTCTTCATCTGTCTACAAGGCTATTGTGAATGGATGTCAAATCTCTTGCTGAAATTGACATCAACTATAGCATTTCTCCAGTAACTCCTTCAGAAGGAAAATTAAGTTATCTTAATAAGCTTTCTTTTTAGTGAATTAATATTCTTAATAATTACTACTTTCCTTCCAGTTGAAGTTATGCTAGATAATTATTTAATAACCCATCTTACTATTTTAAAAATATTAGATTCTAGCACATTGCACACAGATTTAATTTTTTAAAATAATCTGTACAAAGTTTTCCTATATTTAGACTTTAGGCACATGTGAGCTATAAATCCCTTCCATCAGAATATGAATAGTATTTTCACATTTTTTTATGATTTCTTAGTTTTCTTAGAGATATATACTGATTAAATCAACATGTTTAATATTTTTATTTATAGTTTATCTTGATTGGTCTCGTTTAAGATATCTTTAAGTACCCTACCATACCATATACAGATTCAAATCCAAGTTGATAGACGTAATGTAAAAATCAAATATATAAAACATTTAAAAGAATATATACAGTATCTATGATGACAGGGTACATGTGGCTTTCTCAAACAAGATCAAGCAAGTTGAACTTTAAATACAAATTTAAGAGGAGAAAAAAAATGGTGTAGATGACAGAGGCTCTGTTCATCCTTTTGGTGATCAAATCAAAGTTGTGACAGAAACAAGAAACAAACAACAAGGAAAATTGCCTAGGATCTCAATAAATAAGCCATATGACTATCCATTGTTCCTCTGTTGAGCTCTCCCCTGTCCCAATGTGCTGATGCATCAACACCATAGCTGAGACATCATCAAATTGGATAACAGGGGTCGCTTTGCCCAGAGGATTCCCTGAAACTCCACCTCCCCCAACTCACAGCCCCATCTAAGCCATATCCAGGTGTGTTCTCGGCAAGTCAGTGCCAACACACACGCTGCTGGCAGCTGGCCACGTTTTCTGGTATGGTTTCTTGAGGCAATTATAAGTACAGCATCTGTTAATTGCTTGCTGAATCTTAACAGGTAGCCCGGAAGGGGTACAGGCTGAGGCTAAACTTGGCCTGCAGCTGAACCCCTCTCAGGACTGTGCCACTGGACACCTACTAAACAAAGCTGAGATAATAAGACTGGGAGACTAGGAGCTTTGATTAGTACATAGAAACAGACATAGAAAAGCAGCCAAAATGGGAAGACAAAGAAGCAGGAAGCATATGAGAGAACAGAACAGAGATCCAGGAATAATGGAGTGAAGCAATCTTAACAGATGCAGAGTTCAAAACACTGGTTATAAAGATGCTCATTGAACTTAGGGGAATGGTAGATGAACTCATTGAGAACTTTAAAAAAGAGATAAAAAACATAAAAATGGAGATGGAAATTATAAAAGTGAACCAGTCAGAAATAAAGAACACATTATCTGTGATGAAGAGTATATTAATGGAAAAAACAGTGGATAAAGAAGAGGATAGAACCAACAATATAGATGGTGGGTAAACCAAGGGTACTCAATCAGAATGGCAAAAAAAAAAAAAAAATAACCCAAGGCTATAATAATAATTTAAGGAGCCTATGGAACAATATTAAATCTAAAAATATTTGTGTCATAGGGGTACCTGAAGGAAAACAAGACATTGAAGAGCTATTTGAAGAAATCATGATGGAAAACCTCCCTAACCTGGTGAAGGAATTAGACATACAAGCCCAAAAACCAGGAACTCAAAGAGGCCCACACCAACACACATCATAATTAAAATATCAAAGGTTAAATACAAAGAGAGAATCAAGCAGCAAGAGAAAAGCAGTTAGTTACCTATAAGCGAGCACCCATCAAACTGGCAACTGATTTCTCAAAAGAAACCATGCAGGACAGAAGGGCTTGGCACAAAGTATTTGATGTGATGAAAACCCAAGATCTACAACCAAGAATGCTTTATCCAGAAAAGCTATCATTTAGAGTCGAAATACAGATAGAGAACTTCCCAGACAAAAAGAAGCAAGAGGAATGTATCAACACCAAGCCAGTATTACAGGAAATGTCAGAGGAACTTCTCTAGAAAGAAAAAACATGTATCAAAAACATCAATGAATGGTAGTAACTACATTCCTCTCAACAAATACCTCAAATGGAAAAAAATTAAGAGCTCCAACCAAAAGATAGAATGGCTGAATGCATAAGAAAACAAGACCCCATACATTGCCTATAACAGACTCACTTCAAATTAAAAGACATACACAGACTAAAAGGAAGGAGATGGAGAAAAATATTGCCTTGATGGGCCTAGAAGGTATTGCACTGAGTGAAATGAGAGGTATAGAGGAAGACATACATGTGGAATCTATTTTGAGGGCTACTAGATGGGAGAGGGGTTGGGGAGGTGGGAAAAAAAGGCAGAGGGATTAAAAGGTACAAATGGATAGTTGCAGAATAGACATGGAAATGTAGAGTGTAGCATGGGGAAGATGGTTAATAATGTAATAAATATGTAAGGGGGAAAAGGGATAGTAGATTTAGTGGGGTTACTGCTTTGCAAGTTATATGGATCTCTGATTACCAGGTTGTACAACTGAAACTGGTATATTATTGTATGCCAACTATAATTGGAAAAAAAAACTCGTTGAATTGTACAATGTAAATATGAGCAATTAATTATCTATTATGTTTCAATAAAGCTGAGAAAAATTTAAAAAAAAAAATTTCGAACTGAGTTACCCATTCAAATAAATCGTATATCACTTTGTCAACATTTATGATATACACTTATATATTTTGATAACTGAAGGTTATTATCAATGAATATAGTATATTTATCTAATTGGGTTTTATTTTTGAACCATCAATAAAGTTTTATAATTATTTTCTAAAATTTTTGCAAAACTTGTTCGATCTTCTCCTAGGACCCCTACAATTTTTGACAATATTATAAATATAATCTTCCCTTCAATAATAATTTCTAATTGTTTTTTGTTGGTAGGTAGAAATAATAATGGCTTTGTAAATCAATTGCATTTAGTGATACTGATGAGCCTCACTGATATTTGTATATGCTATTGTTCTATTATCTTGGATTTTCTATATAGATAATATCTCTGAATAGTAGCAATCTTATTTCTTCATTTCTTAAATGTTCTCTTTACTTACAATGAGAGCATCTAGCAAAATGCTGAACCAAATTATTACAGTGAGTATCTTTGTCAAGTCCCTCACTTCATCTAGAATTTCACAATAAAGTATGTTTTTCATTCAAAAATCTTTTATTGTGTTAAGAACATTCCATTCTATTACTTGTATAACAGTCTTTATCAAGAATAGGTGTTGAAACTTATCAAAGGCTTTTCTTGCATTTACTGAGATGATCATATTTTTCCTTTAATCTGCTAAGGCAGTGAATTACTTTAAAAGATTTTGTTAAAATATGCTTGAATATCTGCGATAAAACTAAGTAGGTCATGCTGCATGACGTCTTTCACATTGTTTTACTTAGTCATCTGTTCTTTTTTAGGACTTCAATGTCTTTGTTCAAATATTGAGAACTGCTTTATACTATCTTTGTGTAGATGTGGTAGTAAGGTTATATTTGCTTTATAAGTTAGGAAAAATCCTTCTCTTTTTAATCAATAAAAAAAATTGCATAAAATAAGAATTTTCTGTTGCTTGAGGACCTTAGTGCTTCCCAGAAATCACACTATGCTTCCTTGGTTCATTCCAGACTCCTGGATGTCTATTTCACGCTGTCTGTGTTTTCAAATTCCCAACATCACTGCTTCCCAGCACTCTGATAGTTACCTTGCTTCTTATTTTATTATGAAAATAAAGTCAATGGGAAAAATTATTTAATTAAAAAAAGAAAATGAGGACGATCAAAAGAGATTCTCCACAAAATTCTATCGCTACAAATACTTACATATTTACACCTCTATCTTTTTTCAAGAAACAAGTGTCAAATATCACTGAAACACATAACTACTTTATCATTACAACTATTCAATACATGTATACAACTATTCAAAGCATATTGTCTTTTGAAATGGGACTATGGGTAATTGGCTTTTTTTTTTTTTTGCTATTCATTCATAAAATTTCTAAGAACACATATTCCTTTGTAATCAGAAAACAATGAAACTGGCATTTCAGAATTTCAGACTAAACTTATCTATATTTTTCTGTTACTTATGATAATATTATTTTGAGTATTCAATTACCTTTATTTTCTGAGAAGAAAAAGAAGGAAGGCAAAGAAAAATAAAATGGTTAAAGTAGATTATTGCATCAAACCTTTCAAAAAAGGCCATGTCAGATAAATGTTGACCAGGCGATTTTTGCTCTATCCTATTTATAATAATTTATCATTTTGTGACATTCTAACCCTTCTTAACCATATTGTAAGTAGCTTTGCAGGTAGCCATCTGCCAGGAAAATAATCTTTATTGAACTCTAGAAGAGTATGAAATATCGGAAATATCTAGAAGAGTCTGAAATGGTACAATGGAGAAAGAGAATATACATTTTTTAAACTATATATTACTAAATTTCATGTTCACTACATGTTTTAGATATCACTTTAGATATTATATTAAATCATAAACATGGCATAATTAAAACATTTACATCCAAATTTAGCTATGGAATAAATTAAATGCCATCATACAATATTAGATATTGAAATATATCCATACCTACATATTTAAACTTTGATATATTCAAATTGGATAAAATTCTTCACCACACAGGATTCTTCTACAATTTTATCCACATGAAAAAGTTATTTTCTCAAGAATTTCTAAAGACTTACTAATTTTAAATTTGTGTTAGACAAAGTTCTTCGTGTTTACCTTGATACATACACTTTAATAAAAAAAGAAAAGTTAGGGCCAGCAAACCTTTTGTAGTTTACATGAGTTTTTCATTATATTTACTTTATCACTAAACTTTTATTCCTCCCTCCCTTTCTTTCTTTCCTTCCTTCTTTCATTCATTAACCATTTTAAAAGACGTCTTTATGTTAGGTCAGGATTTAAAGAACTATGCTAGTGAGAAGGACATTGTCAGTGAAGTCTGAGAATATCCATAGAAATCCATACTTTATTATTTACCAGATTTTTCACCTTAGGAAAACTGTAGAATGATTGTAAATTATCTTTTTTTTTTCCTCGTGCAAAAATGGTTTTGAGACAACCAATGTTACAGAACTTAGAGAATTGAATTTAATCATGTATGTAAAAGCACAAAGGACCATACTTGGAATGTAGAAGTTGATTAATTGAAAATGAAAGTTAATTTTATTTTCTTGCTCAGAGTGGTTGATCAGTAAAGTAATAACTACATTCAAAGTAAAATATTTTAAGATTGTGGTATGAGCAAAATGCTAAAGAAACACAGAAGTAGAAATAGCTATATCTTTCTAAAAAAAAAAAAAAGATAGGTTATGAATATTTGGCTGAATCCTAAAGGGTAAGTAAGAATTTGCCAGATGAAGAAAGACTGGGCGTTATTTTGACTGGATGTTAGAAAAAGCAATGCACACTGAAAAATCAGACAAGTGAAAGAGTAATAACTAAAGGTATGAGGGTGGAAGTAAAGTGATCCAGCTGTAGAGTCTGCTTTGAATAGAAACATTACACTGTAGCCTCTGTTGTTTGGTACAAGGTGAGCTAAGGCTCACATTATTTGCTGAAAAGTATCAGCGTGGAAAGTACCTCTGTTCTTGGAAAGATTTTCCAGGGTCCCTGATACACAGAGTGACCCACTTGTGTTTTACAACTGTCTACTATATTTCTGCTTAGTAGATTAAGGTACCCCTCAGGGGCATACGGCTTGATAAAGTTCCAAAGGAGAGAGCAGGCGGCTCTGGTTTGTGTATACACAGCTGACTGGCTGTCCCTGCCACATGAGAGCTGGCCTGTCTGTGGAGCTACTGCTAAAATACTGCACCTCCCTCTGGTCCTAACATATGACCAAGGTCTGAGCCATCTTGCCTTTGACCCACAATATCAAGAAGGTGAGACTCTTGTGTCAGCACCACATATCTAGGAATTTTGAAAACAAAAAATAGAAGTCCAGCCTGCTTTACCTAAAAAAAATGCTATAGGATTAGACAAAATGGAAAAAATATAAGACTAAAACAGCACTTGTGGGAGGCAGTGATTGCTGCAGGAAGTTGCTTCACTTTGCCACTCTGCTATCACAGCTACCTGTCTGCTTCCCACTATCTGCTCTGAGGGCTCACCTGTTGAGATCAAGCTGGGAGGGAGATATACTGCTAGGCCAAATCATCACACAAGGTCCTAAACTGACTGCTACAGAGAATGTGAATGGTAAAGGGCTGTCAAGATTTTAGTTTGATCTGATTGTATACAAGGCAGTATGTCTGATCTTACTGCTCATTATTTGGATGTTAACAAGTGTATGCTTTTCTAGTCAGAACTTAGTCGGAGATTTAAAATGTCCACAGTCCCTCCTGCTGAGTAACCTTGCCTGCTTGAAAGCAAGGGGACTTCTCAAATGGCTAGAACCAAGGATGGATCTTCAAGGCAGCAAACACTTTGCACTGGTTTTACAGTCCAACAGAAAATTCCAAGACATGAAGGGTCAGATAGAAATTTGCAGGTTGGGAAAAGACTGTCATAGAAAAGGGCATCCTATCCCAGTAAGTATATATCTTAGTTATAAACAGGCCAGAATTCTTCCAAATGACATAATTTATAGCACACCATTACAAATACACCAATAGAGGGGAGCAGTCAGGGTTTCCAGGAGTAACGTTCTATAGACTCAAAATTCTCAGTTTCATATATAAACCCCAGAGAGGGTATCTGATTTCAAGAAGTTAATGGGCAAGTAAAAATTATAATTAGAAAACATGAGATAAACACTCTAAAAGAGGTGTGAATGTAGTACTGTAGGAATGAGAAAAGTCAGCTCTTAGAGGTGAGATCACCGTATCTGGGTGCTTTTACCTAAGAATTCTTGGTACAGAGAAAAGAAAAGAAACTAAAGACAGCATGATAATTCTCTCAACCTTTTATAAACATGCAAAAAATAGAAACAAGAATTAGAGGATGAAAAGAAAATGAGAAAGTTATCTGAATAAAGGTTATTAGGATTCTTGAGTAAACAGGTCCTTCGGTGTTATATTTCTTTCCACAGTGTCAGCATTAAATTAGAAACATAGGTACAATATATTTACCAATGAATCCATGAGCATCCATAAAATGCAGGCAAGACTCAGGCAAGAACAAATGGATAACTTAAGTTCCTCTACACCATGTTAAACAACTGCATCACTTCTTTGGTGTTACTGTATAAAATAAATTATCTCTGAAGGATTTGACATAGCCAAAGAATTTAATTATTTAATTATTTTATTTCTGGAATTTTCTTCAGGGAGAACAAGAATCTTTGGATCGTTATAGCTATGTTAAAATCAATTAGGATTGATCAGAGAAAGAGAGTTGAAATCATAATATAGAAAACACTCCAAGGAGTTCAAGTTCCCATAACATGAAGAATTCATAATAAGCTTTTCTGTCCCTAAGAGCAAGGGCCATGATAAATTGAAAATGGCTTGCATGCTTTAATCAAGGTCTATTACCTTTTGTTTATTTCTTATTTTAACAACCTATTTTGATATAAAATATCTCAGACATAATAAAGTTGTTTTATATTATGAAATATAATCCATATTTAGGATATTAATTAAAAGTCTTTATCAGAATTCCCATTGTATATTAGCTCATTTGTATGATGAATATATTTTAATTAGTATCTCCTCATACTTTTCAAAACTTGAGACCCAAATAGATTATAACTGAAAATTTAAAAAAGGCAATCACAGTTGAGAATACCTAAATCCACTACTTCCAAGTGGACATCAAGAATTCAGTACTAACAAATGCATATATTTGTAATAAGTATTACTATTATTATTATTAATAATAATCAGCAGCAACTACCATCCTTCCCACTGGAGTCTATATAGTTTATCTCAACTGGCTGAGAGATGAAGTTTTGGGTTGTTTTGTTCTTTTTTTCTTTTCCGAGTCATGTTACTTTTTCATTGTCTTCTGTAGTTTTATTGAACTCAGCAGTGTAAAGGTTACAAGGGCTCACTCTGAGGCTGTAATTTGCTCTGTATCCAATTATATTACAAGGACTTACTGCCTAACAGCTTACTTCAAAATGTCCCCTGGTTGCAACAAAACAGCCAGGATCTGAAGCTGTAAACTTGTAGCAAGCAGCTGCCACTTTTTCTCTTAACTCTTTACTATCCACTACATGTAAATTATACATAAGCATGCATTTTAAAACCATCTATCTTCAGGGTATTTTAAACTGGAAAGTAAAAATAAAGTGCTCAAAATTGAGAAATTTTTAGAATCAAAGGAAAATACATTATAATGCTCATAATCTATTTCAACTAATCATTTCTCTTTGTAATTTTTCTATTGATATTATCTTTACTTCGACTCCTATTTATTCTTCAATCTATTCCAACCTGGTTGCATTTCTGCCACTCCCAAATTTTTATTTAAGATCATCTTATTAAATCCTATAAGGTACGAATTCCAATGATGCATTCATTCGCAAATTTTATTTTAATTGACCTTTTGCAGTATTTAATATAGTTGAACATGTTTGAATTTTGTCTTCCCTCCCACTTCAGTGGCACCATATTCTATAGTTTTTTTCTTTACTAACTCTTTTCCAGTCTTCTTAAATCCTTCTAGTTGCCAATTTAAGTACTGAGTCTTAGACCAACTTCTCTTTCTCTATACTCTCCCTGAGCACAACCAAGGTTTTAAAGACTGTAAATATGTCACTGACTATTAGATAAATATTCATCGTGCATCTAGGCTGTTACATCAAACTCAGTATCTCTATTTTAATATATGTCAGTTTCACATTTTAACATACCCACAAATGTAATTTTCCTCTAAAATCAGTTTTTTGCACCACCTTTTGACATCAAATCCTTGATTTCCCCGGTTTTCTCCCTCACTTAACATTCAATCTACCTGCAAACTCTACTTTCTACCCATTGAACTACCACATTTACTCATCTACAAATACTACCTCAAAAATATCTCCTTATCTTTACTGACCCTACCCTTGTTCTATCCAATATGATCTCTCATCTAGTTGAAATGGGTTCCCTGCATCCTTCTTGTCCCTGTGCTTTTATCAATTCATGTCACTTCCCCACTTCCTCTGCCACCATTTAGAATCCTGTAGTGGTTTCTCACTGCATGCAGAGCAAAATTCAAAATCCTTAGCATAGCGTATAATTCTGTGTTATCTCACCCTTTCTTATCTTTCAGCTTTATCTCTTCTCATTCTTGTCATTACTAACTAAACTCCTTATACGCCGGTGTTCTCTTGCAAAAGCCCAACATATCCTGCATAAAGACCTGTTCATATGATGATGTTTTCTCTGCTACTGTACTTTGTAATTTGGCAGCTTTTCCACATACTTCAGATTTCAGGCAGATTGGCACATTATCAAAAAAGTCTTTCCTGACTAAGTTTAAACCTCTACTTATTCTTTATTTCACATTTTGAAACTTCGTAGGAATTTTCAAGAGTTATGATTTTCATGTAAAAGTGTGTCTGTGTGTAACTCCTCTGCAGAAACATAAGATCTTTGAGGATAAGGACTATGTCTGCCTTATTTATCATTCTTAGTTACTAGCACAGATTTGGCACATAATGAGCCCTTTAATAAAAAAAATCCACCATTTAGTTTGTTTAAATACAGTTTTTAATTCTATCGTGGTTTTAATTTTTTTTATAAACAAATTTAAATGTTTTGCCTATTAAAGAAATCTCAGTATTGAAGGTATTCTTAAAAACTTCCTGATGATCTATCATGTTATCTTACAAAAAAAAAAAACTGTTTACTATGACATTATGTACAAATATTTCATATATATTTGGATAGGTCTGTTTTACAGAAACAAAGCCTAAGACAAGGAGCCAGACACATGTGATCGTGAATGTCTTTTCAAAGGATGTGAAAAATTCAGGACACATTAGTGGAAGAAGCTCTGCAAGGATGCAGTCTCAGAGTCTAAGTTTAGCTCAATCCCACAAGGAACTATAGAACATAAATTGCACCAGAGTTTTTCTTATACTAAGGAAGGGGTCTGGCCCTTTGAAACCCCACATCGACCCACCAATGGCTATGGGCTTCTTCAGGGGCTTGCAAGGGACACTACTTCCCTAGCCAGGCAGCCCCTAGACAAGGGCAGTTCTTGGAGAATGGGGCAGGTGTGAGCTCTTAGCATCCAACACTCAGCAGTTGAGGGATGGGAATATTTGTTCAGTAAATGGGATATGGGCAGGGTATCTAGGGTGCCATTACATACACTTTTTCATTTAAACAATCATCTAATAAGATTATGAACCCTATTTTGTCATGACGAGATGGAATTAAATGTGAAAGTTAAATGCTTAATTCAAGAGAAAACTCCATAACAGGTTGCTGCCCAGGTTACTCTAAAACCAAGCCTTTTCTCCATTGAATCCTGCTTTGTATATGCAAAGGGGATTTTAAAGAAAGAATGAAGCCCTAAATTGGGGGACTGGAACAATAACTTAGTTGCCAATGACATCCTTTTAAATTAGGCAAAAAAAACCACAAGAAAGATTTAAATATGAAAACGGTCATCACTCAGTTTTTAATAATGATTCTTTCTGCTCTTCTCGTCATGAAGAGAATCACATTAACAATAGATAACACTAGATAGCACCTATTTGGTGTTTACTACATACCTATGATCAGATCAAACCTTTGAAGACCTTTTCATATTTATACTCTTTATAGCTTGTTGGAATAAATACTATTATTACTGTTATAAAACAGATGAAAAAGTAAGCCACAGAATTTTTGTCTTGCTCAGGTCATAAACCAGGAAATGGCATGTTTGGATTTGACCCAGGTCAGCCTAATACTAAATTCTATGTTATTAATTAATGCCACTGGGAAAATGAATTGTCTTATCTAATTCTATATATAACAAAATAATTCTATTTCTAGGACAAATGTCATATGAAAGAAATAGAGCAAAATATCTCAGAAAATGCTAAAAATATTTAATGATATAATTCACATTTTATTTTTCAAATCACCCTAATTACTGAAATACTAAAAGAATTAAAAGAAACACTATCATATATTTTGTTATAATAAATAAAGAACAATTCAGGTATACAAGTGACTAAGGAAGAGGAAAATAGATGTAACTAAAATAAATCTCTGACGACAAATGAAGAAACATTCTTCTTTATAGAAAGAAAGTGTAAAATATAAAGAACATTATTTTGGAATATGGAATATGCTACAAAGATTCCTCTAATTTTGAAGGCTAAACTTCAATAGAATAGAGACAATTTTTATAATTAAGTTTCGATCCAGTCCTTTTTTAAAAAGAATCTTAAGGGCCATTATCATAAGGTTTCTAGATACATAAATCAAATATTAAATACCAAAGAACCAAGGAACAAGTTAATTCATAGAATACTAGAAGAGACATATGACCATTTCAAAATATACTTGAAGGGATTACCGAGAAAGAGAAGGTGTTAAAGGGCAACATGTAAAAGTCCTAGTGGCTATAAACGTTGTGTACCACCAGAGCCGACTTCTCAATTGTGCATTCTCCACAAAAGAGAAATTTTATCTGCAGAGCATCCTGCTGAGGGACTTGAATTTCTGAAAAGGTAAGGTGCTTGCTCTAGCATAAGAAAAAAGAAAAGAAAGGTAGGGGAAAAGCCCCCTGGGATAAGCCAAAATAACAGTGAAAACTGCTGGAGTGCTTGTGTCCTTTTTTGGGGAGGGAAATTGGGGTCGTTTTTACCTACAGGAATTACCCTAAAGTTTATTTCTCATGTTTCTAAAGAAATTTTCCAGACACTCTAAATCTTATACTCCTGATATTTATGTAATATCATTAATCAATGCTACATAATAAATTTAATAACAAAAAATACTCCCTCCAAAAGATTATTTCTGTTTCTAAAAGGATTTTGTAGACAATCTTAACTGAGAATAAAACAAGGAACAAAGTGTTAAAATGAAAGAATATGATTTACATTTACCTTAAATTATCCTCAAAAGCCTGACATTATATTCTGCAAATATAATTGCATGTGAAAATATGACTACAATTTTATTTCTTTTAAAAGAGTTTTTAACATTCACACAGTACATTTAACAATGGTCAATAAAGTTTTCAAACTGCGTTTTGAGGAAACTTAGTTGCACTGATGTTCCAAAAGAGTTCAAAGTAAAGTACAAATAGACCCCTTGTAGTTCCATGAACGATTCAATCTGGAACCTAAAATCAGTATTCGTGTGTGTGTGTGTGTGTGTGTGTGTGTGTGTGTGTGTGTATTATATTTAGTAGGTTGCTTATACTACTTTGAAAACAACTTGTGTAAGTAGTCTACTAAATATAGTAGCTAAATCTGGAATATTTTAAGCAATTAGGTAAAGAAGAAGCCAAAAAAAAAAAAAATCTGCTCAGATACAACTCAATTCCAAGTGTTTTAAACAATAATTTATTGCTGGAGGTGACTTCAAGCAAGGGATGAAGCCTCCTAAAGAACACATTTGCTAAGCAGAAATTAAAAGAAATTCTAATAGAAACTGAAATATCTGTTTAGAAAACTGGATGAACCATTCACATTATATTAAGTGGTGTTTTCATGGACAGAAAATAAGTTTATATATTAAGTCTATAAAAAATGAAAATATTGAAGTTGTGATAATGTACTATCATGGCACCGATAGAAAGATTGTAAAACTCTCCCTAAATAACAGAAGCAATGTTTAGTTTGCTACTGCTGTTCACATCAACATTTCAGTGGCGGTCAGGAAGGACAAAACTCATCACTAGGATCAGTTGACTTTTTTTCATATAAACATGAAATTATAATTCAGAAAGAGATGAAATTTTAAATTTTAACAGTTGGAGAAATTTGATTATGTCAGTTGAAGAAAGAACATTCAAATTAAAACTTGTCAAGAAAGTATATTTTTGTTTGTAAAGTGCCAATATAGAAGTATTATACTGTAGACTTACAATACAATCTTATTGTGTGATACAGAGTGGCAGAATTGTGGTCGATAGTAAGTTTAAAAATGAATTAGACACCAACTAAGGTAAATCCCCTGAAATACCATTCAAGGGATTTTATTTTAATGTTCAGTTCATAATAATTCTTAGGAAATTATTTCATTTATAAAACCACAACATATACATATATATATTTTTATCATTGAGATATCATTACTTCAAAAAATATGTTTGAAGTAAAATATGTTTATAATTAAGGGATGTGCCTAGGCACAATATGATTTTTTTTTTTCATTATTAGAACTATTCACCTTTAATTTGGGGCTGTGTTCTAATGCAGTTCTATTGAAACGCAATGCCATTTCTAAAATAGTAAACTTAGATTTTTCATTTTTCTTTCATTTTAGAAATTAAGGTTTTTTTCGGTTTTAATTTTTGTTCTAAATTGACATTTCTCAACATCTTTTAATCTACTTATTAGGTCAAGAATATGTTGAATTTTCTATAGAATAAGTTCAGCATTATATTTTATTCAGGCAAACACAATCATATGACTATTACTTTCTGTGGTTAAAATTAGAACATTTTTGTTTGTTTACTAGTGACCTTTAAATAATTTGTTTTCAATATTGCCTCAAGAATTTTCTTAATGATCCATGATATATGTGGCAACAAATTCAGGGTGTTACTTCATTGCTTATTTGTGGTGACAGATTGACTACCATTTCAGTTACATTGTTAAAGTAAGAAATTTAATTTTGTCCATATAATTATCTGTAAGTTTTCTTTAACTTAGAATGTTTTGATTAACATCAGTGCACACTTTGGACACTTTAAATACAATCATTGTGATTAAATATGTAACTGTAGTAAAATAGTACAAAAGTAAAGATTAAATTGCTGTCTTCTAGAGTAAGTTCATAAGCACCCTTTCTGAAAATACTGTCTCCAGCAGCCGCCTTGCACCACTTCTTGCTCAGAATGTTCCATGTTCCTTGATGGAAGCACTGCCACATTCCTAAGAACACTTGAAATTTTCTCCAAAGTTTCTCAGTCCCTTTTTCTACTCTGCATAGCATTTTTAATAGGGATAAATTAATAACTATAGTTCATCAGTAGTCTCTAGCTCTTTGGATTTCAATTAACCGTATCATACCTTTTAATGATAAATACACATGTACTTTTCTTAATAAATTCTATGCATGTGTGTGTACACACACATACACACACACATCTCAATTCCATAATTTATAAAGATGGGAACATTTACATAATACTCTCATCATAACAAATAATATACATAATTCTTATGAAGTCTTATTTATTGTTTACATAATTTTGTATTCTCCTCTAGCACTTAAATTTTAGCATAGCCATAATATTTTATCTAGTGGACACTTTTTCTAACTAATTCCTTGACTAAATTAGATATTTAGTTTGCTTTCATTTCTTTACTGAAATAAATTTATCATGGTAAATTATGAGGTAATAATTAGGCTCTACACACATCTCTGTGAACAACTTTTAAGTAGCCAAATTCACTGAAAAGACTATCTTAGATACTCTAAATGGGGAAGGAAGGTTAGGAGAATTTTGATGGGTTCATAAATCTTTTTGAATTAGTGTTTTGGATTTCTTTGGATAAATACCTAGCAGTGGAATTGCTAAGTCATAAGTTAGTTCTATTTTTAATTTTTTTGAGGAAACTCCAGTTTCCATATTGGTTGTACCAATTTGCAATTCCACCAACAGTACATGAAGATTACCTTTTCCCCATATCGTCACCGACACTTGTTTTCTGATTTATTGATGATGATAACCATTTTGACAGGTGTGAGGTAATATCTCATTGCGGTATTAATTTACATTTCTCTGATGATTAGTGACTTTCAGCATCTTTTCAAATGTCTGTATGTCTTTGGAGAAATGCCTATTCAAATCCTTTGCCTAATTTTAATTGAATTGTTTCTTTGGTATTGAGCTGTGTGTTTAGAAATTTTGGTCATTAACCCCTTATCAGATGTATAATTGGCAAATGTCTTCTCCTATGTCATTTCATTTTGTGGATGGTTTCCTTTGCTGTGCAAAAATGTTTAGTTTGATGTAGTCTCATTTTTTCATTTTTTTCTTTGTTTCCCTTGCCTGAGGCGACATAGCAGAAAATATGTGACAGTGTTAAGTGCCTATGTTTTCTTTTAGGGATTTTATGGTTTCGAGTCTTACATTTAAGTCTTTAATCCGTTTTGAGTTTATTCTTGTATATATAAGAAGATGGTCCAGTTTCATTTGTTGCATGTATCTGTTCAGTTTTCCCAACACCATTTATTGAATAGACTACCTTTACCCTATTGTATACTCTTGTCTTCTTTGTCATAAATTAAAAAGCAATAGGCGCGGGTTTATTTCTAGACTCTCTTTTCTGTCCCATTGATCTAAGTGTCTGTTTTTATGCCAGTGCCATCCTGTTTTGATTGCTATAGCCTTGTAATATAGTTTGATATCAGGTGATATCAAATATAGTTTGATATCAGTTGTGATACCTCCAATTTTGTTCTTCCTTAAGATTGTAGTGGCTATTTAGGGTCTTTTATAGTTCCATATACATTTTTATTAGACTGTGAAAAATGCCATTGGTATTTTTATAGGGATTACATTGAATCTATAAATTCTTTTGGGCACTGTGGACATTTTAACAATTTTAATTCTTTCAATACATGAGCACGTTATATGCTTCCATTTATTTGTATCTTTTTCAATTTCTTTCTTCAATGTTCTTATAATTTTCTGAGTACAGATCTTTTACCTTCTTGATTACATTGATTCCTAGGTGTTTTATTGTTTTAGATGTAATTGTAAATGGGATTATTTTCTTGATTTCTCTTCCCGAAAGTTCATTATTGGTATACAAAGATACAACTGTCTTTTCAATATTAATTTTGTATCATTATTTTACTGAATTCATTTATCAGTTTTAAGAGGGTTTTTTTTTTGTGTGGAATCTTTAGGATTCTCTAAAGAAAATTTATTTTTAATGTGTTTTTTGTAGATTTTATTTGATTTTGATTTCATGTCATCTGTAAGGAGTTTTACTTCTTCCTTTCTAATTAAAATTCCTTTTTTTCCCTTTTTCTTGTCTAATTACTGTGACTAAGACTTCTAATACTATGTTGAATAAAAGTGGTAAAAGCGGATCTTAAGGAAAACATTTTTAGCTTTTCTCCATTTAGTATGATGTTAACTGTGGGTTTGTCATAGCAGGTCGTATATGTCATATATGTTGAGATATTCTCTCTATTCCCATTTTACTGAGAGATTTTATCATAAATGGATGCTGGAACTTGAAAAAATTCTGCACCTATTTATCTGCATCTATTTATTTGAATCTATTTATATGACATAATTTTTATCTTTTAATTTGTTTATGTGGTTATCACATTAACTGATTTGTGAATATTGAACCAAACTTGCATACAGGGAATAAATTCCACTTGATCATGGTATATGTTCCTTTTAATACATTGCTGAATTTGGTTTGCTAAAATTCTGTTGAGGATTTTTGTGTCCATGTTCATCAGGGATATTGATCTATCATTTTCTTTTTTAGTAATGTCTTTGTCTGGTTTGGGAATCAGAGTAATAGTGGTCTCGCAAAATGAGCTTGAGAGCTTTCCCTCCTCTTGAACTTTTTGGAATAGTTTGAGAAGAATAGGTGTGAATTCTCCTTTGACTATAGGTAAAATTCACCTTCGAAGCCATCCAATCCTGGACTTTTGTTAGGAGTTTTTTGATTGCTGATTCAATTTCATTAGTAGTAATCAATCTGTTCAGATTTTCTGTTTTTTCTTCACTCAGTTTTAGAAGATTGTTTTTCTAAGAATGTATTCATTTCTTCAAGATTGTCTAACTTGTTGGCATATAATTGCTCATAGTATTTTCTTATAATCTGTTGTATTTCTGTGGAATCCATAGTTCTCCTCTTTCATTTCCAATTTTATTTATTTAGGCCTACTCTCTTTTTTTTTTCTTGATGAACCTGATTAAAAGTTTACCAATTCTGTTTATCTTTTCAAAGAATCTGTTGGTTTCATTGATCTTTTGTATTTTTTTTATTCTATTTTATTTATTTCTGCTTCAATTTTTATTATTTCATTCTTTCTACTCACTCTGGGCTTGAGTGTTAAATTTTTTAAAATAATATATAAGATGATATATTTCTTCTTGTAATAATTAAATCCTAAGTTAAAAGCCATAAGATTAAAATTTCAAAACATTTTTATAAAATTATTCTCATATTTATGCTTAGACAATTCAACATTTTAAAGTAAGTAAATATTTACTAATTCTTCTGTCTATATTCAGTCAAAAAATTAAGTAGGATGCTGCATGAATATTGGAGTTTTACTGTTGTTACTTTGCAAGAAGTGTAATATAAATGCAATTGTGATGCATGGAAACTAAATCAATATTCCAATCTTTGCTTTTTTTTTTATTTTATAAAACTGTACTATTTCCTTTACTTTGTATTTTAAAATGAGTCGATAATACTCAATAATTAAAAGAAAAACAAAAACCATATTGACTCCAAGGTAAATACTCAGACTTCAGCAAAAACATTTATCAGTTTGAGAATTAAACAAAATTAACAAAGGACAAAGTTTATATTTAATTATGATCCATAAGAATATAGTTATTTTACTAATTGTTTCTGTTTACTAAATAAGAAATTATATTTAACTTATGTCATTTTCAGTTACAGCAACATTTTTAGGAACTTAAAATCAAATAAGATCTACAAACAACACATTAAAAATAAATTTTCAGTTTTAATAATTTGGAAAATCAAATTCTCATTTTTTTAGAATCTTTTGAAAATAACTTTTAACTGTGAAGACCACTGTATTTGTTCCAGAAAAAAAAAATCAATTTTTCATTTTTTTCTTGAGTGAAGGAGAGAAGAAGAGGGAAAACTCCACAGCTAACCATTATAGTACAGATAATACCTCTGAATATTTTCGGTAATCACAACTATAATTTCCTACCACCAACAAAGAAAACAAAAGAAAGAATGACATTTTTATTATGTTATGTCCCGACTCGTATCTCCACGAACCACCAAGAAGCCGACACTGGTGCAAGAGTAAGAGGGAGTTTATTTCAGACTCGAGTCCGGACCGCAGTCCGCACACTGACGCAGCAGTGAGTAGGAGGCGGTCCCGAACATGGGGCTTCAAGGGGATTTGAAAGGAAAAATCGTAAGCATGGGGAGCGATGTCTTGGCATTACAGGATTGGTACAATGAGCTTGTCGCTTAGCAGGATTGGCTGGGTGATGGTGCCAAGGAACAAGGTGGGGAATTTGGAGAGTTACTTTCCATAGTTGCTCTGATTGGCTGAGTCTAGGTGGGGTGATCATCTTGCTATCTGCAGCTTTTCTGGGAACTGGCCTGTGCTTAAGATGGAGTCTTATACCTAAGATGGAGTCGCTTTGGTTGTTCAATTAAACTCCAGTTATTACCAGATACTATTTCAACATTTAATCTATATTGTCTTATTTAATCCTTTCAACAGTCATAATAGAGAAATATTATCTTCATCTTGTAATCCAGGAAACTGTTGTTTAAAACGGTTAAATAAGTTCCACAAATCCACCCAGGGAATAAAAGCTGCGATGTAGTTCTCTCCTGTATATATCTAATTATTGGATCAGTTTTCAGGTTTCTCCTCTCTATACAAAATAAACCAATTCTTTTCATAATTTCTCCATGGGCCAATCAAGCATTGTTAATCTCACCCCCTGTATCTTCTCTAAATTCTTTTTTTCCCACCTTTGTAATACTGAAATAAAACTTATCAAAATTCTGAAATGATGCTAAACATGTTTAAAACGCCAGGTAGTAACAAAGAAAATTTGGTCCCTGACAATTATAGTGGGAATTCTAGATGCCTAATTCTACCTTGGGGACCAGTATATCAGAATTAGGAGTGAATATGAAGAAAAAAAATTTGTGTCTGCGTTGCATATCATTCTCGATTAAGAACTATTAGAAACAGAAATGGGTCATCAGAAAGCTGTTTTACTCTAGCCACATAATAGTAGTTATGGCCACAAAGGAATGCTAATAAAAATAGACTCTCTTTAAAGACAGTATACCTCTGGGACAGAAGCTATTTCCTCACAGTTTTAAGAGACACTAAGACCATTATAAAGCATTAGAAGGTTGAGTTTTTGGTAGATTAAACAAGCAACTGGATTCCTTTATTTTAAGACAGAGGTTTCATTAACCTGTTAATGTTTATTCATGCCAATTCTTAACAGACTAAAAATAGCTAAAATTCTACTGAGACTAGTTTTCTTCAGGCAGCATTAACATTTTCACTTGTAAAAGTAAATAGAAAGTTTCTCTGCTCTGTTTCAAAACACTAATGTGAAGCTTTTTTTTTTTTTTTATAATCAATTCTCTTTAGTTTCAACTCACTCAATCTCTCTCTCTCTCTCTCTCACTCTCTCTCTCTCTCTGTCTCTGTCTCTCTGTCTCTCTCTCACCCTCCTCCCTAGAAGAATCTTAAATTATTTTTTTATTATTTTTTAAAAATTTTTCAGAAGAATAACAGCTAACATAGTGAGTTTGTATAAGGTCAGAAGTGCTATGCTAAATCTTCTATGGACATTATCTCATTTAATCCTCATAAAAACCTCATTACACAGGTACTGCTTTCTCTGTTTAGTAGTGGTTGAATAGCTTACTCTGTGTGTGGCAAAATTGAGGTTTGAACTCAGCTAGTCTGACTCCAGTGCCTGCATACCTCACCACTAAAATATACTGCCTTCTCTCAAAATTATGTACACCTATAGAGGCAGCATTTCCAATTAAACCATAACCAACTCCTTACAAAGGCTAATGTTATACCAAAAATATTCCATTTTGATAACATTATTAAATAGTAACTTGTTTCTTCTTTTTTATTTAATTTTTCAGATGAACAAATTAGAATCATGAGTCACTTAAAATAATCTAGCATTAAAATGGGAATAAAAGATAGGAAGCAATTGATGAGTAGCTTTGCATATGTTAATTCTGCTGGCAGAGATTGTCTTATCCAACATGGTGGTAACTTTGAATACAACACTTGGCTCATAGAAGAGACAAATTAAATAAATTCTGTTAATTTTTTGAATTTTGAAAGTTTGTATTAGATTTTCTTGTTTGTTTTGCATTTTGAGTTTTAGATCCTTAAAACAAATGAACGAACATCCCTGTGTTCACTTCATGCTTTGTTCATTCTTCATGTAGAATATGAAATGTTTATTTTTAGAATTTCTTTCAGATTATAAATAAAATATGTGAGGATATTTGTGCTAATTCTAAAGCTCAAATCTGATTTATTCATTATGCTTATGGTTTATAGTTACAAAAATGACAATGTTCAATGTTCTTTATATAATAATATAGAAAGATGCAACAGAGACCTGATAACCACATCTTACCACCCCTTCCCATGACTGGAATCAATACTTTATTTTGGCTCTGTTTCAAAAAAGTAATAATTTATATATATGGCAAATATTTGTATATTTTGCTATTTGAAAAAACTGCCATATATCTGAAAAGTTAGGCTGTCTTCTCCAATCTACTGCATTTTTCTACACTAGATTGGCCCCAGTAAAATAAAAATAACAGAGCATTATAATACTAATAGTATGTTTATTTGTATCAGGACTTTGATATGCAAATTTCTGTTCTGAGAGAATGAGAAATGAACTGACCTGCTAGATATTCTCATAAGAGGATTTTCCTAACAGAGAGAAAAAGAGAGAGAGAGGAGCAGCAAGGAGAGAAGAGATGGTATGGTATGGTATAAGTTTTGACATTTTACTTTCTTATGTAATGTACTCAAATCCAAAACATTGCCTCCATTAAAATTCATAAAAATCAATTTCAGGGTATGAAGTATAAATGCTGTAATAGATTCACTTTGTTAATCTTACAGATTATTCTTTACTCAGGCTGATACTTGTCTTTATGAATAATTAAATTTTAAAACTCTTTAGCAGAGAAAATGAGATATTTCTTTATTTAAGGGTTTTTATCTAAATGAATATAAATAGAAAATAATTTTTAAAGAAACACTATAAAATTGTAAAAAAAAAAAAAAAAAAACCCTAAGATTTTACTTCTAAATGTTAGATAATACAAGTGTGAAAATTTTTCCTGACAATAGTTTTTAGTCTTGTTTGCTTACATTATATTTAATATTTCACCTAGTAAATATGTACAGAAATAAAATCAGAACATGAAAAACAAATTTTAAATGGAAATTATAAAGATAAAAATAAGTAATAGAAGAATAAAGTCCTTGAAATCGAAATAAAATTCTGGTTGGGAGGAATGTTTAGTGAGAAAGAAATTCAGAAAACAAATGTAAAAGCAAACAAAATTATAATGTAATTTAAAACATTTAAAACCCTTAATATGTAAACTAAAAAATGAAATTGGAAAAAGTATAAAATATTCTACATAATGTAATCTTAAAAAATGAGAGTGTGGATGGCTAAAGCATACTATTCTATAAAATGCTACTGCAAATGAATGCCAAGTGAGGATTTTCCCATTGTCAGAAATTTCAACAAAGACTCAGTTGCAGCCAGTAACTCAAGGAATGATATATATCGGGTTTATCATTTTCAATGCCCCAAGTCATCACAACAATAATGAGTGATGTGAAAGAATAATATGAAGTGAGGTGACCAAAAGAATCCCTCATAAATTTAAGGTTGCCTAAAATATTTCCTCCAATTTATTAAATCAGATGTAGTTTGTTTTCTAAAAAGTTGGCGGGACATTGTATCCATGAATCTTGTAATGCTGCCCAGGCATAATAATAATGACTAGAACATATGTGGTGCTGAGCTAAGAATATCTGGGGATTAAGATGTGCTCCTGTTCTTTGATGAAGCAAGAATCTAAACTCTCCTTGGGTAAGATGCATATGAATAAGGCTCCTGGGCTTAAACTGACCTGCTAACACACACTCAGGCAAATTACCACAAAGAAAAGGCAACTAATAGAAGTCTGTTTTGGGTTTTAAAGAAGAATAAAAGGATGAAAGAAATAAAGCTGAATCTTGATATGCCTCTTCAGTGATTCGAGAAATGGATACCAACTACATAATTCTCAGATGAAAACACATAGACAACACATAGGAGGAGCATGGACATTGGGAAACCAGCTACACAAAGGACATGTGGAGGGAGTGTCAGACTGAGAAGCAGCAACTATCAACAAAAAGAAGACTGCAATCTCATTGAGTTCTGTAAAGAGACATTTGTCCACTCTTGTCACATCACAGATGGAGCTGGTGTCTAGAAGTAAGAGAGAGAGGAGTTGTCTGGAAACCCTCCCACACCCCAGTACTCTTGTAGCACAAGAGCTGTTAGCACAGATGGTAGGTGTAAAAAAGCTTTCAGTAGAATTTGAGATTGACATTTTAAGAAGAATAACAGAATTAATAACCTAAGTGGCTGAAAAGTTATGGCATCTGTCCAAGAAAATGCCCCCAATTGAGAAAAAAAAGGAGCAAGTTCCATTATAACAAAGCTGGGGCAATTATTGGAAAAAATTAAAACAATATCTTATTTAAGTAACAATAGATTTTAACTCCTCAATAAGCCACTTACTCTATTTAGTAGTATACCTAGAATAACATTATTGTTGTCTATCTTTCTAGATAACACCATGGATCATGAAACTCAGATGCATACATATACATCTGAAAAGTGGCACAAGAGATACACTGTTAAAGTGTATGGAACACCAGAAATAACTATGCCCCATAAACCAGAGCACTGGAAGAATGCATTTATTCAATAAATGTTTTCCAGGGCCTCACATGTACCAAGCACAATTTTGAGTAGAGTGATCTTGGTGATGAGTGAACCGAGTTAGACATGTACCTAGTCCTATAGAGTTACGTTACAATAGGGATAAACTATAGTTAAGGAAGTCGTCTAAGAAATGATATTGAAAATAAGACTTGAAAAGTGTAAAGGGATCAGTCATGTGATATCTAAATGGTAGGGGTGGGAGAAAAGGTGTTATAGACTAAAATGTGTCCCCCAAGATTCATAGGTGAAGCCCTAATCCCCAATGAGACTATATTTGGAGGTAGAGCCTTTAAGGAGATTACTAGGGTTAAATATGATCATAAGGGTTAGGCCTTATACCATAGTACCATTGTCCTTATAAGAAAAGGAAGAAACACAGAAATGTGTGTTCACTGAGAAAAGGCCTTGTGAGGACATAGTAAGAAGGTGGCCATCTATAAGCCAGGAAGGAAAGTCTCACCAGAAACCAACTCTGCACATACCTAGATTTTGGACTTCTAGCCTCTAAAACTGTGAAAAAATAAATTTCTGTTGTTTAAGCCACCCGATCTGTGGTATTTTGTTATGGTAGCCCTAGCAGACTAATAGAGAAGGGGAATATTTGAGATAGAGGAAATAACTAATGCAAAGCCCCTAAAGAAGTAAGCAGCTTGGAGAGTTCAAAAAACAAATGTGATGTGAGTAGAAATATGGTCCACATGAAATGTGGCAAATGTAGGACATAAAGTTACAAAGGCAGTCAAGAACTAGACTGTGGGGTAGGGGAGGGCTATTGGCCATAACCCTGAGTTGATATTTTATTTTAAAGATAACATGAAGCCAACAGAAAATAAAAGACAGGACCAGCCACTCCTAGGAAAATGACTAGCTGGAGTTCAAACATGGAAATGTTAGGCTATTCCAGTCCGGATTTCACCTATGGGATTGATCCAGAGGAAAAGATTTGTAGTAAATTTTAAAGGTAGGGTCTATGGAACTTTTTCATGAATTAATGAGGGAAAAAGTATCAGTTACCTCACTTACTACTCTGGTTCGCTATAAAAGTCTTCATTCTAACAGTCAGACAGGGACCGTGAGATTTAGATATCTATGCTAAAGGTTTTTTTTTTTTTTTTTTTTTTTTATAACTCGCGATTCATTAAAATAAAGAAAAGCTTTGATGATAATGATTTAAGCTCAAACTCATATAAAGATTATATTCAAATTATATAAAGATAATTTTTTAAAAGCCCTAAAGGTCGGTACTAACGCTTTCAGCAGACCCCATTTTGCAAGTAACTTTTGACCTACATGCTAGGAGAAAATTACTGTATTGGACTAGTGTTAATCTCTTCTTGTGAAACCTCTTCTGTGTACTCCACAGAGCTTCTACTCCTTGAGTCTAGATAATGGAATTAGCCTTTCTCAATTCAGGACCTTTATAGATGATAATAAAATTCTTACATTTCTTTGCTTGTTAGCATTGATTTTAATAGCATTGTCTCTCCATCTTGCATTTTCTTGACCTTTATCCATGTTCTAACGAACTTAGGTACTGTGAAGGTTCTTGTAAACTAGACTTCCCTAGAAATTATATATATTTGTTTAGCTTGGCCAGGGATATAAGATGTGTTATCCTGTCATTCTGATATAATGACCAGATCTGTTAGCTTTTTGTATGCATTATTCATAAGTTATTGTCAGTGAATTCAGCTAGATCTATATTTTTCATATTCTAATATTTGTTCTAGGGTTTTGCTGGGAGTATCTGACCTAGCCTGAACTTGGCAGGCTGACCCTGCTTCAATCTGCGGATCTGGCTGGGCTTGGCTCCTCATTATAGCTTGGGCTCAGTCTACTCCAGCAAATGCTGGTAAAGATCTTCTGATGATGTTGGCAGAGATGACAGAACACAAAAAAACTAAGAGAACAAACAAAAAATAAGCTTGGCCTCTTAATACATAGGCTCAGAACTGTCAACTGTAACTTAGGCTATTATTCTTGTGGCCAAAAAAAATCGCATTGCCAAGGCCAAAGCCAAGGAGTCTGGAAAAACATTTTCCCTTTAGTGGGAAGAACTGCAAAGTTACAAGGCAAGTGCTTGACTACAATGAGGAATAAAGAATTGGGGCCAATAATTCAATTTGCCATACATATAGTCAAATATCACATGTATAATAACTCTTCCCTCGTTATGCAGGTTAAAACAAGTGCACAATCATGATAAATGGACACACTAATGTCACAGATACATATCTATATCTATATGTATGTATGTATGTATGTATGTATGTATGTATGTATATATGTATGTATGTATGTATGTATGTATGTATCTATCTATCTATCTATCTATCTATCTATCTATCTATCTGTCATCTATCTACACACACACATACATGTATATATTTGGAGAGGAGATTGATGAAAAAAGGGAAAAACTCAAATCTGCAGAGGGCTCTCTTGAGCACATAGTTGAGTGGCTGAGTGATAATCAGTGCATGTAAGGAAATAACCCAATATCCAGGCACAGATGGCTTCACTAGTAAATACTACCAAATATTAAGAAATAATACTTATTTTGAACAAAAACTTCCAAAATACTGAAAAGTAAGAAATACCACCCATTGCATTCTGTGAGCTCAGTATTACTATTATATGAAATCCATAAAGAGATATTACAAGTAAAGAAAATTATAAGTGAATAGGTTTCATGCACATAGATAGAAAAAAATCTTTTATATTTTTTAGGAAATGAAATGCAATCATATTTATAAAGGCTATTAAATCATGACAAAGAGGGAGTTTATCTAGGAATGCAACCAACATTATATTTAATGGTGAAAAACTGAATGGTTCCACTCTAAGAAACAAGGAAAGAGTGTCAGTTCTTACCATTTCTATTCAACATTATACTGAGGATCTATACAGTAAAATAGGAAAATAAAAAGAAATGTCCTGTTTGGAAAGGAAGAAAACTTTTCTTATTCATAGATAATATAAAAATATGAACTAAAATATCGATGGATGATATGAAAACATTCAAAATGAATAAATGAGTTTAAGAAGGTTGCATGATGCAAAATATAGGTACAAATATTATTTGTATTTCTATGCATGAGCCACAAATAGCTAGAAATCAAAATGAACAAAACAGTATTTACTATAATATCAAACCATTAAATACTAAATACTTTGATTTGAGATAAATCTTCCAAAATATTTGGAATACTTATAAACTAAAAATTAAAGAAATATTTTTGAGAGAAATTTTTTTTAAATAAAATGTGCTCATAAAACAGAAGACTTAATATTCCTAAAATATCATTTCTCTCCAAACTGATTTATAGATTTAACTCAATCCCAATCAAAATGTAAGCAGGGTTGTTTTTTTTTTGTTTTGTTTTTTGTTTTTTTTTTGCAGGAATTGACAACTTGATTCTAATATTCATACAGGAATACAAAAAGACCTATAAGACCTATAATAATCAACACAATGTTGAAACAGAAGAACAATGTTGGAAGAACTATACTTCCTGACTTAAGGTTTATTATACAGCTATGTTAATCAAGATGTATAAAAATAGACATATAGATCAAAGTAATAAAATAGTTTAAAATTAACAAAAATATAATTCTATCCATACCTCCTACTACTTAAAAATTTTACTCAAAATAAATCCTAAATATAAATATAAACCCTAAATATAAAACCTAAAGTTGTAAAACTTCTATTATAAAATGGAAAAAAAAAACCTTGTGATTTTTGGGTAAGGAAAAAAAAACAGTCAAAAAAACAATAAATTGTATTTCACCATAGGAACTTCTGTCCTTTGATTCTAATGAAAAGACAAAACACAGAATGAGGGAAAATATGCTCAGATCACATATTTGATAAATAACTTGTTTCAAGAACATGTAAAGAACTCTCAAATCTCAATCATATGTAAACAAACAACCCAAATTAAAAATGAAGAAAACATTTAAAGACAACTCACCAAAGATAACAATTGGCATAATATTTGTCCATTCTGAATGCTTCCATGAACATCCTGTACAAGGCTTTGTAGATGTTTGGTTTTATTTCTCTTGGGTAGATACTTCAGAGTAGAATTGCTGGATTGTATAATAAATTTATGTTTGACTTTTTAAAAAGCTACCAAGCCATTTTCCAAAGTGCCTCTCCCATTTTACAACCCCATTTCTTCCCATTTACTCCAACACTTGTTATTTATTGTCTGTCTTGATTTTAGCTATTCTAGTAAGTTTGAAAAGATAACTCAGCTTAATTTGCATTTCTCTAATTTGCAATGGCATGAAGAATCTTTTTTATATGCTTATTAAATATTTCTACATCTTTTTTGGTAAAATATCTTTTTAAATCTTTTGCTCATTTTTTTGGCACTTAAAATTTTTTTATTAAAGTAAAGTAGGAATACAATACTATACTAGTTTCAGGTGTACAGCATAGTGATTCAACATTTATATACTTTATGATGTGATCACCACACTAAGTCTAGGAACAATCTGTCCTGTGCAAGGTTATCACAATATTATTAACTATATTCCTTTCATCTTTTTTACCCATTGACCTGTGGCAACTATCAGTTTGTTCTCCATTTCTATGAGTCTGTTTTTGTTTTGTTTGTTCCTTTGTTTTGTTTTTGCTTTAGATTCTATATATAAATGAAGTCATGCAATATTTACCATTATCTGACTTATTTCACTTAGCTTGTTTTTGGATTGGATTATTTGTTTTCTTATTATTGAGTTGTGAGAATTTTTTAGATATTCTAAATACAAGTCTTTTAGTAGACACACGATTTGCAAGTATTTTCTCTGTCAGTGGATTGTTTTCATTTTCTTTTTTAAAAAAGATTTTTATTAAAATATAGCTAACATAATAATATTATATTAGTCTCAAGTATACAGTACAGTTACTCAATATTTATATACCAAAAGAAGTGATCGCTATAACTCCAGTCACCCTCTGACACCGTACAACACTATTACAGTAATACTGACTATATTCCCTATATTACATCCCCATGACTTTTTTGTTCTATACCTGGAAATTTGAACCTCTTATTTCCATTTACTTCCAGCCCTCCTTTTTAAATTTTTCAATTACAGTTGACATTCAATATTATTTTATATTAATTTCAGGTGTACAGCACAGTGGTCAGACATTTACATAATTTACAAAGTGATGCTCCTGACTAGTCTAGTACCCACCTGGCACTGTGCATAGTTACTACCATATTGTTGACTATATTCTCTATGTTTTTCTTTACATCCCCATGACTATTTCATAACTATCAACTTGTACTTCTTAATCCCTTCACCTTTTTTTACCCTTTCCCTTAATCCTTTCCATCTGTCAACCATCAGCTTGTTCCCTGAATCTATGAGTCTGTTTCTGTTTCATTTTATTATTTTCAAAGAAAAAACAATGCCATGATTAATCTCAAAGTCCAAAAGGAAAATCTCAAAGTGGTGAACGAAATAAACACTGAAGAGTTGGGTCTTAGTTTATTGTAGGTGTTGGTTGTCTAAGAAGGTTCCTGTCTGTGATTGTTCACAGAAGAAATGCAATAATTGATAAGACATAATGTGGTGATAATGTTCTGGCAAACTGTACCTTTAAAATGCAGTTTATTGTATGTCATTATATTTAATAAAATTGTTAGCATTGTCTTATCATATTTATGTCTTGATTTTTAAGTGAATTGTACACATTTTATTTTAAACTAAACAAAGCTTTTATAATATAAATAACTCTTCCTCATTAGATCTTTTTATATCTAGTTTACTTCTTTTATGAAATTGAAATATTCATATTAATTAGGCAATAATCTCTATAAAATATTATTAAAGAGTTTACCTCTGTAAAAACTTAAGTAATTCTTGTCAGCAATATATTTTCATGCATCTAAGAAGAATAAAAGGTCAAAAGGGGAAAATCACTTCAACTGATCAAACAAAAATTTCTAAAAGTAATATATTTAATAGCATAGGGGAAATGTTAAAGTATATATTCTGTTAAAATACTGATTCTCAGAGAAGTGGCATGCAAATTGCAAAAATTTCACGTTTTCTCAATTAAAATAAAAAGGGTTGATTTTATTATTTGAAGATGCATTAATTGTTTGAAATCATAATGAGCATTTTATACAATTTAATCTCTATATAAACAGCTCTCTGAATATAAAAGTATCAAATATAAACAGTAGTGTAGCAAGAAAATAAAATAACAAAAATTATTATTCAACCAGTAGCACTAATTAGACCACCATTTAAAAGATTGAAAAGATTTTCTATACATGAAGAAAATATTGTTATAAAATTTTACAGTACGAAATTGAACTTAATCCTAAATCATTACTTCTTTTTTCTTCAGTATTGGTGGATCCACTTTATCTCCTATCAATCATCGTGTTTCTTCTGTGAACAATCACAGGCACGAAACTTCTTAGACAACCAACACTTACAATGAACTGCTTTAATAAGGCCCAACTCTTCAGTGTTTATTTCATGCACCACTTTGAGATTTTCATTTTGTACTTTAGGATTGACCACGGCATTTTTTTTTTCTTCGGAAATAACACACAAACTGCAAGATAGTCAAGTAGTGCAAGTATAACAAAGAAAGGCTATCCCCAATGCCACTCTAAAATTGAGTAAAAGGGCTGAACTTTTTAATTTTTTTTCTTAATTCAAATATGTCACTTTTGATAGATCTATTAGTGAAAATTTTCAGTTTCTAATTTAAAAATAATCACCTGTTTCTGTGAGCCAACTGAATCGGTAATGTTCTCAGAGACTGGGAGCCACTTAAGGTAGTAGGGCAGCTACATGTCCTGGATGTGGAGTCGTGCTCTCTAGTACCATCCGTGGCAGCGGTGTCCACTCCTCTCTCTAGCCCCTTCCATTCTGAAAGTTTTATTTTTTGCTTATCCATTTTGAAAGGCTCAAAACCTTTCACAAACACATCTTATTTTAATTATTTATATAAATATATATTCCTTTTGACATTATAATTGTTACAACTTGGAGATGGAAACAGAATTAATTATCTTTTTCTTTGTTTTTACAACACATATTTTTATTCTAAAAACATTTTCATTTTGTCATTTAAGATGGTCCAGACAGATCTTGATGGTACTCTTGTATTATAAAAGTTGCAGTAATGTTTTTAGGCCCTAATTAGTTGATGTATGCTATCCCATGATCACTGGATAGTAAATAAATAGACATTCATTATTATTTCATTGAGAGAAATTCTCTCAAAAGAACATTGCTATCTCCTCTAGTAAGTCTTACATACTTTGATCACCATCCCTTTGAAAAGTAATATTCATTTAAAGAAATTTCACACCCAATGATAGACTCTCTTCAATGTTTCATTAATAGGTATAAAAATTACATGATGTGTTTTCCATTTCACAGTCAAACCATTAGATTGTGTAAGCATCACTAATATCTATGGTTCTGAGATCATAGCGTCTTTCTAAGGATGCCAGGTATACACACAAGAAAGAATCTTAATAGAAGAGATATATTGAGCAGTTATTTTTCCATTTCCTCCAATCAAGCTTTTTAATGTTCATTCCAGAATATTATTCTTAAAAGGTAGATAGGGAGGAAGGGTTTCTTCTGTTTGAAGAGCAATTCTATTTGAACAGTGAAACCTGAGGTAGACTGATGTTTCTTAGGAAGAAGATGATAATGCTCACCATGACATACTGAAAATAAATTTTAAGATTAAATGTCAAATTATTTTACCAAACCCTTAGTTGTGATAAATTATAATGAATTACTTGAATATCTATAAATATATTGAAAGACAAAATGGTATAATATAATCATAATTGTACATAAAGTGTAATCAGGTATATAGTATAAGAAACTTATTTATATCTTAAACGGGTATAATATGTTGCTTATTTTTAGAAATATCTTTGTAAAAAGACGCTTGTTCAAGATCGTCAACAACTTGGGAAGAATTTTTTTTAAATTCTCATTCTAAATATATTTTATAACATAATAAGCAAAGTACATAAAATCATGGGCTCTATTTAAGTGTATGTCCCTTTATAAAAGCAACAGCACAATTGTTTAAGCAGTATTGTGTAGTAAGGTCTATGTGTGTGGTATGGTAAGGGTGATGATAATTCATAGCAAGTAATAGTTTTTCAGGATGTAATAGGTATGCAATAAATATCTGTTAAGCTTAGAACATAACATTAATACACATATATCTAACATTGCTGAAAGTTCAATATAACCTGAAAGTACGGAGAAAAAAAAAGAGAATCTACTTGAAATTGTCTCATGGTTCACATAAAATCTATTTTCTTGTAATTTCTAAGTAAAAAACAATCTGAATTTTACTTATTAGCTCATGTGTATCCTATTGCACAAAGATTATAAACTATTAACTTGCCAATTTTTGACAAATACATTTTTAATGTCTAGCACAGCAACTAGCGAAGATGTTAACAAGCTAATATCAGAGTCCCTGAGAAGGTCTCATAAGCAAATAGCCAACACTGACTAACGCTCCTCTAATTAAAACACACATACACCCTACGATGTTTACTATGACCTTTTCTGTCAGATATTTCTGCATTTTAATAAAAATCTGTTTCCCAAAATAGATAAATATGAAATCCTCTATTGAACACTTTTGAAATTATATTCCTTAACACACATGCTTTAATAAAATGACTGAATGAAAAGTTGGTTAACTTCTGAGGAAGACAGTTCCACTAGAGGTTTTAGTCTATGTTTAATTTAAAATACATGCTAACAACTGTCTCAAAAGAACATTTAATAATTTTATTTCTATTTCCCAGATATGTGTTAATTTGCCTATAAAGAAAAGGTCTGTAAATATATGTAAAGGACCAGACAGCAAATATTTTAGGTTTATGGAATTTATGGCCTCAACTCTGCTATTGTGGCTTGAAAGCAGTGATAGACAGTATGCAAATGAATGGACTTGGCTGTGCTCTAAAAATAACTTTACAAAATTGGGCTGCGATGGCAAGCAGGCTATAGTTTGCCAATCCCTGCTATAAGGGTATTACAAGATATTGACAAAGAATCTCTCCTTGACAAAATTTTTGTCAGACTTCTCTAAACCCCCAAGGACGCTATCACTGAAGAGTCCAGTTTTAACAAGAATTGTATTGTCAGTTTATAGAGAACCCCACCCACATCCTCAGTATTTGATCACATCCTCAGTATTTGATCAAATTCCTCATTTCCCACTATCCCCCAGATAATATCTGATCCCCTTGGTCTGCTATTAGCAAGAATCTTGTCAGGTTAGTTTAGCCAGAATCCTCCCTTACTCCTGATGTTTCCTGTTATCAATTTTCTATCCATTAAATCCCACCTTGATCTTTGGATATAAATTTCCACTTTTCCTTGTTGTACTGAGTTGGGCTCAATCTCTTTCCCCTACTACAAAACTCTATTGTAGTAGTCCTGAATTAAGTCTGCCTTACATTTCTTTAATAAGTATCAGAATAATTTTTTCCTTTAACAATATCAAAAATAATATGGAATTTTCCCTTAATTGACTAAAATCTATATTTAATACCTAGATGATATCTTCTTAATAAAAACAAATAAACAAACAAACAAAAAATCTGGCTATAAAAGCTCATTCTTTAATACTTTAAAATTATTTAGTATTTTTCTTCAAAAATACTATTTTAGTGTAATGTGTTTCCACAACAATCTAAATTTGTGTTCTACAAGTCAGAATTTATTTGTTATAACTTTGTCTTAGCATCATTTTATTGCAACAAGAAATTCTCTGTGAGACTTTTCTTGCCCCCAAATAGACCCCTAAATTAAAATACAATGGAGGCTAATTACCCAGATGCTAAAAAAAGATGATTTCAAAGGTGAAGAGAACTCCTCTGGGTCTTAGTAAGAGATCACAGAGCTATTCCTACACCCAAATCATTATAGCTCTCCCCTCTCCAATCTCAATCTCTATGAAGTAAGAACCATTCCATAAAATAATCCACACAGTCTCCCCATTAATTAGTGGTCATTATTTTATCATAGATTAAATGTTTCATGTAATTTATTCCCTTTCTACTTGGTACCACTGATATTTCTCTTTGGGAGTAAATACCACATGTTTAAGAATTTTCTCTTGAATATATTTTAATATCTGCCAAAATTCTTGCTCTCCTTTACTGTTCTTTTCAAATAATCTTCTATATGTCATTCCATTTATTATTTCATATAAAAATTATAATCATTTTCGTTGAGTTCAAAATGGCAAACAAGAATTTTGAGTGTGATTTGTTTGCAACTCTAAATTGATATTTATATCTTCCAAATATTTATATCTTCCAAATATTTAAACTTCTCCTTCAGGAACACTGTATGTGTATGTATGTATATATAAAATTATTCAACTCTACATCACTCAAAACAAATTTGCAATTAATTGCAATATATACAATAGCATCATACCAATTCTTAATAAACTTAAGAAAAATATATAATTCAACATTAAAGTAATAATCCATTAAGACCAAATACGTTTACTTTATTAAATCAAAGATGGATCGTCTGAAAAAAAATATTGTTATAACATCTCATTAATAGATAAATTTTATAGTCAACTCAATAGATGTCAGAATAATTCTGAAAAAATTTAGCAACTATGATGAATAAAAACATTTATGTAATGTATGCTGTGTATTATATAAAATAATTCTAAAAATTACATAAGTATAGTATCTCATATGCATCACAAATTAGTTCATATTTGGCAATCTATAATTACATGTGAACATACCCATCTACAATTAGACTTTAAGAAAAGTATGTTCTTAGTCACAATGCAATTAGTAAATTAATATAGACTATTTAGAAAACCTACATGATCCACATTTACTGCCACATCGAAGTTTTACCAATTAAGATTTTTAGTTAATTTTATTAGAAATATATTTCATTGGTCAACATAAAAATAAAAAATACAAGATTTTTCACTTTGGTAGTATGAAAAATAACCCATCATGAATAGTAGTTAACTTCAAAACAAGAATAGAAATAAAACAACAAAATGAAAATATTTTTCATTTTAAGAAAAAGACAAAAAAAATACAGTGATCCTATTAAAAAATTCTATCCAAGATAATGATTATTTATCTTTGTCTAACAGAACATGGTTTGCATCTTTCAAGAGGTTTCCATGACTTTTTATAGCAATCACTTCTGATACTGTCAAATAATAGGAATAAATCGTATATGTTTTCTTTGCCTGTTGTTAAAAATAAAGCAAAGCTTGTTTTTATGCCACCCAAAATTTCCATCAATTTTGGTACTACATGTTCTTTATAAGGCGATACTCCTTGTATAAAGTAAAAGATAATTTATCCAAGCTGTGACCGAAAATAGTAATTGGTTATGAAAGTTTATTTTTCATACAGAATCATGATGGAGAACTATTTATAATATTAAAATTTTCCATTATATAGCATTATATGCTGAAAGAAAAAAATTCAAGTACAACAAAAGAACTATTTCTTAAAAAGGCCATGTGCATATCTAAGGACACCGGTTATTTCTTTAACTTATAAGTCATTATCTCAAAGGATTCAAAATATTAATAATGACCCCCAATGTCATCATGTGTATTTGAATTTATCATGGCCTTCCAGGTAATCGTAGTAATTATTATTAGGAGTGAAATCAGGAATGCCTTTTTTCACAAAGAATAAGATGTTTTAAACCAAAATAAACATGTTAAGTGTATTTATATCAGAAATTCTATTTTTCAATCCTGTCTCTCCCATGTCTTTCTCTGTATCAAGTTTTTCCTTTGAATGCCTAGTTTCCTTAGAACTATGTTGTCCTTTGAAATATACTTCTCTAGAGCTTAATTATGTGAAATCCCCAAAATAAAAATTATTATATTTTGTCCATATGGGGATACACATTCAATCATACCTCCTCAGTTCCAGTGCTAGCTGTGGATATCTAATGAAAAACATTAAAATGTAAAATTATCCCAATTCTTAAGATATATGATATCATACTTTTACTATTTATAGTTGTTATGATGCTTGGAATATGATTTAACTGAATTATATACAGATTTATTAAAAACAACATTTTATTATTTTGTACTTATATAAAATAAAAAGTGGATCATTTTCTCCTCTGGTAAAATTTTGATATTATGTCTTCAATATATTACTACATCTTATCCAAGTGGAAGGTTTATCCTGAAGTTCTCCTTTGCTATTTGTGGATACTATGTGGAAATAATCACACCTTCTTCAAAATAGTTGATTCCTATTTATTTTTATGGAAAGAGAACAGGGTTTGAATTTACAGAAAAAAACTTTTCTTTTAATGTTTAAGTTAGCATTATTAGTTCAGTTTATATTTGTTTTGAGGGACCACTGATACTTAGCTTATTGCTTATCTGTTGATCAAAAAAATTCTGATTACTTGTATTGGACATAACTTAATATTAAAGTTTACACTAAAAAGCTTTTACTCTATGAATTAAGTAGTTTTTACAAGTGTTCTGATTGTGGGTAAAACTTATATTTCACTTCTATGCCAAAGTTTTTAAGAAGGTGTGCTGTCCACATGCTCTCCTCCTTCCACTTATTGGATACAGATGACTACATGGCCATAGGTGATAGTAGAGCTATGAATGGAAAACATATAATTATCTTATTTTCTGTATAAAGAAATGTCCTTAACAAGCAGGAACACCATGAACTGTAATGGAAATGAAACATGAATAGCGACATGTTAAGGTTCCGGAATTTAGAATTTTATCTTTTCAGCTTTTAAATGTTACTCTACTTCAAAACAAAAATCTAAAACATGTGATATTAGCTTAACAGCCACAGGGTAGGTAACATAAAAAACTGTAATTAGTGACTAGACTGATGAAAACCTATATTACATAGTAGTAACATAGTAAAGTATTATTTTCAATGGCTTGGAAGACAGGTCAAATACTGATTTCTTTGTGTTGACTGCTACTTGATGCTTTTGATAAGATATTTTCAGAAACAGATGAGCTTAGGCAATAACTGGCTAGATTGAAAGTTGAAAGGAAAAGAGAAAAAAAATAGGAGAGTATAGAACCTTAGTACTTTCGGGATTGGAAAAGATGATTTCGCTATAACACAGACAAAACAAAACAAAAAATTTTTGAGCACTAAAGACACGGTTGTTTTAGTTGAACAAAGAGACTAAACCTTATGTCTAAGATCTCCCCAACCCTACTATATAAAATGAAGTCAACTGGGATTCTGGGAAAACATGGCAGAGAGAGAGACATTCTCAGATCTCTCCCCTTGATGTTCAGCAATAAGCTGAACATCTTAAACCGAACAAAAACACCCAAACTGCACACCAGCACATCTGAGTGTGGGATCTGCACATAAGAGCTACCACAGGTCAGAACCCTGGGTGTCAGGTGGTGGACTGGGACAAATAAAGAAGCTGCCTCTCATAGCAGCCAGAGTTCCTTGCAAGAGGAAGAGAAGGGGTGAAAGTGTGGTGACTTCCCTGATCAGCTTTGCCTAGAAGTGCCAAGACTTTTCTACGCAGCTGGCAGCAGGGCTCAGTCATCAGGGTAGAAAGCAGAGAAGTGGGACAGGGCTGCAGAGAAACAACAGATGATTTCTACCAGTTCCAGATGCAAAACTGATGCTGAACTACAGCGCCCAATTTTCAATCCAGAAGGCCTGTCCCCCGATACCCTCTGAGACAGAAGGCCACGGAGCTCCAGAGGAATCTGAGCAAATGCTACCAAAACTGTCCCAAACACTGACAGGGACTGAAACTGAGAGTAGCAAGTGTGATTAAAATCTACAAGAAAATAAAAGAGATTAGGCTGTACATAAAGCAAGGATCCAAGAGGCTTAGACGTCACCTACTGAAAACTAAAAGAAAAGGACCTTCTTTGCAGCTGGCTAAAGACAGACTTTTATATAATAAATCTTCTTTCTGGAAAAACAACAGAATACACTTCCATTAATGCCCAGGTGGAGAAACAGTCCATTAAACACCATGAACTTCCAAGGTTACAAGTCTTCTTAGAATGAAAGAGAAAAATCTCAAGAAAATGAGCTTACAGACATAGAAATGTGGGACAAGTGACAGAGAATTTAAGATGGTACTTCTGAAAAAACACAGTGAGTTCTGAAACAAATCATATCAACAATTTCAGAAACTGCAAAAACAGCTAGGTGACCAGAGCAAGGAGACTGAAATCCTCAAAAAGAACCAAATAGAAATTCTGGAGATAAAAAACACACTGGAAGAGTGGACAAATGAAATAACAAGCTTGGGAAATAGTTGACCAAATGGAGGAAAGGATCAGTGATATCAAAGACAGAATCCTAGAAAAAAATAAGAAGGAAGAAGAGAGAAACCAAAGAATGAAAAATAATGAAAGAGAAATGCAAGAAATAGCTGATACCATCAGAAGAGGAAACAAGAAAAGTGGGCATTACCAAAGGCAAGGAAAAGGAACAGGGACCAGAAAGCATTTTCAGACAAATAGTGGATGAGAATTTCCTAAATCTAAGGAATGAGCTGGAGCCTGGAATTCAAGAAATCAACAGAATACCCAATTATCTCAACCCAAAAAGGCCTTCACCAAGATACATTATATTAAAGTTATCAAAAATCAATGCAAAGATAGAATTCTCAGGGCAGCCAGAAAGAAGAAAATGATAACGTGTAAAGGAAAACCCATTAGATTATCATCAGATTTCTCAGCGCAGACCTTGCAAGCCAGAAAGGAATGGAATCAAATATTTAAACTATTAAGTGAAAGGAAATACCACCCTAGAATAATGTATCCAGCTAAGCTCTCCTTTAGATATGAGGGAGAAATTAAGACCTTTTCAGACATACAAAAATTGAGGGAATTTTCCACTACAAGGCCTGCACTACAGGAAATTATGAAAGGGGTCAGCTCACCTAAAACAAAATAACAACAACAAAAAAATACATATTTAGGAGTAAAGTGACTATCAAGCAAATAGAAGCAAGGACGCGCAACCTTTATGAAGAACAGGGCATTATAAGCTTAAATAATAAGAGAATTTCTATAGCAAGATAGTAATGAACATTCAGGATACATAGAAACAAATTGAGATAACAATACTGAAAAGGGGAGAATTCAAAGATCCAAATTTGCAAAGGGGAAAGGAGGTAAGGCACACACAGAAGAAAATAGACAATTGTATATATATAACTATCTTTTTCATATTTGTAATGGTAACCACACACCATAGAATCAGAACTGAATTATATAACATAAAACAAGAAGAATCAGAGGCAAAACCAACAAAAGTCAACCTCAATAAAGAAAATAGAAACACAAGGATAAGGAAGCAATGGAAACATTGAGCTACCAGAAAGAAAAAGATAAAATGGCTATAAGAAGACCTTGAGTTTCAATAATCGCCCTAAAAGTAAATGGACCGTACTCACCAATAAAAAGGCACAGAGCTACATAAGATCAAAAAAAAAAAAAAAAAACCTCAACCATATGCTGCCTCTAGGGGACACATCTCAGCTCCAAAGACAAATATAGACTCAGAGTGAAAGGGTGGAAAATATTTCAAGCAAACGGCATTCAGAGAAAAAGCAAGAGTAGCAGTACTAGTATCGGATGAAACAGACTTCACAATAAAAAAGGTAAAGAAAGATACCAAGGAACACTTCATAATAATACTGAGAATCATGCACCATGAAGATATAACACTTATTAATATCTATGCTCCCAATCAGGGAGCCCTGAAATATGTAAAGCAATTACCAACAGAACTAAAGGGAGAAACAGACCACAACATTATCATAGTAGGGGACCTAAATACCACACTGTCGGATATGGACAGATCATCCAAACAGAAAATCAATAAGGAAATAACATCCTTAAATGACACATTAGACCGACTGAACATAATTGATGTATACAGAGCCTTCCATCCCAAAACAGTTGCTTATACATTCTTCTCTAGTGTACATGGAACATTCTCAAGAATCGACCACATACCGGGGCACAGAAATAGCCTCAACAAATATAAAAGGGTTGAAATCATATCAACGATATTCTCTGATCATAATGCTTCGTAACTAGAGATCACTACAAAAATAAATCAGGAAGAACCACAAATACATGTAGATTAAACAATATGCTACTAAAGAATAACTGGGTCAGAGAAGAAATAAAAAGAGATCGAGAGATACATAGTAATGAATGATACTGATAGTACAACATATCAAAACTTTTGGGACACGGCAAAAGCAGTCCTAAGAGGAAAGTTCATATCATTACAGGTCTATCTCCAAAAATAAGAATGAGCTCAAATAAACAACCTAACGCTTCATCTTTAAAAAACTAGAAAAGGAAGAAGAAATGAGGCCTAAAGTCAGCAGAAGGAAAGAAATCATCAAAATTAGAGCAGAAATAAATGAAATTGAAAACAAACAAAAAAGAATAGAAAAAAATAAATGCAATGAAGAGCTGGTTCTTTGAGAAGGTTAATAAAATTGACAAACCCCTGGCTAGACTCACTAAAGAAAAAAGAGAAAGAACACAAATAAACAAAATCAGGGATGAAAGAAGGGAAATTACAACTGACATCGCAGAAGTACAAAGGATCATGCAAGAATACTATGAAGAAGTATATAACACCATATTTAATAACTTAGAAGAAATAAACCAGTACTTAGAAAAATACAATCTTCCTAGACTGAATCAAGAAAAATCGGAAAATCTAAATAGACAGATCAGCAGTATGGAAATGGAAACAATCATCCAAAACCTACCAAAAAGTAAAAGTCCAGGACCAGATGGCTTCACCAGTGAATCCTACCAAATATTCTAACATTTAATATCTATTCTTCTCAAACTTGTCCAAAAAATCGAAAAGGAGGCAATACTTCCCAACTCATTTTATAAGGCCAAACTCTGATACCAAAATATGGTAAATATAACACAAAGAAAACTACAGACTGATATCTCTCATGAAAACAGATGCAAAAATCCTAAATAAGATACTAGTGAACCAAATAGAGCAACATATTAAAAAAATTATACACCACAATCAAGTGGGCTTCATCCCAGTGGCACAGGGATGGTTCAACATAGGCAAATCAATTAATGTGATTCATTACATAAACAAATTAAAAAATAAGAATCATATGATCATATCAATAGATGCAGAAAAAGCTTTCAACAAGATAAAGTATCCATTTATGATCCAAACACTGAATAAAATTGGTATAGAAAGAAAGTACCTTAATATAATAAAGGTCGTCTATGACAAACTCTCAGCCAACATTATACTTAATGGTGAAAAACTAAAAACTTTCCCTCTAAGATCAGTAAGAAGGCAAGGCTGTCTGCTCTTGCCACTGCTTTTCAGTATAATATTGGAGGTCCCAGCAAGTGCAATCAGGCAAGTGAAAGATATAAAAGGCATCCAAATAGAAAATGAAGTCAAACTGTCACTATTTGTGGATGACATGATTCTCTCTATAGAAAACCCTAAAGACTCCACAAGAACACTACTAGAAACAATAAGCAAATACAGTAAGGTCTCTGGATACAAAATCAATATTCAAAAATCCATAGTGTTCCTATACTCTAATAATGAAGTGTCAGAAAAAGAAATGGAAAAAATAATTACTTTTGTAACTGCAACAAGAAAAGAATAAAATACCTAGGAATATATCTAATGAAACATGTGAAGGAGCTATATAATGAAAACTACAAGACCCTATTAAAAGAAATAGAAAAAGATATAAACAAATGGAAAGATATCCTATGTTCTTGGATTAGAAGAATCAACATAGTTAAAATAGCCATATTACCTAATAAGAATTATACAGATTTAATGCAATCCCCATTGAAATAATGTTGGCATTTTTTGAAAACATAGACCAAAATATCATCAGATTTATATGGAAACACGAAAAATCCCAAATTGCCAAAGCCAAACAGAGAAAAAAAGAATGAGGCTGGAGGTATCACTCTGCCCTACTTCAAATTATATGTATGTCCTCTCCCTAGAGGACATACAAATGGCCTACAAACATATGAAAAGATGCTGAACATTGCTAGCTATTAGAGAAATGCAAATCAAAATCACAATGAGATACCATCTTACACCCATTAGAATAGCTATAATCAACAGGACAAGTAATAACAAATGTTAGAGAGAATGAGAGAAAAGGAATTCTCATACACTGCTGGTGGGATTGGAAATTAGTACAGCCACTATGGAAAACAGTATGGAGGTTCCTCAAAAACCAAAGAATTGATCTACCATATAATCCAGCAATCCCACTATGGGGTATTTACCCCAAAGATTTGAAAACCCATATCCAAAAAGATATTTGCACACCGATGTTCATAGCAGCATTATTTACAGTGGCCTGGGCATGGAAGCAACCAAAGTGTCCTACAATAGATGATTGGCTAAAGAAGCTGTGGTACATATATATAATGGAATATTACTCAGCCATAAGAAGAGATGAAATAGTGCCACTTGCAACATCGTGGATGGACCTCGAGATAATCATGCTAAGCAAAATAAGCCAGACTGAAAATGTTGAAAATCACATGATATCACTTATATGTGGGATATAAACCTAAAAGCAACAAATGAACAGGACAAACAGAGACTCGAGGTCATGGACAATGGACTAGTGGTTACCAGATGGTATAAGGTGGCGGAGGAGGGGAGAGATAGATGGGATAAAGGGAGTCAAATATAGGGGGTAGGGGATCAAATATATGATAGCTGAAGGAAACTGGACTTTGGGTGGTAATCACATAATAGAATATATAGATGTCAAAGTATAATGTACACCTGAAAATTATATAATTGCATTAACCAATGTTACCCCAATAAACTTAACTAAAAAACTAAGAAAATAAGAGATGTATACACATAAAAAAGTGAAATCAACTTAGTTGTCATTAAGTTGAAAGATGCATGTGAATAGAGGCAAGTAGATAAATTAATAAATAAAACACAATTGAAAACTATGCCAAACAAAGAACTTTGGATGTGGACTTTGTATGTTGTTCCTGGCACATGAAAATGAAAAAAAATATTAAAAGGCTACTATAATATTTAAGAAATTTCATTGCCAAGAAATCACAAGTTTGGTCTAAAAGAGCCTATTGCTATGAAATGATCCTTAAGGCCCCAAAACAGATGAGCATGAAACAAGTATGAAAGCTGTTCGGCCACCAGTAACTACTTCAGAAATCATCAGGATAATAAAAGAAGCTCACAAATAGTGAAGCCAAAGGCCACTGAGAACAATAGAGAAGAGCACCCCACTGAGTCAGTATCTTGATCTGTTGAGGTTTTCACAATGCCCGCCATCATTGCTATGGATCACTCATGGCCATATGGTTCCCATTATTCACCTTTTTCGATGGGAGTTTTCTATTTGTTTTAACCATTATTTCAAACATATTTTGTGTTAGGGATAGATATCTTGCCATGCAATTTTTGGGACAGGAAGATATATTTGAATCTGATGGAGAAACTATATTATCAGATATGTGAGGATGACCATATACCTTTTGTGGGTAAAGTGGCACACTATTGCATTAATAACCAAGTTATCTATAAAAATTTGGGCTTCCTCTTCTAGGATAGAGAATTATCACTGGAAAGTGACTAATAGGCCAGGAACAGCATTTAACAACAAACCACCTCTATTTGCAGGTAGGCGTGGTCATGTAATTAGTTCTCCCTGCTGGTATGTGAAAGAAAATAATGTTTCTTCATATCTGGTTTGGTCAGAAGACATATGAGCCTTCCTCAACTCCTTTCACTATCTCTGAGCTGGACATAGAAAACTATTCTTAGAGATGGTTGGTACACTAAATTCAAGAAGTCTGGATCCCTGAATTCCAGGGAATCCTGGCAATCAGGAATACTAACACTAATTTTTTGAAAAATTCATTAGGGTTTTCAAATTTTGTCCATAGGAGCAGGATTAATGCAACTCTAAAATCTCAAAAACAAAAACAAAGAAACAAAAACAAGATAGCCTACAATTCCTGAGTACACAATCAACATTAATATCTATAAATATAGCCAACACACTAAAATCAGTAGATTAATTGATTTTATCTATTTTTTGTTTTATCAAGGTAACATTGGTTAATAACATTATATAAGTTTCAGCTATGCATTTATAATTCAATATCTGTATATACTACATTATATTCACCACCAAAGGTCTAGTTTCTACCCTTTATCATACAACTACCCTCTTTTATCTGTTTCACTCTCCTTCTGGTAACTACTAATCTATTGTGTGCCTCTATGATTTACGTTGTTGTGTTTTGTTTATTTGTTTTCTCTTTTTGTTTTCTATTACACATGTGAATGAAATCATACAGCATTTATATTTTTCCATCTGACATTTTGCTTAGCAGAATACCCTCGAGCTCCACCTATATTGTTGCAAATGACAAGATTTCACCATTTTATGGCTGAATAGTATTCCGTTGTATGTATATGTGTGTATGCATATACACACACAAACATAACTCCTTTTCTTTATCCATTTATCTGTCAGTGAACACTTAGGTTAGGTTCTTTCCATATATTGGCTATTGTAAATAATACTGCAATGAACATAGGGTACATATATATTTTTTTTGAAATAGTGTTTTTGTATTCTTTGGGTAAATATCCAGAAGTGAAATAGCTGGATCATATGGTAGTTCTATTCCTAACTTTCTAATAAATCTCCATAATGTTTTCCACAGTGGCTGTATCAATTTACTTTCCCACTAAGAGTGCACGAGAGTTTCCTTTTCGATAAATCCTCTCCAATATTTGCTTCTTGTCTTTTTGATCACAGCCTTTTTTAGAAGTTTGAGGGCATTTCTCATTGTGGTTCTGGTTTGCATTTCTCTAATAATTAGTGATGTTGAACATCTTTTCATGTGCCTGTTGGCTATCTGTATGTCTTCTTTGGAAAAATGTCTATTCAGATTCTCTGACCATTTTTTGGATATTAATCCCTTATTGGGTGTTTGATTTGCAAATATCTTTTCCCATTAACAGGCTTACTTTTCATTTTGTTAATAGTTTCCTTTGCTGTGCAGAGTTTTTTAGTTTGATGAAGTCCCATTTGTTTTTGCTCTCCTTTCCTTGCCCCTGGAGTCAAATCCACAAAATCATCATTAAGACTGATGTCAAGGTGCTTACTACCTATGTTTTCTTCTATATATTTTATGATTTTAGGTCTTACATTCAAGTCTTTAATTCATTTTGAGTTAATTTTTGTTTATAGTGTAAGAAAGTGGTCTAGCATTCTTTTACATGAGATTGTCCATTTTTTCAAACACAACTAACTGAAAAGTCTTTCCTTCCTTCATTGTATGTACTTGGCTCCTCCGTCATAAACTAATTGTCTGTATATATGTAGGTTTATTTATGGTCTTTTGATTCTGTTCTATTGATCCATGTGTCTATTTTTCTGTCATTGCCATACTATTTTGGTTACTACAGATTTGTAGTATATTTTGAAATCAGGGATTGTGATACCTCCAGCTTTTTTCTTTTTTTCCCAGGATTGCTTTGGCTATTTGAGGTCTTTTGTAATTCCACATCGATTTTATATACTTTTTGTTCTATATCTGTGAAAAATGCCACTGGAATTTTGGCAGGAATTGAATTGAATATGTAGATTGCTTTGGGGAATATGCACATTTCAACAATAATTTTTCTAATCTATGAGCATAAAATATCTTTCCATATTTTTGTATCTTCTTCAATTCCTTTCAATAATGTTTCCATATCTTGGAAGGTAAGATTGTTTATTAGTTTTTAGTGTACCTGTCTTTCACCTCCTTGGTTAAATATATTCATAGGTATTTTATTATTTTTTGTTGCAACTGCAAATGAAATTGTTTTCTTAATTTATCTTTCTGATTTTTCATTTTACTGTATAAAAACAACAAATTTTTATATATTGATTTTGTACCCTGCAACTTTACTGTATTTATTATTTCTAATAGGTTTTGTTGGAGTTCTTTAAGTTTTCTCTATATAAAATTAAGTCATCTGCAATGACAGTTTTACTTCTTCATTCCTAATTTCTATGCCTTTTATTTCTATTTCTTGCTTTACTGCTCTAGTTAGGATCTCCCATAATATGTTGAATAATAGTGGTGAGAGTGGGCATCTGTTTTCTTTCTGATTTTAGAGAAAAAGCTTTCAATTTTTCACCATCGAATCAAGTACTGGCTTTGGGTTTGTCATATATGGCTTTTATTATGTTGAGGTACTTTCTTTCTATATACACATTATTGAGAGATTTTTATCATAAGTGGATATTGAATATTGTCAAATGCTTTTTCTGTCTTTTGAGATGATCATACAATTTTTATCCTTCATTTTGTTAATATGAAGTATCACATTTATTGATTTGTGGATGTTAACCATCTTTGCATCCCTGTAATAACTCCGACTTGATCTGGTGTATGATCCTTTTAATGTATTTAGTTCATTAATATTTTGTTGATAATTTTTGCATTTATGTTCATTAGAGATATTGGCGTGTATTTTTTTTTTTATGTTGTTCTTATCTGGTTTTGGTATAAAGGAATGTTGGCTACATAAAATGACTTAGGAAGCATTCCCTCATCTTAATTTTTTTGGAAGATTTTGAGAAGGATAGACATTAAATCTTCTTTTAACATTTGCAGCAGTCACCAGAATTCCTCTGGTCCTGGATTTCTATTTTGGGAGGTTTTGATTACTGTTTCATACTTCTTACTAGTGATTAATCAATTGATATTTTCTATTTTTTCATGATTCAGTCTTAGAGGGCTGTGTAATTCTAGGAATTTATCCATTTCCTCTAGATTTTCTAATCTGTTGGTGGGTACATAGCTATTTATGCCAGTATCTTATGATACTTTGTATTTCTGTGTTATGTGTTGTAACTTTTCTTTCTTTTCTGATTTTGGTTTTTTGAGCCTTTTCTTTCTTTCTTAGTGAGACTCACTAAAGGTTTGCCAATTTTGTTTATCTTTTCAAGAACCAGCTCTTAGTTGTATTGATCATTTCTACTGTCTTTTTAGTTTTTATGTCTGCTGTGATTTTTCTTCCTTCCTTTTATAACGTTGGGCTTTGCTTATTTTTCATTTTCTAGTTCCTTTAAGTGTAAGGTAAGATTGTTTATTAGAGATTTCTCTTGTTTCTTGAGGTATGCCTATATTGATGTTATAAATTTCCTTCTTAATACTGCTTTTGCTGTATCTCATAAATTTTGGTATGTTGTACTTTTATTTTCATTTATCTCCATGTATTTGTTTACTTCTTTGATTTTCTTGATGGCCAAATAGTTATTCAGTTACATGTGGTTTAATATTCACATATGTCATTTTTCTAATTTTCTTTTTATAGTTGATTTCTAGTTTCATACTGCTGTGGTTGAAAAAATTGTTTGATATAATTTCAATATTGTTAAATTTATTGAGACTTGTTTTGTATATCAACATAGAATCTAACCTTGAGGATGTTCCTTATGTATTTGAGAAGAATGTGTATTCTGTTATATTTGGATGGAATATTCTGCATATATCTATTAGGTTAATGTGACTTAATATGTCATTTCCTTGTTGTCTTTCTGTCTCGATGACCTCCATTGATGTAAGTGTAGTGTTAAAATGCCTACTAATATTGTATAGCTGTCAATTTCTTCCTTTAGATCTGTTAATAGTTGCTTTATGGAGTTGGTTGCTCTTATGTTAGGTAAATAGATATTGATAAATCATGTCTTTTTGATGGTTTGTACCATTTATCATTATACAATGACTATCTGTCTCTTGTTACCTCTTTTGGCTTGAGTCTGTTTTGTCTGATATAAGTATAGCTTCACCTTTCTTTTGGCTATTGATTGCTTTGAGCATAATCTACCCCTTTACTTTGAGCCTTTGTTTATATTCAGAGCTGTGATAAATCTCCTGCAGAAAGCATTTAGTTGAGTTTTGTGTATGTTTTTGTTTGTTTGTTTTTTATTTCTAGGTGATGCAACCTTTGGTTGACTTCACAGATTGAAAGGACCTTGTCAGCTTACAATCCCTTTTTTGTTTTATTTTTTATGCCTACAGCACCTAGTCTTCCTAGGTGGTCTCCCATCCAGGTACTAACCAGGCTTGACCCTGCTTAGCTTCCAAGATCAATAAGGATTGGGCTTTGTCCAGGGTGGCATGGCTGTATACTAAGGTTTTGTGTTTTTATCCATCCAGCCACTCTGTGTCTTTTGATTGGTGAGTTCAGTCCATCTACATTTAGGGTAATTATTGATATATGAGAGCTTTCTATAGTGATTTTAGCTTTTGTTTTCTGTTTGTTCTATATCTCCACTATTTCTTTTTCCCTTCAGTTTCTCTTTGCCATTTTGGTTTGTTGTTTTTCTATGATGTTTTTCTCAGTTTCCTCTTTTTTTATGTTTCATGTCTCTGCTCTAGATTCTTGTTTTGCGGTTACCATGTGGTTTATATAAAACCTCTAATGCTTTATCTGCTAATAATGTCTTATCTCCATCCGACTATACGGATTCATCCTTTTCTTTGTCTTATGTTTTTGTTATCATAAATTGTTCTTTTTATGTTGTGCTTTTGTTACCAATTTAAGTAGCTATAGTTATTTTAGTCTCTTTTTTCCCTTTCAATACTAAACTTTAGGCTTTAACACCCTATTCTGTAGTAGCTCTGCAATTTTCTGATATTGTCTATTTGTCACATTACTTTGATGGGTAGTCTATTCTTGGCTGCCTTTTTTTTTTTTTTCTCAATATTTTGGCCTATAGAGTTTCTGCTAAGAATTATGCTGATAGTCTAATGGATTTTTTAAGGTTGTCTGATTTTCTCTGCCTGCCTTTAAAATTCTTTCTTTATCATTGACTTTTGACAGTTTTAATATAATATGTCCTGGAGGTCTTTTCTCATTGAAGTAGATAGGTGTTTTATTAGCTTTGTGGATTTGTATATTTAGTTTTTTCCTCAGGTTTAGGAAATTCTTAGTTATTCTTTAAAAAAAAAAACCAAAACTCTGCTCTTATCTCCCTCTTTTCATCTTGTGGGAAGTCCATTATTCTTATGTTGCTTTTCCTAATGGAGTTAGATAATTCTCATAGAGTTTACATATATATGTATATATATTATATATTATGTATTATATATTATGCATAAATATATAATATATATATATATCTTAGTTCTATCTTCGCTTCCACCTGAATCATTCCTAGATTTCTATCTTTCAGCTCAATTCTTTCTTTTATATGATATTCTCTATTTCCAAAGCATTCTTCATCTCATTTATTGAATTCTTCAGCTCCAAAGTTTCTGTTTGGTTCTTTTTTAAGGTTATAATCTCTTTGGAACAGTACTTCTTCTGTTCACTAATTTTATTCCTGAGCTTATTGAATTGACTTTCTTAATTTTCTTGTATCTTGTTGAGTTTCTTCATGACAACTATTTTGGATTCCCTACCAGTTAGATTATAATCTTCACTGCCTTTGCCATTGCTAGTGGCATTGCTGGTGCCCTTGTTGATACTTGTGCCTCCCAGGTCACTGGTGCATTTCTGCTGTTGGTATCATTGGGTCATGGTCACTGCCACTGTTACTGGAGCCCCCAGTCTTGGACACCACCACAGTTCCTGGAGCCTCAGGTCACAGGCACAGCTGCCGATGCTGAGTCACCAGTGCTGCCACAGTTCCTGAAGCCCCTGGCCTCTGATACACCATGGTTCCTGGAGCCTCTGATCATGGTCTCTGTTGCCACTGTTACTCTGATCCCACCACCTCCATGAGGTCCAATCCACCCACCTTCAGATGTATAGATGTATGGATATCTCAGGTTTCCTGATGTGGTATGTAAAAGATGCTATATTAGGCTATGGATGTCCAACTTATTATATTTAAAAAAAGTGAACAAAAGAATTGACTCACTCACCATGATGATGATGTCACCCAGAAGATTAATTTAGACCCAATTTCTTTCTAAATTAATTTAAATGTGACTTTAAGATCCTTAAAGAATAAAAGAGAAAAAAATATGAAATGAAGTAGGCAGAAATAAAATAATAACAAGGAAAAATTTAAAAAAATAACAAAAGCTAGTAAAGATAAAACTACTCAATAAATGAGATAAACTATTACCTAAGTGTAGTCAAAGTAAAAATCCATAACCTAGAAATTAGTGCTGTAGTTTTTAAAAAACACATCAGAGACAAAGAAGATAACATTAAAAGTCTCTGACAAATATCTAATAGGTATTCTAGAAGTAGAAAACAGAAGAAAGTAACAACACACATACACAAACACACAAACTTTCTCAGGTTAAAAATAGAGAATGCAAAGCAGAAAAAAGCAAATCCATGCCAGGTACAACATAATGTAAGTGAATACCAAACATAAAGAACCTATAGATAATCTCCCAAATAATTACATAAGGCTGTCAGAAGAACATTAGCAGAAATAGATTCTTATGTACAGGGAAATAATATTTTCAGATTGTTGAAGAAAATAGTGATCATTTAGTATTCTATATCCAAATAAACAATCATTAGAAAAAGAGGGAAAAATAAAGGTACTTTTAGATATCTACCAAATAAAGAACTTAAACACTTAAGAGAATTTTTCCAAAAGATCTACTAAAGGATACACTTCAGCAAAGGGGATACTAAAACCAGAAGAAAGGAGATAATGACAGAAAAAAATAGCAAATATAAAAACTGTTAACATATCTTGTTCTATCTATGTGTTGAGAAAGGATTTACAAAAAAAAAAAGTATAGTCCATATAGAAATATGATTTCAAACATTCAATTCAGCAGAGATTAAAATAGGAACTAAAACAGAAGTTGAAATTCGGTTAAAATAACTTACTAAAAACAATAATTTCAAACCAGTTTACATTTTAACCTATTTTTAAAATATAACAAAAAACAAACTAAAATTATTTAACTTCACTCTGTTTTGCTTGGAAAAAATACCTTCCATTTTTAGACTACCCCTCCGAACTTTTTGATTTCATAATCATCTCAAGATGAATGAAAGTCTGAAATTGCTTCATGAAAAAGTAGCTTTATTTGGAATTGAAGGTTATATTGTAAGAATTCATATTTAGTCTGTAAGAACCTTTAGCAATTGAAAATACTATTTGGGCCAATAACTCTGCCCTTTATTTCTGATCCCAATTTCACCTTTCAGCTTTTCATTATATCCTCAAACCCCCTTATTAAATGCTACCAAATTCTGGTGTCTCAAAATTTCTTTATGCTCTCTGCTTCCACAATCATATTTGATAACATGATTAGACAGAAGATCATAAACACTAAGCATAAATGTTTCTGAACTGCAGCAGAGGACAGAACCATGAAAGCTTAATAACAACACTCTTCAGGAGATCAAATCAATAGCTATGTCACCAAAGACCCTGTGTATCCCATTCACCTCTGTGAACAACAATGCAATCGTCCAAGAATTGTCACCATCCTTCCCTCTAGAATTTTAAGCCAGCACTAGAGGAAAATAAAAGAGAGGTGTCTAGAAAAAGAAAAAGGTTTAAAAAATCATCTGTTTCAAAACTTTAATATCTATAGCTAAATGTAATTTTGTTAAATTATATAATGTGATATTTAAAGTCTTAAAGAATGAATCTTTGCGCCATATATATACTTTACCCAACAGGTCTAAAATTCCAAGCCCTAATATCTCTAAGTTCAAGTGCCACTACTTTAATGAGCTTTATTCTAAATTAATATCCAAGAAGAGTTTTTTAGGTATTTATATGCAACTTTGCTACTCACGACTGAACAAAAATTGCATTCAATATTGCATGTTTTTCCAATTATTTCTTCCATAATGTTAAAATAATCTAAGCTATGTGAAGTAAAAGACTATTTGATATAAATTAATGCTTTATGAATCAATGTTGTTTTTAATTCAAACCTTTAATGAAATAAATTAAGACAATTTACAATTAAGTCTGTAACATCGAGTTGCCTAAGTATGATAGTTTTAATTATGAACCTAAGAAATAAAATAAAAATCATTAAGAAAAATAAGTCGTGATTTGAGCCAAGAAAAAAATACTGCTTATTATGTACAATAGAATAACCTAAATTACTATTCATAGTTTTAAATTTTAGTATATCTGCTTAATATAAGGTTTATGTCTATTTAAATCTGATTTGCAACAATGAGAGTCTCTCTCTTTTGCACTTCTAAAATTTAGATCTAAAAATACCTTAACAATATTGTATAGAGAGGAATTACAGTGTTCAAATCATTGGTAGTATAACCTATAGGATAAAACAAAATAAATGATTTAAATGTAAACAAATATATATCATTCATTTGATACTGCATATATGGGTAAATGTAGATTTATTCTATTTTAAACCACTTCGTTGTGTGTTAGTTTTCTTGCAAATATTAATATTTTCAAATGACCAGACATAATCATCATTAGAAGCTCTAGTGAACTTCATGGCATTCAAGAACTGAAATGTTTGACATATATGTAAAAACTTTAAAATGCACAGATATTACCCATGAACCTTATATATAAAAGTATGTTTTTCTTATTTATTCTTATCCTTTTCAGTGTATATAAATATTAACTTAACAAAGAAGTCAACAAATTCACTACACGGCTATAGAAAACAAACCTATAAGTAATATACCATTGAGAGGGGAATATATTTATTTTGTTACTATTTACCAAGCAATGGTTATATTTCTAGATTTGTATTTTGATTATGAGTTCTAAATCCAAACACAATTGATATAGATTATCAGGGGATACATAAAAATTCTTCAATTTATATATTTATTAGATTAATAAGCCTTCATAAAATGATTCACATAAAGAAAAAAATTGTTTCATCTTGAAAATTATAGGTATTACATTATCAAAACAACGTGAAAGGTATAGCTCTAAACTTAAAAAAAAACTCCTATAATTTAAGTGTATGCTAAATTATTTGAATATTTCTTACCATGGCAAGAACCCTCAACTTCTTCATATCCTGTGCTGCAGATGCACCTTCCAAGAGGAACCAGCCAATCTCCATCAGCTCCGCAATACAGTTTAGGAGTGTCACGTTCTTCCGCACTCTTCACACAAGAGCCTCTTACTTCAACCAAAGAGGAAGAGTCAACCCTTGGGATGGTGTCAGGAAACATGGCTAAGTTACGAACAGTGAAGGGGCACTTTTTGTAGAAAACACGAACTGAGACCAGGGCAATGCATGCCCCAATGTCTTGAAAAGCCAGATAAAATCCTTTCCTTTCTATAGGTCCCACCTCACGAATTTCAGTGTTGAGTTTGAGGATACGATCACCCAAATCCATCTGGGTAAAACTTTCATCAGCGGCAATTGTGTCAATTTTTGTATACTGACTTGGCTTGAATTTAATTCCATGGGACTCATCTGATTCCACATAATACAGATTAAATGTTTCTTTGCAAGTCCCCAGGACCCATGGGATGCTGTTACAATCCCTCAGTGTGAACTTCATTTCCACATAAATTTTCTGAGCTGCATCACGGGAGATCCAGTTTGTACGAAGCCAATTGTTTTGGTTTGGTTCCATCACATTGCATACCTGGTATGTGTGAATGGGCCTATTGTGCTCATCCATTTCAGTAATAGCATCCCACTGCAAAAAGAAAAAAATAATAATAGTTAAATTACTATAAAATCACAGTGGCTAAACAGAAATGATTACGTCCCAAATTTTCCATTTTAGCAAAACAAAATCAAATAAAAAAGATATAAGTGAAACTAACCAAGGCAAGAATGCAACAGGATTTTAACTATGAACATTTGGTTGAGAGTATGGGTTCTAGACATACCAGCTGTCTTGGTGAATCTTGCCTTCCTACATATTAGTTGCATGACCAAAGGATTCTCAATTTAAATTCTAGTTTCCTCAAATGTAAAATGTACTTGTTTCATAAGGTTGTTATGAGCCATAAATTAATTAATATATGTAAAGTACTTTAAATAGTTCCTGGTACACTATAAGAATGTAAAATGGCATCCATTGTCTCATCAAATAACTATACCAATGACAGATGTACTCTGGTTACCCATCTGTTCTCATATCCAATTTGTCACAAATTGAGGTGCAGTTGCCACTATTCAATTAAATATTTGCATGTCTATTTTGATAAACATAGACTATAATCCTTAGATTTATTCAAGAAATATTTATCAGGCACTGTTCTCGACATTGGAAATACTGCAATAAACTAGGTGAACAAAAAGTATCTGCCATTATGGATCTTACTTAGAGTGAGGAGAGAATAAAAATAAAAATTGTAAATGAGTAATCTGCGTAACAAAATGGAAAGTACAATGGGAAAAATTAAGGCCGGGATATGGAAAAGAGGGTTGCAATTTTAAGTAGGGTGTCCAGAGGAGGCCATACTGAAGTAGTGACATTTAAGCAACATCCTGGAAGTGAGACAGTGAACCTTGAAAAGAGAAAATAGAACAAATACCCTGAGGGAGAAATGTACTGATATATTTAAGGAATAGCATGATTGGGCACTGGAAGCACACTAGGTAATAACAGTGAAGCTGAGAAGAAGCAAAAAAAAAACTTTAATAGGTTTTTAAGTACTTCGGTTTTACTCTGAGCAGAATCACTAGAATATCTTACATCTGCATGTTTACATCTAAGCATTCTGCCACTTATATGAATAGAAAAACCTTATTTGTCCTTTTTAAAAAATTTAATAAAAAATCTTTGAATAGCTTCAAATTAATTAGCATTGTTAGTATTTATACATAGAATATTGGATACTTCCATATTAAAATTTAGAATGTAATTGTATTTTATTTGCATCATTATAGTTATAATTTTTAATAAATAAAAACCATTCTGGTAGCCTTATAGTCTTTTGGAGAAAACAGGCTAGTCATCATAATTTCTCATTGCTATCGTAGTGGAAATGATAAACTCGTTTGCATAGTGAATAAGTGTTCTATTTCTTGATACCATACTTAATGATTTATAATAAAATTAGTTAATGCATGCTGTTTGCTATTTCTCATTTTAATTGGTGACGCAGAGTCATTTAATCAAAGCTGGTTGAGTTTTAATTAGTATAGGTTCCAATAGAATGACTAGTTTCTTCAGTCTAGAAGCCTATTGTGTTACTAAGTACTTTCAATTATCTACTGTAAATTTCCACAAGTAAAGAATTTATATTATCCATTAAAAACAGTCTTTATCCAAAATTTTCATTTGTAAGTTACTTGTTTGGAATTTAGAGAGTACTTTCCAAAATAACAATTAGTTTCTGTGAATAGAATTTTGCAAACACATCCACTGTTTAATAGGGGTGATCCAATAACCTCAAAGAAACTCATATGAATTTACTTTTCATCTTAGTGTATCAAGGGCCTTAGTAAGTGTTCAAAGGAGAGCAATACTCATGAACTCAAGTCGTTTGGGAGATTGGCCAAGAGGAAAAAACTTGACTTGAATCTTTAAAAAAAGATAAGATTCAGGAAAGGCAGAGGGAACAGAGTAAACAGAAAATAATATTTAACACTAATCTATATATATACACACTCTTGGGCAACTTTAGCCCTGTACCACATATATTCAATGGGTAAAATTGTTGTCCCTATTTAAAACAAACACACACATAATTTATTCTCTGCTGTGAAATTTTTATATGTACATAAATCTGGGAATTGTAGAAGTCACATGATGAAAATATATTTTCAAACCTGTCTTAATTCTTCTGTTAAGTTGGTCAATTCAGTCTGCTGGTTGCTTTGACATAATAGGCACTGAACCTAAAATACTCTAATTCCTCAAGTTTGTGTTTTTTTAAATAATTTTATGTAGGCATTAAAAATACCAATACATAAAAAAATGTAGAAAAGAGTTCAGTAAAGCAAAAATTGAATCATACATGTCATACAGAGCAGACTGTCTTACAAATTACCTTATTTCTTATGGCCTGGATAAGTAGAATAGGAAGGTTTTCCTATCTCATGGTCATTTCGTAAGCCTTTTATGATTAAAGAGTGGGTAGATGTATTACATAAAGTGATGAATAGAAAAGTTTTCCTGCTCAATGAGACGTTTTGGTTAGCAAGAATTACTTATACACCAAAAGGTTCTCTTTTTCATAAACTTCCAGGGCACCTTAGATATAATGATTCCTGAGAGCAACTGTTTATACACAGAATTTATACTTGTCAAAGCCTTTTTGCAAACGTTAACTCCTTTCATCCTCATTAGTCTCATTAAAGCAAGACAGATATTTTTGTTTTCACCTTACTGACAAAAAATTCTAATGCCTAGGAACTAAGGTAATTTCCCAGCGTTGCATGGACTAAGGGCTAGAATCAGGCCTTCTAACCTTATTTTTGTATTTTATGTGTTTTGCTGGCCAACTTGCTGTCTGGGAGAGACTGCACCTTATAGGACCAGCCAAACCAATATTTCCCCTCCCCTAAATCATCCCAGACCCATATCAAGTAACTAGAGACCAGCCCTAGAGCCTCAAACCTTCAGGAATTATCCAATGTTGCCAATCCTAAACTGTTTACCCTGCCCTTCCTTGCCTTTCCCACAGAAACCCTAGTAAAGGCTTTCCTCTAACTCCTGTCATCTGCCTTTTGATCAAAAGTCACTGATTTACCCCTGGCCCTATTTGGTATGTGGTGGACCCCTTTCTGGGAATTTTGAATATAAAAAACTTCCTCCCAAGTCTAGTTCTTATTTCCTCCTGTGGCCACACAGACTTTACCATTACTATATTCAACATTTACATTCTTAGAACAAATATCTCTTTGGGTCATGAGATAGTCTTCTTGGCAACTCTTTGGAGGGCACTGATTCCTATCAAACCAAAAGCTTTCATTAAGCAAGACACTCCAAATGACAAAGCTTTCTATTCATCGCATGTAATTTATATATACACTCCTTGATCCAAAGAAAAGGACTCAAAATGACCATAAGACAGAAGAAGCTCTGTGTTCTACTGATCCTAGCCATAAGAACAGATACAGTCTATAAGATATTCTACTCTGAAGGAGCATTAAAGAAGGAGGCCATCAGACTGAGGTATCTCTAATACATTGGCAGCCTATGTAAACAAACTGAAAACTAAGCTATAGTAAATTCTTGTAAATGCATCAAGGTTAAGGAGTCAAAACCTCAGAACAACTGGTCATAAATAGCTAACTAGACTTTCCCAAATAAGGCAACTGCTTAAGCTATAGCCAATGAAATAATTTCCTTGTTTTGCTTCCAGGTTTGCTCTATAAAGCTTCTCCCCTCGCTGCTATCAGCAGAGCAACCCTACTCACTTTTGCTTTGATGTTGCCTGATCGATTCAAATTAACATTTGCTCAATAAACTTAAAATTTGTAATATACCTCAGTTTATCTTTTAATACATGTATAATTTGAGTTTTGCTTTATTGAGCTCTTTTCTATATTATATATCAATGAATTTTTTATATGTCGGTATCTGTTTTAGGTTAAAATATAAAAGATTCAAATAAAAAACATGATATGGAAGAGTTGGAGTAGTTCAGATTCAGTTACTATCATGTCAAAGCAAGTAGTTGATAGAATTCATCAACTTAATAGTAGAATTAATGACAGGTTTGATTATTTCATCATGCAATTTCTGCAATTACAAGGTTTACAAACATCTAAATATTTCACACTGGAAAATAAGTTTATGTGTGTAATTGTCTTAAATAGAGACAGAAATGTTTACCCATTGGAAAACAGTTAGCATGTGACTTAAATTGACAGAGGTTTATGCATACGGCTTAATGCTTTATGGCACCTAAGAATATTTTTCCACTGATGGATCTCTCTTAGACAGTTCCATTTAATGTAACTGTTAGAAGCTATAGAAAGTGTAAAGAGCTCTGAACTGTACTTAATCCATTTATGCCTAAGGGTTCTCTAAAAACTTTTCCCTACCCACACATAGAAAGTTTTTGTTTCCATAGTGAGCTAAATAAAGTAGGCCAAATAGCTAGATTCCAACTGAGCATAGAAAGTTAGAACAAGGCAATTAATTCCTAAAGCAACCTGCAGTCATTGTGGAATCAGATGGCTTTCTTTTCTCAGAGAATAAAAAAAGGCAATCAGATAGTCTTTCTAGATAAGAACATTCAGATAATTTGCTGGTAAAATGACCCAAACACCTAAGGTTCTAACATAAATCTCTCAAATTTGTACCTTCTTCCTTTTGAAAATGTTTGAATTCAATAGGAATGTACACATTTATTTCAAAAATAAATTTTGAAATTTTAAAATAAAATCAGACAGTCTGTTTCTCAGCATAGAAAGGCTGATGGAAAGCTAATTAGAATTTCAAATGGCAGTGATAAATCCTGATAACAGTCAAATTTGGGCCATACATTAAGAAAACTTGTAGCAAAAGAAAAGAATAATTACCCTTGTACCTACATGTTAGTCTCTGCATCTCCATAGAGAAAAAGGGAGAGGACCTAAATACCTTAGGACCTTAAGCAGCTGCAGGACTGATCCGATTTAATGAAAAAATAATTAAAATCATTAAAAATCAATCTTAAATATGCTGATATTTGGGATTAGGGGGGAAAGCACTCTAATAACATTGAAGAATGAAACAGCTATAGAAAAATATTTTGGCTTTTACCTTTACTTATGCTTCCTAAATTCATAAGTACTTATTGATATGTGAAATTGATTTCCTCTCTTCTCTTTACTCTTCCTTTTAAAAAATCATGCACAACACTACTAAGCCCTCTAATAGTAAAATCAGTTAATTCTTAAATTTATTTCTGCTTCCATTTGTAACAGATCCCAGCTAGAATCTAAAAGTGAGATAAATATATGGTGAAAAAAGTATTTTTTCTTTATTTATTTCTTTAAAATGTGGTTACAATAGATAGATAAAGGGAAAATATGCTAAGAAAATAAAATATAACAAAATATCATTTAGGAGAAATAGTACCTCAAAGACCAAATGACTTGTTAAATTAGCTAGTATTATATCGGTAGATGCTTAATTTGAAAAGGAATGAGATGGCCTATTACTATTCCTATATTTTCCAGAAGTAAAAGATAATCTCAAAATAGATTCAAATAAAACAAAGAAACACCAAAAATTCATGATAAATCTACAGGTATGTAACATTTCCTAGTTAGGCTTCCTGTATAACTAGTTACCAAATATATTGTAATTTGTGGTCATAAACAATTATTCCTCAAGATAAACTAAATTTAAATTATAGAGGGAGACAGGCACAGAAAAATTTTCAACTTAATTCTAAGAATTATAAAAGTAGAATAGCTGAGAATGAAAAGAAGTCTTTATTTGGTAAAATGGCATATATCTGATCTGTTCCCAAGTATCCTACCTCTTATTTTGCATAATCCAAATAAAGTTGTTGATCTCATTACATAATGCTACAGTGGCTTAATTTTTAAATCATAAGCATCTAATATTCTCTACAAAGAAAAGCTTTTTGAAGGGATCTTTTGATTCTAATATGATATTTTCCTCAAAACCATTTAAATATTCAGTCAATATATTGACAAAAACTTAGAAAATTAGCACTCTGAATTCTGCTGCTAGGCATATAGCTAATAACATAAATCTGTTTTTACAGCAGAAAAGTGAAGACTCTGCATTTAAATGATAACTAGTTTGAGAGAATAAAATAGGAAGCAAAATGCATCATGTGCAGATACCTTTCTATTTTACTTTGGACAAACATAAAACTTTTTTATTAGCACTACAGAGATTTAATAAGATAGTACAAATTCAATAGTATGTCTGGAAGACAACTGCTGAGACTAAGTAATTTTACAAATAAATATTACTTTTGGTGCCCTTATATTATTAACAGGATCAAAATATTATAGTAAGAAGAATAATTTCCATTAAGAAGAAATGATTCTTTTCTTAAAAAATTGTCACAATATATTCATGAAGATTAAAATTCTTAAATAGAGTCCATCTTCTGAATGTCTAAAATTCTTAATTGGTATAAAAAGTTGAATTTTTCATTTAAACAATGAATAAGATTATGCAAATATCATCTTTGAATAGGATTTATACAATAAAGATATGGTACATATTCATCTTAATTATGCTGTCTTATGTTCAACAATATATGAATACCATGCTAGGTACTTCACAAATATAGAAAGTATATAAAAATAACCTCACAAGCCATATTTAATTTTATTCTTATATAGTACGGAGAATAAAGAATACTTACCTTGTTTTATGGATGAAGAAACTGATTTAAAGGAGGGAAGTGACTTGAATTTACAAGGAACACAGAAGAATCAAAATAAGTATTTGAAGTCTTATTGGCCCATATAGCGGCTATGAACTAAAATAAATTTAAGTAGCATATAATCTCTATGAGAACAGGAACTTTGTTTTAATCGCTATTGTATCCTTAGTACCATGGGGATACAATACTAGGAACACAGAAGATTTTTAATATTTGCTGAATATACGAATGAATAATAAATAGAAGGTTTGAATTCTAGTTAAAATAATTCTCAATTCTTCCACTAACAGGAGACTTACTACTTCTTAAATTAGGATTCTAAACGGCACATGTTATTGAAAGATATAAACATTGAACAGTCTGTTTTAGAGATTTTATAATAATTTAACTGAATGTAGAAATATCGGATGACTTAACTGAAGCCTGCAAACATCAGATGACTCAGTCTGAATTATGCTAATAAACATTTTAAGTTAGGATGGAGATTTAGGTTTACAACTGAAAGGTTCTCTCTCTCTCTCTCTCTCTCTCTCTCTCTCTCTCTCTCTCTCTCTCATTCTCTCATCCTCCCTCCCTCCCTACTCCCTTCTCTCCCTTCCATCCTTCTTTGTCTCTATGCATATGTGTTTGTGTTTTCAAAATGCAAACACAAAGGAGGGAGGAAAATGGTTATCAAGAATATGTGTCTGCATCAAGAGGGAGAGTGAACTGAGCAGTTGATATAATACCCAGGCTGCTTAAAAGGTATCATTTAGAAAACTTTAATATAAGAAGGACTACTTACTGATCCAGTCAGATCATCTATCTTTCCTCTAATTACTAATAAAGTCCATAGCCCTGACTCTGATTAACTTTGTGCTTTAACTAAAGGGTATAATATTTAAGTATATTGAATCATGAATTAGTAATTCTTACAAACATAAAGTATGAAATAAATGAGTATTGGAACTATACATGTTAATGTAAATTGGGAGAAGAAACTCCCAAGAGTGTGATATACATTACAGAAGAAAATGATTATTGAAAGATAAAGTGTTTATGTATACCAAACGCTGCTGAAAGGTCCAATAAAATACAGATAGTCCACTATCTACTGAATTTGTTAACAGAGGATTTATGGCAGCTATGACAAGAAAAGGTCTGGTGGAGTGCTGATGTGGGCAGAAACATAATCTCCATGCAGAAATCTGGAAAAGTGTGCTTTCTTGTTACAAATATATAATGAGTAAAATAAATGTGCAGAGATTTTTTTCAAAGTAATAAGATGATTTTGTACTAATCTTCTTAGTTTATGTTCTGGCTCATTAATGTTGTTTAACACTCCACGAGTATATCTATTTTTACTTGGTTTTCCAAAATATATTGCAGTTTAAAAATTCAATTAAAATTATAACTCTATCCAGGACTATGGTTCTATGGGAATGGTTTCTGGTACGTCAAATCTTGCTTGACATCAGAATCCTACATGTGAAACTATAATAATCATTAGCTACTCCAAAGGTTTCTAACTGAGATTCATCAACATTAATTGACATCAAAAGTATAAACTACATGTAATACATATGAATGTTTAACTAGAATAAAATTATGATAGGTTACACTAATTATGTGTGGCATATTTGAATTTAATGATTCTTAAACATAGCACATAAGTGCATATATAATGAGAAAATTGTAAAAGCATAGGCACTATTTCAAATAACTCTGTGGTACTGATTTCTAATTATTAAAAATTATTTTAGTAATTAAATTAATAATAGAAGGGTAGTTCTATACTAAATTAAGAATTTTCTCCTACACTTGATTTCTAATTTCACAAATTACTAACTACCTAGAATACAGCTTAGATCTAATATATACTTTCTGTAAGAACTGCATACCTTTATTTATTTTTAAATTGTTTTCTGCATGCCTTTAAATAGGATTTGACACAGTCATCACAGTACAAAAAGTCAGACAGTATAATAAACTTATCCTGTTTTTTTCTAACAAACTTTAGAAAGTTTTATTAATCTTTTCTTAGAAAAAAATAGTGTTTAAAGCTAACTAAATAACAATGTTTAACAACCATTCTCCTTGAAAGCTTCAAGGAAAAAAAGAACTATCCCTGGATATTACATATTATATTCCACAGAATAATAAACTAAAATTGCTGTTAGCATAGTAATAAAAACCTTATGATGCATCACATAGAGTTTTAAGGTCATGTTGAGAACATAAATCTTTCAGCTCTTAAATATATTACATGGAACCAATGAACTTAGTATAAACTTTTATAGTTAGGTGCTCTGTAATAGAAAAAAATGACTGAATATTAATTATCATGTTTACTTCTGATTAATCCAATATTCTTAAGAACATAAGGGTTTTATAAATACAATAAAATTAGTGTTATAAATATTAATGAAATATATTTGTAAGAAAATACTCTCAAAATACATGGAAAATATGTGTCTTTGAGTATGTGCTTGCTTATGTTATATTTTTTATGCAAGCTTACAATTCATAAATCCAATAAGCAAAACATTACACATTTCCTAAGTAGCCAAAAATTAAAAGGAGATGAGTTAAACTAAGTGCTACGTATAGCTAAATAGATATAAGAAGCTTACAACATCAGTATAATCTCTAACATACAAAGGATTTAACATTTACTAAAAATAGTTCATTTTATAGAAATAATTTAAGCTAAATGTAATATTTTATAACTTAATAGAAAAAATTAATGAATATATATCTGAAAAAAAATGTAGAAAAGTAAAATATAGAAATTTTTTTAAAAAATGAATCATAAGGGAAGAAAACATTGTAAGCATATAAATCAAAGGTACATAACAACCCTTGACAGAAAACAAAATATTTGTCAGTTATAAAACAGTAACTGTTAAATATCTACTTTTAAAAGAGGAAGACTCCTAGATTTTACAATAAATAAAATCCAACTGCAACCCACATATTAGCCGTAGACACACTCCCCTTGTTCAAAATTTTCTTCAGGAGCATAAAATTTGTCTTTTTTTTTTTTTTTTTTTTTTTTTTTTACTATTCAGTGTTCAGTACTATTCTGTCTCTTATTTTCAAACTTGAATACAAAAATCTAGCTTAGCCAAAGGATCTTCCAACAATTAAAACATACACACCCACCTACAAAGAATAATTGTTACTCAATTCCATGTTGCTAATAAAGGTAAAAAATAAAATAAAATAATTTTTAAAAAGTGAAGAGTAAAAGGACTTCCTAGAAAAAGTATTGGCATATGATGGTCACCAGTCATAAAAAAGTTGGCAATATATTTAAGAATTCTAAGAAGGTACTTAAGCCACTGATCTAGTAATTTCATTTTCTATAATTTTATCATAATGGGGTTTAAAAAATAATTGTGAAATAGCAAAATGATAAAATGCTATCTAGTCATTTTAAAAGGAACATTTAATAGCTTAGAAAAAATATCAATAATAATTAAATGGAAAAATTGAATTATAAAACAATGAGTTAACTATTTCCCACTTTGAAAAAATATGCATATATTACATACTATTTAATAGCTATATATTATGTGACCTATGAGTTATAAAAATATTATAATATTAGTGTGTGTATATATATATGAATACATATATTCACAGAGAAAGTACTGACACACACACAAAGCTAGGGAAAGATTTTTTTTAAAAAACTGAAATAACAGTGGTTATTTGTCATAGAAGGGATTATCAGTGAATTTTACTTCTTCATGATTTATTAATTTTTAAAAGTTCCATAATTTTATGCTTATGCAAGGAATGGGATCTATATTCCATGTGTAAGCATAAAATTCTTATTAGAATGGAGTACCCAAGCACAGAAACCTAGTCTTCCTACTTAATTCTAGGAAATTCATACACTCTGATAAGAAAAATGTAACCGTCTTATTTACTATGAAAGAATCAACGAATCACTCCCCTATAAAAATAGTAACAGCAATAACAAGAAAAACATGGCTCAAGCTAACTTGGGAGCAGAAATGTAAATACTCCCAAATCCTTAGTCCAGTGGAATAAAACAAATTCAACCAAAATTTAAGGAACAGAACTTTTATCTGAGACATTAAGTTATTGTCTCTCAGCTTCAGCGGTATCTTTCTCTACTCTGCTTTGTAGTACTAGGAGTGGATCATTTAAAACCACAACTTCGCTTTGCCAGCTGGGCTCTCTGTAAGGGTATAAAAAGAGTTTCTAAAAGTGTAAGCACATCTCATGCTCTGGGATGGGATACTGTAATCTGTAATGCTGATGAGATACTTTACTACTATAAAGATGTCTATTTCCCCACATTTATCTGTAAATACAATTTAATTCTAATACAAATGCCAGCTCAGTGTTTTTAGGAAACTCAGTAAACTTATTCTAAAATGGATAAGAAAGAATAACATTTCAAGAATACCTAAGTCATTAAAAAAAGTCCTAGAGTGATGACTTGCCCTATTGATATTACAATATATTACTATTTCAGTAATAAAATCTTGTATACTAGCACAAAAACAGGATAATGGATAATGAAACAGAATACAGAGTTCCAAGATAAACCGTGTTTATATGGGAAGTAAATATCACATAATAGGTGTATACAAAATCACAGTATAACTGATGGGCTGTTCAGTAGAAAAATTGGCTCAGTACATTGAGAAAAATAAAACTATATTTCTACATAATTCCATATAAAAAGGTTGACTCCCCAAGGCAACTGATCTAAATGTGAAAGTTAAAACTATAAATTTAATATATAGTTCAAATAAATATCTTTGTGGTCTAAAGCTGGTGAAAGACTTCTTAAACAATAACCTGAAATGTAAAATATAAATCAAATAATCAGTAAATTTGAGTATATAAAAATAAGATCTCTACTCAACAAAGGACACGATGGACAAAAATGATGAATGACAGATTTGGACATGTTTTTTCAGTGTTAATACCTATAAAAATATCTAAACTATATAATGAATTCTTGTAAATCAATAATAAAAAATAACCCAATAATAACATACTCAAGGTTATAGGATAATACCAACAAGTATATGAACAGATCTGCAAACTCATTAAACTTAAAAAAAAAAACTGAAACAGCACTAGAATACTATTTTAGACTCCCTAAGATTGACAAAAATGAGAAATTTCTATCTTTTGGATATTGTCAAGATGTAGGTGAGTAAGAAGCTTTATACACGGTTGATGAGAGGAGACAGTAGGCTCTCACAGCTATTACAAAGGACAAAATTCCAATACTTAAATTAAATATGCACATATCTATGACATGTACACATGTACATACACTCACGAATATACAAACTCCAGAGAAATATTCAGCAGGTCCATAACTGAAAATGTATAAATATTTCATCATAGCATGATTAATGGTAACTAGAAGTTGGAGGTAATCACTAGAGATAAGTAAAATGTAGTGGAACTAAAAAAGCAACATACTACATTCACAGAAGTTAGTACTGAAAGAGTTAATGTACTCCCAGCAACAAAGACAAATCTTAAAACACCGAGTGGATAAAAAAATAACGAGGATCAAAATGAAGTATATGATACAATATCATTCATGAAAACCAAAATAACATATTCATAATTTACAGTGTCCTAAAACATATACAAATTAAAGGTTTTCACCTCAAATACAACAGAATAGTTGTCTAGGGTAAAAGAGGAATGTAAGTAGAAGATGGGATTAAATAAATAAATAAAGCAAGAGTACTTGCATAGACGAATGATAATAGCATGGTATTGAACTAAGCAGCCAGAATTAAGAGGCTAGTATGATTGTTTCTTTCAGCCTCAAGAGACACCACTCTTCCAGTAACTAGATATCACTTCTTATACATGAATCAACTATCCTAGAATTTTGGTGATCTGGGAGAGGGCCAAAGGAGAGAATCACGTGAAAAGTCTAATTCCTTCTAATCTTGGAAAATTGGGAAACAAGACTGTAATATCTTGGGGATATGATGGTATTTTATCCAAAGCTAGAGGTTTGTATATACTGATTACCACAGAAGTTGTTTTTCACTTTATATAATCATCTGTAAGAGAACAGTTTAAACCATAGTATTTTTTCTCACTACATTTATCAGCACATCTTTTCACTTTAGTTTAACAAGCAGGAGAAAACAGAAAGAACTCTATTAGCATGACAAATGATAGGATTTTAGAAATGAACTTAAATTGTCTCCATTGTGTACACAGAAGTACCTAAGCATATCTGGCAATCTGCTGCACCCTACAGAAGTCTTTCCACTGGATTTGTTGCAAAAGCAAAAGAAAAGCCAACCTCCAGTTGATCCAGTAACAAAAGTCCTCAATATTGGAAAGTCGGAAAGAAAAGAGCTTTTGAGTTTCCAGAAATACATGGAAGTAGCCAAGGGTCCATAGGGGATTGAAGTTTGTGTGAGTGGGTAGAGATCTGAATTAGCCCAATTTGAATTTACCTATTAATATTCTATGTGGAGATGACAAATTAATGCATCTATTAAGTAAGGTATGAAAACACTTTCTCTTAGTTTTTACTCTCTGTTTCGAAGTGGATTTCAGCTTATTCCAAAAAGTGCTCTTTAGGTCTTCCTTCTTTCTTCATCTCTTTCCCTTACACAACTAATATCTGTTCCTGTCTTTTATAAACTACTACTGGGAATGACAAATTACTAAGTGGAATTCAAAGAAAACATGTAGGTGACTGAACAAGTGTGGTAGACTGGGAATTGCAGGCATGAACCATGTTGCCTCTCTACATAAAGCTCCTTCTTCCAGAATAAGAAAAATTTGCTTTATATAAAATATTTAAATGTAAAAGTGAGGGTAACATTTTTCTGTGAATCTTCACAAGAATACATAAAGTAACCTTGACAATACTCGCCTGCATTTTAAGCTCCCAGTTCTTTTGAGAAAGGAATTTTTTTATATGAAATATTATTGCTAAAGTATGCTTAGAATGCTATCCTATTTAGTGAAGGCTTCTAAAAGTCGCTTTAGTAACTAAAACTGGGTAAAGGCCCTGATCAGAACTGGAAATAGAAAGATAATCACATTTCATTCTCTCTTTATTGCACTATCCAATTCGATCTGTGTTCCCAATCTGTCCTATACACCACTTCAGTGTAACTCTCTTGTGCAAAAGATTATCAAGTCTTAAAACTTCCTTGAACAGCATTCAATGTATTCCGTTGTCTGACATTAACTTTAATTTCACTTCTTCCATGTAGCAGACACTGTCAGTGCTTTGCCATTTCCTCCAGCCTTTCAGGATGCTTTAACATCAATTTTTTGCATAAAGGTTGGTTTTTTGTTTGTTTGTTTTTTATTTTTTTATTATTCTCCCAAACTATAGAAGGCTTCTCTGTCTGTGTACAAACCAGGTCAAGTGCTGAGGAATTAACATCCCTAGGGGAAAAGCCCTCCACAAACAACTCATGAAATTTAAGACATATGTTTTATACCATTTCCCTGAATGTCCCAGTGGAATTAAGCTCCAGTTATTCATAGTATTAACTAGCTTAATAAAGCACCTTGTACTGCTGCCATCCTTTTTCTGTATCACCTCTTCTCCCCAAGTAATGTTCCCTACATCTCTCAAATAAACTACCTGAACTCAAATTCTTCTCTTAGCCATCAGCCTACAAAGAAATAACAACTAAGATAGTTGGTACACAAAATGATTCTAGGAAGCAATTACTCCAGTAACTGATTACTCACTGGCCAAATGACAAGGACTCCACTGCTGGCAGTAAACGGGATAGTGATAATCCTTGGCATACAAAGTATCTCAATTATTAACTTTATCACCTGTGAGGAACTGGGATATCATAAGGTGAACAGTTTGCACTGGTTTATGTAATGTCTCAAGGACTTGAGAGAGTTATACTGAAGGAGGAAAGGTAATTAGTAAGACAGTGATTACTGGTAAATACCATCGATGTTCTGAAGGAAGAAAAATGATACTCAGCATAGCCAATACACAACTTAGGGCACGGTATGATATCAAGGGCTTTAAAAAAATAATACCTTTTACAGAAACGTTAGTCTCCTGCACCCAAAATACAGTAGGGATGCAAACTAAGCTCAAGATCTAACTATACAAGGAGCCAAACTGCAAAGAAGGATGAATTCACAGCCTTATCATATCTATTATATGAAAGTCAGACATGGATGAAGAAGGATCTAAGACCTAGAATAGAGACAGATGAATATATTGGAGAATTTGAATCCCCAGATTTCCCTAAAGCTTATGCCTACAGAAATGGCTCATGCAGACTTGCTAGAGAAAAACAACCTACCTTTACTTACAGGATATGCAGTGGCCTTGCTTCGGGCAGATATCTAGTAAGATGAAGCCTACTCTCATCAAGTCTCCTTCTCCACCTCCTTTAAGGCTTCTAGGCTAACAACTATAATTAATTCTCAATATAACTTGTTAGGTCGGCGGGGGAGGGCCAGCCAGATACCTGCTTGGAGACTTCCCAGCCTGATATCTGAATCCAGACTACCCAGCCTGACATCAGAATCTGGATGCCCAACTGATAAGGGCCCACCCTAAAGCCCTGGCACCACTACCCTAACTCAGATGCTCAACTGACATGCCCCCACATAACCCTTTAAAAACTATGCCCTCCCATCCCAGGGCATGACTTCTCTGGCCCCCCTCTCCTCTTGGGACCAGTGAACCTCACCTGGGAGCCCTCTCCCAATAAAGGCTTGCTTTTAAAACTTCTCTCAGAGTGTCACGCATTTACCTTACATAACCCTACTGCAGAAATACTCTTTATTGGGAGGGAAGGGATTGGTGATCAAAAGAACTGCAGGTGCTGAATAATAGGTACAGGCAGGAATTGTGAAACTACGCTTGGGAATGAATCTCAAAACTATTGAATATAAGGCCAGATAAAAGAGCACTGACTGAAATAGGACCACTCATTCATGACCCAGAATTTAATGATCCCCGGAGCCAGTCATTATATGCTGTCAGAATAGTTTTTTGAAGTGGGGATCAGTTGGTGGTGGGGGTAGGGGAAATAACAATGACCTAGAGTAAAAAAGACAAAAATATCTGTGCAGTTTTGATGAGGAATCAAACGTTTAAAGAGATGAGCATTCTAGATGAGATTTATTAAATAACACTAGAAAATACACCAGTTGACTATATTCCTGGGATGGCCCTGAAGAGGAATTCTTCCAGAAAGAAAAAAAGAAATGTACTACTGAGAACAGTCCCATCTTGAGAAACTCAGCTACAGCTGTCCTTTATAGACTAAAGTTGAAGTTGGAGTTAAGGGTCTGCTTATGAAACTGGTTTACTAGTTTCGATAGAAAGGATGGCATTTTGGCATAGCAGAAGCCAGACAGCAACATTTAACTGTAAGAGGGAAGGTGGGTGCAACTGTTTTAAGTGCCAAAATGGGCGCCAAGACTAAATGACAATCAGGGGGCAATGACAAAAAAGGATTTATGGTATTGGCTAACAGATCATGTTTCCAGAAATCAGACAGATGAGAAACCAATAAGGGTGCTGCTGGACCTACAAAACCAAAGAATTTAAGGACCAGGTAACATCAGAGTTAATGTTGGCTCTACAATGAAGTCATTCTTCTAGACCACTTTCTGCACTGCACTAGTCCTCACACCCCGAACTCATCAACGGAAGAGCAGGTCAATTCCCTTTGAGGAATGTATCCATAATGCCAGAGAAGGCCACGAGTTCTGAGGAATTAACACACAATCCAAAGCAGTCCTTAACCAAAGAACTCAAGAAAATTGCTTTGCAAATACAATAGTGTACTTGCCTTCAGTGGGTATAACTCTGAGGCACTGCCTAAAGGCATTTCTTGAACTTGAACCATTTTTCAATGTCTTTTTATGTTTATGTTCCAGTTTGTCTGTAAACCATGCTATAGCCAAAGCGAAATAATTATTTTAACTTTCTTGTTCCTTTCTCTTTTCCACCTACACCTATCACTGTCTTCCCTAGTACTTCTCTACCCATCCAAATTCTATTCAAACTTCAGGAAATTCTCAAATGCTGCAGAATAAATAAAACTTCCTTAATCTCCTCAAATAGAGTTCCCTCACTCAGTTTCAGGAGCAATATATTTATTGCTGGGGGAAAAAAAAACAATATTCAGGACCATAAATGTATATACAAAAGAATGAATTTGGATCTCTTTCTTACACATATACATAAATTAGTGCAAAATTGCTCAAAGACTTAAATGTAAGAGCGAAAGCTATAAAAAACCTTTAAAAATATAGGAGTATACCCTTGTGGTTTTGAACTAATCAATGTTTATTTAGATGTCAAAACAAAGAAACAATCTACAAAAGAAAAAAAAAGATTACTTTGACTTCAAAATTAAAAACTTTTGTGCTGAAAATGATATCACGAAGAAAGTAACAACCCAAAGAATGGGACAAACAATTTGTAAATCATGTATCTAGTAAGAGACTTGTATCCAGTGTAAACAACCTCTTCCAACTAGAGAACAAAAAGAACTCAATTAAAAAAAAAATGGGCAAAGGATTTGAATAGGAATTTCTCCAAAGGAAATAGACAAATAGCTAATAAGCGCATAAAAAGCTCTCAAATCATTAACCATTAGTGACACAAATCAAAACCAAAATGTGAAACTGCTTCACTCCCACTAAGATGACTATAAACAAATTGACAGTCAATAATCAACTGATAAAAACATTGAGAAGCTGAAACCCTCTTACATTGCTGGTGGGAATGCAAAGTACACAGCCACTTAAAAAAAAAAAAAAGTTGGCAGTTTTTTCAAAATGTTAAACTAGAGTTAGCTTGTGACCCAGAAGTCCCATTCCTCAGTATAATATTCAAGAAAAATGAAAACATACTTCCACATAAAAACTTATAAATGAATATTCATAGCATTATTATACTAGCCCCAAAGTAGAAACATCCTAAATATCCATCAATAGATAGATAAAAAAAGTTGTATTTCCATGTAAAAGAAATACATTTCTCAATAAAAAGCAATAAATAAGTAACATTAAATGAGTAAAAAGAAGTTTATGCTACGAAATGGGTGAATCTGGAAAACATTATGCTAAGTGAAAGAAGCTAGTCACAAAACATCAGATATATTGTGTGATTCCATTTATATGAAATGTCCAGAATATGCTTATCTGTAGAGATAGAAAGTAGATTAATGTTTGTCTAGTGCTGAAGGTTGGGGTGAGGTGAGGTAGGAGGAGTTTAGGGAGGAATTGTTAATGGTCACAGGGCTCCTCTTTGAGATAATTAATATATTCTTAACTTGGTGGTGATGACTGCTCTGTGAATATACCAAAATCTTTGACTTATATACTTTAAATGGGTGAATTTTATATGTGAATTATACCCTTATTAATTAAATGACATATCAATAAATATATTAAATTATAATATTTATTCTTTCTGTTGTACATCATATCTATATTATTTAAAATGGTCCAGGTGCAAGTTGAACAATATTAAAGAAAAAAGTAGAATTTTCCGGTTTCTACAGTTAAGTACCTCAGAAAGTAAAGGATAAAGCTTGTCTCTGGAAAGAATGGATTCCAAAATTTAAATGTTAGAATTTTCAGTCCTATTACCTAGTCCTTGTTATTGGCTTTCGTCTGCCTTACAGTATGTGAAATATGTTTATATACAGGTAAACATGGTTACAAGCAACTCAGGGTTTAAATCTTTATACTTTTTATTCTTCACTTAATATTTTGGAATTACACTGGCTTCCTTCCAAATTCCAACTCCATAATTTATGAGCTATGTGATTTGGGATAATTATTTTCATTTTCAATTCTTAATCAATGAAATAAACTATATCATAGTTTATTTCAATCATTTAATGAGATAACAGTATAATGTATAGCATAATATCTAATATGCAGTATGTATTGAAAACTTTGGTTCCTAACCTAGAAGAAAGTCATCTAGGTTAGTGATGACTTAATAGTCAAAGACTATTAACTCCCAAACTTAATGGTCAGGGACTATTAAGTTTATGTAGGCCAATAAGATATTTCTTTTAAGAAATTTAAATTAAGAAACATGGAATTCAGAGTGGGTGTGAATGGAAAGGACAGTTAGCATTTGGAACTAAATTTTCAAGTTTATTATACAGAGTAATATAAAGACTATGAGAACAATGTGGATATTTTGCTTATGAAAGAATTAGATACTGGGAGAAACTAAAATCATGATTTATTCCCACTACTTTTAAAGTCTACATTTTCCTACTATGTGATCCCCAACAGTATGATGATTTTAAATATCATCCACATAACAATAATTTCCAAACCTAAAGCCTCAACATCTCCAATGAACTCTAAATTCACATGTACAACAGCTTTTTTTTTTATCTATTAGATGTCTAATAGGCATCACAAAACATGGTTGAAACAGAATTCTTGATTCTATCCTTCCACCCTTCTGCTCCTCTGCCAGTTTTATCCATCTTAGAAAATGTAATCATGATCTACCAGGTAGTCAAGGCTAAAGTCCAGGAGTGATCACTCATTTAGTTCTTTCTCTGATTTTGGACACAATTCAACAGTTAGTCATAACGGCTTTACTTTTCAAACATATCCAACATACATCAATTTTTCTCCATCTATGTTGCCAACAATTTAGTTCAAACCATCTTCATCTCTTACTGGTACTATTGCAATTGCCATCCGACTATTCCCCCTACTTTCACCTCTTGGCACCTCATGATTCATTTAATAACAAATCCTTAGCCATCCGACATTATCAACACTTACTTTTTTTCTTCTTTTTATATTCTCTAAAATATTCCCAACCTTCATATATTTTCCTCCTTTTGGGGTCTTAAGTTTTGATTCACCAATACCGCACAACATTACTGTTACCCAAGTTCCTTTCAATGACTCCTTATTTTCCAAATCACTCTGTACATTTTTCCTGCTCTGTTCAATATATATATTATTATTAAATTTATTGGGGTGACATTAGTTAATCAAATCCATTGGTACTTTATTTCATTTAATTTGTATTTTTGTCATCATCATGTTCATATTTTTTTTTTACTTTTTATTTTCTCTCTTACACTGGGTTTGTGGAATTATCTGGACAACCTTTTCTCCCTTTTTATTAAATTTTGTTTCAATGCCTTCTTGATCACACTAAAATAATCCATTCAGGTCTTTGTAAAACGTATCTATCTTCTAGCTTGTCAAGAACTCATCTTTATGTAATTGTAAGGTCTGTAAACTTTTATTTCATATATCTTCCTTTCATTCCAAAGTCATAATATTCAAGTAAAGGAAATGAAAATGCCAACAGAGCCTATTAGATTTCCTCCCAGAACCTCAAAAAGCTGATAGTTTCCAGCTTTGGAGTTAGTGCATTATTCACATGCATTTGGATTATGCTAAGTTACCAGCGAGCTAGTCAATTCAATGGCTCACAGTTATCTGGATATGCTTAAACTTTCTGATTCATTCATCAAGATTACTATTACCTGAATGCATCTTATTACCAGTTTCTCAATAACATTCTGGGAGAAAAGAGAATGCAAAGGGGAATTTTCTTCTAATTACCAATCTCCAAGCCATTTCTCTATTGTATGAATTGTTACTTCTTCAGAAGGCTTAGGAAGACATTTATAAAGAGATTTACATGTATTGAATAATGTTCTAAATTTCTTTTTATGTTCTTTTTACAGAAAGGAACATTTTTCCATTTAGCAACCATCAGACACTGACCTGCAGAAACAATTGCTCAGGAATGCAGAGGGCATGTTTACTCCATTTACTACTGAACACTGATTCACGTAACTATGTAAAGGACATGCATTTTAAACATTTTTATCTCTTAGAGTTACCAGCAAATTATTTTTCAGCTGATTTCTTCAAAACTTTTTTCATATCACACAAATCACACTTTGTGTTTGTTCCTACTTTTAACACTTTTCAAGTGACTCCTATTTTTTAATTAAAATGCATTCATCTAAAAAAATGATTAGGATAATGTGTGAGAAGGTGGGAAATATTAGATTTACTAACATGGATAATAAAATGAGTGCTGTTCATTACATATCATTTTAAATCATTGAGTTCTTTCTGTGATACTTAAAATAAAGATTATTATTATTGAATCTAAAGCACTAACCTTGACCAGTATTTATAAATTTCTCCCACCTTCTGTAGATGCATCACCATTATGTCTATTTTAAGATCATATATTTCCTTTTGCCATTAATCTTGAAATGTACCAAAAATGAGTTAAGAAAACTCTAGGAATACTAATGCAAATATTGAACAGAACTAACCCAAAACTCCACGACTTTAGTGAAAATTCTTTGCATACCAAAACCTGTTTTCCTTCTGACTCCTTGGTAAATATGCATTACTAAATATCATAAAAATTTTTTTCATAGACATTGAAAAATTATAAAAAGAATGAATAAATATCAAGTCTATCCACATGTATGAATAAAACTCATTAAAATACATAGAAGCTTAAATACAAGATTATAGCATATCCTAGGATAAAAATACTCAGTATTGGAAAGCTACATATATGATCCATCTTTTTGAAGAGAACTTTGTCAACATATATAAAATTAAAATTTTTTATAGTTTGATATGTTATTTCTACTATAATCATGCATCGCTTAACAAGAGGAATATGTTCTGAGAAATGTATCATTATGCAAATGTGCAATCATGCGAACATCAGAGTGCTCTCACACAAACTTAGATGGTATTGCCTACTACATATCTAAGCTATGTAGTATGTAGCCTATTGCTCCTAGGCCACAAATCTGTATAGCATCTTACTGTACTGAATACTGTAGGCAATTGTAACACAACACTATTTGTGTATCTAAACATAGAAAAGTTACAGTAAAATTATGGTTTAGAAGATAAAGAAAAAGATGGTACACTTTTATAAGGTACTCACCATGAATGGAGCTTCCAAGACTGGAAGTTGCTCTGGATGGGTCAGTGATGAGAGCTGAGTGACTGTGAAGGCCTACACTACAGTAGACTTTATAAATACTGTCCCATAAGCTCTCCCTCTGCTTCCTTCTACAGGGTCAGAAAGAGGACACTGAAGCTATCAATGCTGCTCTATAAACAGGGATGTGAACTGGATCAACTGGAACTAGCCAGAAAAATTGGCTAAGGCAGAGGTCATCATAATAGTGACTGTCAGGAGGGAGTGAAAGGGGGTTTGAGGATCAGTAGGGATAAGAAATCAAGATGGAGAGAAAAAAGGAACAAAAGAGATTGTCATGGCAGTGTGGTTTAGGCTATTGCATGATGGAGCAATTATTAAATTAAGGAAATTTGTGGTATTCATAAAAAAAGAAGTTTCATATGGAGAACTGAAGACAAAATTTTGGCTTTGAAAATTTGTTTTATGTTTTATTGTCCCCATTTGGCACAAAGGGCTCTCTCTGAAGTTGAATTGATGGAAGAAATAAAATTTGTATATGCTTTACATCATTATGACCTAAAAATATTTACAAAGTATATGGACAGGCTGGCTCCACACAACCACAAAAAGTTATTACTAAAGTGTCAGTGACACTTAATACTTAAAGTAGCTTCTGTGGACCTTTGTACTTGTACGGGGTCTTTGGGCCTCAAAAAAGAATTTATAACAATGTACTCAGAAAACTCTCAAGGTAGATCTGGGAGGTTATAGCACCCTCTGAATACGTAGCGCCTGGGGGACAGGATCTTCTGTGATAAAACAGTCAGTAGCTCACTGATTGGGATGTGATCTGTGCACTCAAAGTTGATGTGCTGTTAATGAGAGGGAATCTATTTCCAAGCCCCACGGATACATATTCTCCCATCAGAGAAAAAAAAAATTCCTCTGGAACTATATATTTTTCCATTTTTTACAGGAAGTTCAGCTCTATTATAATCTTATGCGATGACAGTCATATATGTAATCCTGTTGTTGACCAAAATGTCATTATGCAGCACCTGAGTATATCAGAAATGTGTTCTATGGAAACATATCACAAGTATGTTCACTGAGCAGTATTTCTAATTGTGAATAATTAGAGACAAATGAAATATCTACAATAGGTCAATGGATTAATTATGCTTGATCTGTATTTCAGAATATATTATAGGTGTTAATACACCCATTAATCATTAAATAATTCAATATTTATTAAGAACCTATTATATAACACAGAGTGTTCTATATGTATTGGTAAATATATAACGCAAAGTTTCTGTTTTTATAGTATGTTTATTGGGTGATAGCTTATTTGAAAGAAAATAAGTTAATGAGAAACATAAAAAAGAGGCATAAAAATAAAAAAAACTATAAGTGGTGAAAAGTGCTATAGAGAAAAATAAAGAAGGTATGGTAAAGGAGCTGTGATTGAATGAGGGAGGTGTTCTTTTACAGTAATAATCAGGGAACACTTCTTTGATGTAGTGATATTTCAAACTTAACTGAAAGGGCAAGCCAAGAAGAAATCTGGGGGAATTGCATTAAAGGAAGAGCAAATAGATCAAAAGATGTGAGTTGGAAGCAAGCAGTGCTTATTTGAGAAACAGCAAGGGGCCAATGTGACTATAGTTCAGTGTGCAAAGGGGGGAGTGGTAAGAAATGACTTCAAAGTGATAGCTGAGAGGCAAGATCACCAAGGCTTGAGCAGGCTATAGTGAAGGTCTGGCTTATTCTTAATGAGATTTCAAACCACTATAAGGTTTTGTCTGGAGGAATGACAAAATCTGACTTACATTTTAAGTAGGTCATTTGGTTGCTATCTTGATAATATGCTGCAGGATGCAAGTGAGCAAGGGACATCAGTTAAGATGTTATTTAAAAGTCCAAGTAAGAAGAGAGAAAGCCTGGAATAGTATATCAGTAGTAAATATAACGATTCTAGATATATTAAAGTTGACATGATAGAATGTTGTGGATATAGGGCATACGAGAAAGAGGGAATGATGAATGTGATATGGGTCAGTATGTTCTGAGATAGAGTTGTTCATGATATATTGTTAAGTGAGATAAAATAATTCAGTATAAAAATGTATAGAAATGTATCATTTTTATTTTTTAAAAAAATCTTGGAAGATAGATATCAAGTTTTAATAGTAATTAACTCAAAGAAAGCAGGATCTAGAAACTTACACATTTTTATTTATCATTTCTATAACATTAAAATTGCTTCATCACTGGAAGAAAGAGCTGATGATATACATGATGAGTCTTCAAATTAGAAGTAAATACAATTCTGATAATTGATATAATTTTCAATAATATAAATACAAAATAAATTTCCAGGTATTTCTCAATAGTTATTTAATAATTAGAAATATAAGTCTTATAACCTTATTTTTCAATGATATAAATACTAAATTGAATATCTAAATGCAATTTCTCATTTAAAAAGGTAAAATATTTAGCATATAACAAAGCATGTAAACTTAAATACATGGTATATGGTAGAAGAACAGGCTATGAAAAATTCAGAAAATCCTGAATTCAAATGCCAAACTTGACACTAATTAACAAAAAGTAAGTTCAGAAAACATATCTATCAGGTGCTAGTCCCTGTGTTCCGTGGTGCTTTTCATTTCATTCACAATAAGTCTGATTGCAACGAGCTCATTCTCCTGTCTAGATGGGTATACTGAGGGATGTTAGATGAGGGTCATTTCCTGCTATAGCATGGAATAATGTGGCAAGTACCCAGCTTGGATAATGGGAAAGGATTTTTTCTCATAACCCCGGATGTTAGGATTAGGCTTACCTACTTCCTCTGCTCTTAGCTTAAACCAAGTAAACCAGTTTCCTAGACTGCTAAGAAACAGTAAGGCAACTCTCCTATTTAACTCTTACCTTTCTTCCCTCCCCAGAGACCATGCTACTTTTCATGACCACATTAGGTCATAGAGATGTCTTCTTTTTCTGAATTGCTATAAGTGTACGAACTATGGTACCAAGTTTACATTTATAGTGTGCTCAGTGCATTGTTTTTGTCTTTGTAAAAAAGGAACCAGCTGCAAGGTATAATCTCAAACTTTTAATCAAAAGATGTGATTTTAACCCATGGTTTCAATATTTGAATTTGAGTAAATTAAAATTAGTTACTTAAACTTAACTATACTTTGAATTCTATATCTGTATAATTAAGAACATAAAATGTCTTCACAGGGTTGATATAAGGATGTATGTTATATCTCCATAAGTAAGGATATTTGATATTATATGAAATAAGATGTAATGTAAACTAGAATTATAGTAATGATCATGATAATTTTTAGAGTTTATAATCTATATGTTGTAATCTTCTTGATGTCAGGGATTAGTTCTTAAATACTTGAATTCTCTCACAAAGAATTATGTGCCCTTTTAGTACTAGGAGCTATTAATAATTGAGCAGTTAGTACAAATTACTTTGTAAACACTATTGCTTTATTAAATAAGTTCATCTTCATTAAAATAAAAGATAATAAAACTAAAAAGCACATGTTTTGATTTCTTTACATTCCAAATATGAAATAAAGTATATTAGAACAAGGAATTAATTTGATAGCTAAAAAATAATGCAGGACAAAAAGTAGATGTTATGGGACTAGTATCTGGTTGTCAGACATATATTGACTATGCTGGGACAAAATTTGGCTTCCACCAGAGAATTTCTCAGGCTGTTCTATTTATTTATTTATTTATTTATTTATTTATTTATTTATTTATTTATTAAAAATGAGATTTGAAACAGCGAAGTGATTAAAGAATAAAAAATAGTTTTTCATTATCTTAATGTCACTGCCAACTGAATATTAAGTTCTTAATTAAATAAAAAGAAAGCCAAGAAGTCAACACTATACTTTATAACTGAAGAACAGTAATAGAAAAAGAATGGACTAAATTCTAAGAAAATTATAAATAGATATCACTACCTCTCTTAAATCACTAATTTGAACAGAAAATATCCTAGTGTTTAATAATGAAAATTAGCTAGACATCATAGACATTGGTAGAAAATTCACATATCACCATGCAGAATGGTAATTATTAAGTGTATAATGATATAAATACATAAAATAATAAAAAGTAAATAAAGTTAACCTCGGTCATGTACACTAAAACATTAATGCTCAAAAATAATTTCATAGAATCAGGAGATTTGAGAGTTGACAAATGATTAGTTATCAAGTAGTAAGGGTGCCTTTAAAAGATTATCTCCCGTGAATAATGATAATTAGTTACTTCTGTTAAACTTACTTTTTCAGTCGTTTCCATTTTAAAAATCCAGTCATTTTTTTCCAGGAGCTAATATACTATAACTAAGGGGAAAAAACACAGATCTTCACTTCATAGAATTGCAGCTTCATGAGGAAAAGAGCCATGGCTCAGTATAGCAGGAACAAGAAGGGTAAGGCAGGGCCCCAGGGGCAACAGTAACTATCTCTTGCCTAAGTGCCTAGGCTTCACAGACCAGGCATGACATCAGTATTTTAATTATAGCATGAGCAGTTTGGCCAGACTAAGAACTAGAGAAATAAGAGAATTCCTAGTAGTTAGAAAGAAGCATACGAGCAATTAGGTACATAGGGCACTAAGATGTCCATTGTGGGTGGAACGTAAGGCTGATGAAAAGAAGGACTATAAAGCTGGAAAGGTAGGCACACACAAGGTTTTCAAGAACTATAAACCTTACTAAGCACAGTTATTTTAGATAATGGCAAGTCACAAGGTTTTAAAGCTGAGGCCTGCCTGAATAGAACTTCATTAGTTAGAAGACATTAAACAGAAAGGATATATTTTATGGTAGGTGAAGAACACAAAGAGTTTAATACTAAGACTGTTGAATTTGTAGACATAAAGCATTTAATGTTAAAACTTGAATTCCCAGTAGTTAATTTGGATTATGGTGCTGGTGCTCAGATAAAAGTTCTGGGTTGTAGAAAATAATTTGGTAAATACTTAGCCGTGTATGATTATGGTAGCCATAGATGAGATGCTCCAAAAAGAGTAAGTTTAAGCAGTAGAGGAAAACATACGAGAAAACAGTGAAAACACTGACATTTAAAAGCAGAGAGAAAAATGAAAAAAATACAACTTAAAATTATACTTGCATTAGTAAGTCAAACATTTCAAGAATTAAGTAAATTCCTAATATTCCTCTTTCTTCCCCTTTTAATGTTTTTAGTCATTAAAATTACTACCTATTTTAACCCTATCTCATTTTTTTGCAATCTCTATTAATTACAGAGGTTTAAATTCATATACAGATAGATAATATTATGTAACATGTTATGTGCACCTTTCATAAAATATCTCATTTAATTCTCAAAATAATCTCATGAAGTTAACCTAACCATAAATAAAGCGAGGTTTAAAGTGGTTATATAACATGCCCAAAGTTACACAATTAATAAATAATGGAACAGAGATTTGAATCCACAGCCTATCTTCTCATCAGCTGCATTATATTGCCTTTCCATATATTTTATGCCTTTTACTACCAGTAGCTACTTTCGTTCTATGTTATCACTTTAATAATTTCAATTAAGATCTATATTAGAATTAAATTTAAAGGAAGTGAAAAACCACCTAGAACTCCTTCTCTATCAATCAGTAACCTGGCCAGATTCTCATTTATCTTGGACCTGGTATGTACTTATAAATATTCAGCAATGTTCTTCATTTTTGAATTAATAATTAGTGCAACCGACACAATAATCTAACACCAAGGCTTCATCTAATACCACATTTATTTCGCATTATGAAAGGCTATAAGGCACCCAACGAAATACCATACACAGCAACAGGTAACAGCATAGTGAAAGACTCCATGTCTTCCAAATGTCCCACTCACTCAAAACTTAGAATACACAGAGTTAACAGAGGCATGTAGGGTGAGTGAAGACAACCACATTTCAGGGAACCTCTCAGCTCTGGGGCTCCTTAAGCTTTTATACCTAGCTTAGGTTCTCTGGAGTATCTATACTGGTTAATTATTACTCAGTAAGCCATCTTGATGATTAGATATAGGTGTTTCGTTCAGTAAACTCCTGGATAAATTCTCATCTATCTTGGATCTGGTAGACACCTATGAATTCCTTGAATTTGTGGTGCAAGGAAGCAAGTCTGACATTAGAAAAAAGATCAATAACCAAAAAGTAATACTTTCCTTTGTCGGGAGTCATTTTGAGACATGATGGGAGCCATTATGAGGCACTGAAGAAGTCACGTAGCTGATAGCCATGAAGCAGCTGCTGAGACTGCTTAACAATGGTTCAAAGAAGCAAGATGTTAGCTTAAACATTACTGACCCTGGTGGGAAGACTTGCATCATAAAGAAACCCTTTTAAGGTAATGGAATGTTTTACAACCTAAAGAAGAAGGATGTTCAAGAACTTTTGCAAATGCAAATGTCAGCATTTCCGATGGTATGTACTTTGTGCTTTGCTATTGTATCCAAAAACTTATTTAAAGGCTATCCTAAATAAACTCGAGGCTGTAGCACTGACTATATGCCCTCTCAAAAGTTCTTTCCTGTCTTCTTTTTTCTTAGGCTTCACCCACTCTTTCAGGTGCTGATTGACTTTAGCCGGCTGGCTCCGGCATTCCTTCTACCATGAATTTATATTATAACATGAAATGTCTTTATTTAATTAAGTTTTATTAAAATGTAATTATATTTTAAGTACTTAGTGATTTTTTTTTCTTAAAATTGACTTTTGAAATATTTGGTATATTTTCTCACTTTCAGGGAAACAAAGTAACATCAATAAGATTTGCTACATCTCCCTAAAGTTTGAAGAATGTATTGATCCATAATTTTTAAAATATATTTTAAAATATCCAAAATTACACTAAGGTCAGACATGAACTATAACAAAATATAGATTGAGTAGTCACAAAGGACTTTAGTTTCTTTATGTGGTAGTAGACAAGAAATAATAAAAAGTTTTCTTCATGACTTATAGGACATACAAAGCACACAAAGTGTATATTAAAAAAATTTGATCTTTAAAACAGTCCAATTTTAAAATTTCTATTTTAAATAACATGAAAACGACACTTTACTATTGTGCAAATGAAAAACCCAAATTTTCACCTGTATTTATTTTAAAATGATTGAGAAAAATAATCAAAACATGTACAGATTTTAATTTTTTAAAATCCAATGAAGAATTTTACTGAGAAAATTCTGATTACAAATTTTGCCAAAGTTTCTTTTCTTCACATACTTTTTGAGGGCTGTTTTATTTCCTATGTATTAGAACCGTAATGGTTCAAATGACTACAGATTTGCTCTACTTCATTTTTATATTGCCTTTAATATATATTTTGAATTCTTAAATTCATTCCATCAATTTTATTGGTAATTATAGATTTATGTTTTTCATCTTTTAATTATAGATAAAAATCAATAATTACATTTTCATACTGCACTAAATGCTTTGCATTTATTTTTTACTCAATCTTTAAGAAATCTATACAGATAATATTATTTCAGTTGTTTTACAGTTGAGAAATGGAATCATTAGATGTTCTGACAAAAGTCACACAGGCCTATATTTTAACTTTTTGGGGTGAGGAATATATGCTACTTATTAAAATAAGTTGGGAACCTACCATAACTCCAGTATATGGCTTATATGACTTTATTAGCCCTGGTCATGTAAGAGTTATCTGCTCATTCAATTTGCCCATATATACAATTCAGATAATACACGGTGAGTGAAAACTACTTTATTTCAGGGAACCCCTCAGCTCTGGTGCTCTATACTGGACAGCACAGGTCCCAAATAGATTATTGGGAGGATGGTAAATATGAAATCATAGCATACCTAGGAGTCTATTTTATGAACCCAGGGAAAGATGATGGTATCATGGACCAGAGTGGTTGCAATCATGATTATTAAGAGGCGGTCAAATTCTAGGTATAATATTAAGGTAAAGCCATACGTTTTTGCTGTTGAATCTACTTTAAATTTGGGGGGAAAAGTGAAGTTAAGTATAACTCCAAATTTTTTCTAGAGTTACAGAAATATTAGAATTTCACTTTTGTAAAGCCATGATGACTATTTAAAGAACAGGTGGAGATAAGTAGATGAAGAGTTCAGATTTGTATTTATAAGAAGCCTGATAGACAACCACAGTAAGCAGATATAATTCTGGATATACAAATCTGAGTTCAGATAAGTTTAGGCTGGAATATAAATTCAAGATTCTTTAACATATTTCAAAGTCTTGAGACTGACTAAACTCACATAGAAAATAAATGACCATATGTATAAGAATCAAATTATTACTCTCTGGAGAGAAATCATCCAAGGAAATAGAAAAGGTAAAAGAAGAAACAAAATAAATTGATGTTATAGAAGCCAAATGACACACTTGTTTCAAAAAAGAGGTAACAATTATTTGATAAATGCTACTGATAAGTCAAGTAAGGCGAAAGCTAAAAACTGACTTGATTTTGACAATACAAGTGCTACAGGTGATCCTGAATTAAGTTGTTTTAGTGGAGCAGTTGGATAATAGTCTAATTGGAGTGGTTTTGTGAGAAAAGATGAAGAGAACAGACTTCTTTCATGGACAGGCAAAGCCCACATAAAGATAATTTTTCAAGAAATTTTACAGAAAAATGTATAGCACCTAGAAAGAGGTAAACATTACAGCAATTTATATGTTAAGGGTATATAATATAACTGATAATGCATTAGAATAACACTATTAATATCAGAGAATACATTTCATATATTACATAATTCATCTTTCTTACATTTCAATGATAATAAGCCAAATTTTAAATATACTTTCTTGTTATCTCCTTTACTTCATTTAATACTCAATTTTTACAGTTTCTTCTCCAGAAAAATGTAGGCTATAGCCCATTTTTCACCTAGGAAGTTTAAAACTTTTATATGTGTCTGTATATACACAGATGAATACATAGATATATACAAATATTTGTGTGTATATACATATATATTTCTATACATACACATGTACATACGCACATAGATATTAATATAATCTCTGTTATGAGACAAAATCAGAGGGTTGAAAAAATTTATCTCTTAGTCCCCAGACTGTTTCTATGGCCTCTTTTGAGATTTGCTTTATTCATTGGGAACAGGTATTTGAAGAGGTATTGCTTATCTTCACCTGTCACTATGACTCATGAAGCTAATCTTTTTATGATCCTTTCTCCTTCACTAAAAAATATGTTTAACACATTAATTTGAATTATTTACCAATTAACAGGTTAATGAAGATTTTTCTCTATCTCAGCCTTTTAGAAAATTTTGTTCCTTAGTCCATTTTCCCCGTAGAAATGATTGCCTTGTCTTTTTTCAGTTTTGCTAATTTATACCATACTAAACAGAAATTAGAGCAGCCAAATTTTTCTCATAAAAAGCCGAGAACACTACATTATTATTTATTTATGTGTAAATAAGGTTGTTGACTGGAAATTTAATCTCATTGAGTATTCATTATCACATGAAAAAAAATTAAAATTTCACAACATGATTAGGACAACCATTTCAGTTTGGTCCAAATCAGCACTGTCTTAGGCCATTTAAAAAAAGAAAGTATCCATATATGCCAAAATTGTTTTACAGTTTCCAGGAAGATGAACTTATAACTGTTTTTGAATTAATATAAAATGTTAAGAATTGATGGCCTAGTTTCAAACAAGTCAATAAATCACATTTTTTTTTGGCTACGTATTTGTTTCTAATGCCTGACTTTTTCAATTAGTTCTATCAACATACTTTGTAAGTAATTACTAGCTGAAAATCAGTTTATTAGACCTCATAGGAGACAGAAACTTAAATGGCATATTGAAATGTGATTACTTCTCTGAGGGAGTTTACAATTTAGTGTTGGGGAAAGAAGAACAACAAAACACACTCCCTTGAAACAGGAATGTAATACAAGGCAAATGTGACAAAGGTTATAAATCTAGTATAAATTACTGTACATTTTTCTGTTAAAAAGTTAGTAAGAGAATTATAAATAGAGAGATGTCCCAAACTGTATAAGTACGTACTAAGTTGACAGACATACTATTTTAACATTAGCTCTTATTCACATGCAAAGATAAATACCACTTTTTGTGTACTTATTATTTCAGAATAAAAAATGTCTGGGGTATTTCATAAAGCTTTAATTTAAAAATCAATTTAATTTATTAGTTCTTTAATTATGTTTCTACAGTCAAAGTTAAATTATTTTTTCACCCTTCATGATTATATACTTTATTGTTAGGCAATTATATCTTTAAAAAGTCTAGACTATGTTTTTAAAAAAATACATTACTTATAATTATTATGTACAAACTCCATTCATAGAATTACTATTGTCTTTCTTAATTGCAATGCATTTCAATATACTTAGGTTAGGTTCATTATGTTTCCAAAATATATAAAATCTAAAATTTAAGTTTTAAGTTTAGTCTTAGGAAAAAAAAGTCCATAAAGGTCATTTTGCTAACTCACTGTATCTCCACAGTTTTCCCAGGTATAGAAAATTAACAACATTAAATAAATACTTATTACTTTTAAACTTTCACTTAAAATCAAGGTCAATAATATATATTTCCTTGAGCTTGAAGTATAAAAAAAAGACATTATAAAAACAACCTGCTGCCATTTAGGTAGAAGAGCTTAAAAAAGTTGATAATAATGTTTATAGTAATTTAACTTCATACTCTATCATTATAAAGGATTAATAACAGTTTGATATTTTTAGTATAAAACAGAACCATGACATTTTTTTATTAGCTAATTTTGCATGTTTTAAAAGCATGACATTTAAAAAATATTTTTGAGAAGCCAAATGTTTGCCATTGGTACTTTAAAAAATAATAACAAGAAACAAATGTTAAGTTCAAACTAAAACTATGGACTTTTTAACATACTTAATTCTGGGGCCCAAAAAGACAACTACTATAGAAAAAGAATCTTTCTACTTAAAAAATATATGTTATTAATGAATATGTTGTTTTCCTAGAAACTTCCCAACCTGGCTCCTATGGAGCTGCAGCATGTACATCCAGAGAAGTAACATCAGGGTCTGGTGAGGCGGTCTCTTCAGTGCCTTCTTGAATTTTCCCCCCTTTTAGCAGTGTTGAAAATAGGTCTGGAAAAGCATAGGAAAGCTATATCAAATTTTCCTTAGGAGGTTTTTTTCCATACTGTTTTAGCAACGTTGCTTGGTAAAGTGTTATATGATATAACATTACATATTCATTTTCACTAATGAGTTCTCCCATGTAAAATTAACAATATCCTCAAGATAAATATAATTACATTGTGTTAACTCAAATCAGGCTTTTTAAAAATATATATATATGTGTGTGAGCCAAATCAGAATGATCCTTAGAACTATGCATACATAAAAATGATTTCTAAGGAAAACTGAACTATTTACAACAGTATCCTTTATACAAAATGAAATATGATACTTCAGAACTATCTAAGACTTGATGTGCAATCTTTATAATGTGAATTTTCTATATTATTCAGATGTTATATGCTCTTACACAGTCTAGAAAATATGAAATGCATTTTAAATAAGGATAAATAAGAATTATTTTCATGTATACTACATAAAATTGTTTTGCATGTACATGTCATACATATACTTATATATGTGTACTTATCAAAAATGAAAATATTACTAATTATAATTCTAATTTTGAATGAAAAAGATGATTGTATGTTGGCAGATATATATCATCCTTAATTTGTTCAAGTGAGTAGTGTAAGTTACAACATAAAAAAACATTTTTACTTGATTTCTCTCCATATTGAATATATGACATGTAGTAACACAATTAATGATTTAGTTGCAGTTGTTTTCTAAATTTATTAAAATGCTGTGAGTATTGTCTTCAGGTTTAGTGAAAACGAACATAGTAGTAATAAATATTTTAAAAAGAGAGGTTGCTAAAACAGTAAGCACTAATCTAAGTGCTCTCAGTGTTACTGGATTATTTAAATTTGTACAGGCTTGAGTGGACATTAGAGAACCAATATAAAATTATTTTAATAATTGTACTACAAATGAAAGTGGCTACAAAATATAAATGGTACCACCACCCTTTATGGTGCTAGTATATAAAAAGGAGTAATGAAGAAGACTAAGTTTTATAGTGCTAAGAACAAAGATAATGTTTAAGGCTATCATGTGTAAAGAAGTTTTTTCTAATACGTATTTTCTTATTTAGGAGTGACAGTTCTTCAGGAAAAGATGTTTGAATTATATGATTCATTTAAGTACTTATTTTGTTAATACTTATTTCAATTTCATTTTTTTATCTAATTATACTTTCTTAAATTCATAACTTTTTAAAATTTCATTAAGATTTAAAAATATTTAAAAATAGTATAAATACAATAAATTAATTTTTACAAATATTCCTATACCCAGTTATAATATGACTATGACACAGTTATATATATAGTAAAATTATAGATACTTGACGTGTAGTTTAACAAACACAAAATCAATTGAAATATCTATTTCTGCTTGATATATTTTATCTAATTATTTAGAAACCATATTTGTTTATTTCAAAACCAGTTAAAATATAATAAAGTATGCTGCAAAAATAGTTCTAAAAAACAAATTATCACTTAGGAAAATGATAATTTACAACTGAGATTAGAAAACACAAATGCGTTAATGTAATTTCTTTAATAATAATGGCAGAATAAGATGAAGTGAAAATTTATCTTTAACAACAAATTCTAAAAACAGAAATGAAGACTACAGTTGTAAGAAAGGAAAATCTGGTAGATATTAACCTTATTAACATGATACTTAAGTTAAAAAATCAAAATAGTCTAGTGAGTTATAATGAAGTATTACATTTATAAATAACTGTCTTCGTGGCTTAAATATTTGCAACTTTATTTCCTCCTGTGAATAAAACTCATTAAAACAAAAATATATTTCATTTTTTGAAAGGGAAATTCTATTAATAAATTATTTTAATGTGAATCATACAATACAATATTGTGGGGGAAAAAAACCCTATGATTTAACAACAGAAACTTCTAAGGTGAAGGTGTTCACCAAGATAATATTGCAGACATTTAAAGAAAATAATTTAAAATTGGACAATCGGAAAACCTGTTGAATTGAAAGTATGCTCACGGACAACTGGCTGTGACAAAAGGCATTTAAGGTAATATCTTATAAGAGACAAACTACAGTTTAAAGGAAAAGTGAAATTTTCTATGTGTATTGGATGCCCAAGTATTAAGATGAGTCAAATGAAGCAAGAGAATGATAAGCTCATGAACACTTAATTATAAACTTCGTTCTAGAATAAAATAAAGATTAATACAATCAGGTGGTTATTAAAACATTTTAAAGTTCCCAGTCAATATCTAGCTTAGAAGGCAATAGAGAACCATCAGAAGACAACTGATGTCACATGAAGATACTGAGACCATCCTGAATTTAACAGTGGCATACAAAATAATTCTGCAAAGCAGCAGGTAGAAAGGAGGAAACTACAATAACTAAAAAAGATTCTCTGGTGAAATAATTATTTGGAAAACCTGAAATAATCAAATTTAAATGTCGTATGTATACTTGTGCTGGATTGGTTATTGTTACAATTGAAAAATATTTCAGTCTTTAAAATGTCATTTTAACTTAATGTTATATGCCCCTATTTTTTGGTGAAATATATCATGGGACATCTTTCTCCTGTGGACACTTTAGATATAAACCTACAGTGAAAATATAATATGCGACAATGGGAGAAGATTATGGTAGAAAAATAGGAATATTTTCTGATGATTTGCCATGGCAATTACTGGAAGTCTCTCAGTAAATTTCCAAATCTAACTCAATATGAAGATTCCAGGTATGGGAATGGGCAGGGGTAAGAGATGATCAAAGTGCTTGCTGGTTTTGAGATACTTTCAGGTATTAACAAAGCTGGGTCCTTAAATCTGGGAGATGAAATGATACCAGTCCATCCTCACCTCTTGTCCCTGTTAGGAGTCAGCAGTAACCATGGAATACTAGGACTTTCGACTCTAAATGTTCTATCCTAAGTAACTCCAGTGCACTCCTGGTGAACTAACTGCTTTTCTGACCTAAAAATAAAGCAAAACAATATTCTAAGAATAAGTTTCATCCAGCTGGTTGTATGGCATGATACTAAAGATATTCAGAATTGCCCAGAATAGAAGAAATTAAAGATATAAAAATAATAATTACATATAATAATGACAGAAGGTGAAATAACACAAAGTCATGGTAAGATGGGAACTAGGAGAAGGCAGACACCTCAAAAACACAGGGTCACAAAATAAATCTTAAAAGATAAATAAAATTTCTCAGCTCTAAGGTTTTAAATGTTACTATGATATTTTAGTATTTTAAAAAGACTTGAAAAAAATTAAGGTATTTTCAGGTTCTGATAATGGTAGATAGAGTATGTTGGACTAAGTTGTCTGATAATAGTAATAAAGTCTGGAGTACGGGTTTGCTTGTGAGGAAACTGGAAGAAGACTTAAGGGAGGCAGAAGCTAAAAGAGCTAAGATCCTTGAGAGAAAAGTATCGCACTGGTGGAGTGCCACATTTTAGACATCCCATCTACACAGAGGGCATTCCTCTGACTATAAGACAAGGAGTGGGGTGGCTGAAAGGGGATCAAAAGAACTCAAGCAGAAAGCTACAACTTTATTGATCCCCTACCGAGGAATCTGAGTTTGGACTTTTGGCTTTCAAAGCAGCTAGAAATTGAGGATGGGGTGCAGTTCTGGAGAGCCAGAGAAAGGGGACATTCAAAAACTGTGTATGTAGACAAACTCTTCCAAACTTAGCTAACTCAAACTGCCCTATTTCTGGGCAAGACAAAAAGCACCTCAGAGGAAAACAGCTGAAAGCCTGAAAGAACATAGTAGAGATTATAGTAGCCACCCACCCTAAAGGAGGTTTGCAGTTCAAGTCTCAACAAAATACAGAAGTTTTGTAAACACTCTGGCTTTCCATTGAAATACCAGTAAAGTCATGTCTTGGGAATAAAGAACTCTCCAGAATAAGAGATTGACTGTACAACTAAGTGCAAAACCATAATAGACTGAAATAGCCCTAACATAGCATAGCCTAAAACCAAACCTTCAAAAAAGTCAAGGTGGTATGTGAATAATTTAACTGTCTGCTAGAAGAAATTTTAAGTTTTCAGAAAAAAAATACAATATCTAGAGTCTTTAAAAGAGTTCATCCATAATATCCACTATATAATAAAAAATTACTAAATAAGTGAAGAAACAAATGTGAACTAGTATCAAGAGAAAAATCTGTCAGTTGAAACACATACACAAAACAGATGTTGAAATTAGTGGCGCAGACTTAAAAATAGTTATGATAAATCTGTTAAAGAATCTGCAACAAAAAATGACTATAATGAATGATGATATAAACATTTCAGGAGATATAAAAACTATAAAACAAAACAAAGCAACCAAGAAGAAACTGTGGAACTGAACAATGCATTATGGGAAATAAAAAAAAATCCACTGGGTGTGATTAAAAACATATTGGACAAAACAGAAAAATGGACCAGTAAACTTGAAACACAGGTTAATAGAAATCATCCACATCAAATTATAGAAGAAAAAAAAAAGATTTAAAAAAAAATGAAAAGGAAATAGGATTTCAATGACGTGAGGGCCAGTATGAAGATATCTTACAGATATATTTTTGAAGTCCCAGATAGAGAAAAGACAGAGATCAGGGCAGACATATTATTTGAAAGAATGATGACAAAATTATTTTCTAAATTTAATCACAGAGGAACATACCCACAGATTCAGGAAGCTCAGAAAATTCCAAGCAAGATAAATAAGAACAATAATGCTTCCTTTAAAAATTCTGAACTTGGGAGATTCTAATTACAGACATCGTTTGTTTGTTATGTACCAAACTAAAAATTAATAAGTCAATTATTTTATAAATGGATATAAAAGTAGTAAAGTCATAAGTGTAATTTGTGATGAATTTATTTAAGAGCATTAAATTCTGGAAAGTACTAGAGATTTAAGTTATTTGAAAGTCTAGGGCATGGAATTAAAAGGATAATCACAACTTTAAAGTACTTCTGTATAGGACTTTATAGTACATTCTACAAAGTATAAATATTACAGTTGAACGAACGATGTTCATGAGTTGGTTTGTTTCTTTTTGCATATTTTATAAATACACTTTTAAAACATCATTGTTCACATTACACTATTCCTCTTTAGGATTGGTTGTAAATACTGCATTGTTTTTCTTGGTTTGTCAGAGTAGGATGAAGATATGGAATCTCTCTCTTAATGAAATATTTAGCTAATGATCATTAAACTTGTATAAATATTGCAGCTCAAAGACACACATGGGAAACAGTTAAAAAGTAAGGGACATGGAGAAGTTCTGAGAGCTAGTAAAGGGCACAATCAGACAATTTATGAAAAAAAAATATATCAATGGTTAATTCCAATGACTAGCAAGCAAAATATTGCAAATCAAAAACATTTTTTAGTCTATTAAATTGGCTAATATAATAAAATCCAATATTAATGCTCTATTATGTTCCAAAAAACAATTGAGTAAAATGTAGAGTTGCATCGTTGACAAGTTTATAAAATGAGGGTGAGCTTGCTGTAAAAATGAAAATCATTTCCAAATGTGTAATACCAATATTTGCATTATTTCAAGCAATCATACTGCAGGATTTCACCTTTTCAAAAGAAATTACTAGCTTTGATGATGCATATTCTTATACAGTGTTGATGGAAGTATATTTATTAATATCATGCTCAATATTTGCTAAGTAATTTTTTACAGTTGTGAGCAAAGCATATAAAAATCTCTACCTTTGTACAACTCACTGCTTTTTCTAGCAGTGATTGGAATCAAAAGCCCAAATAAGACCATGTGTGTATGTGAGTGTGTGTGTGTGTTGAGGTATGGGAATGCAAAATTTCATAATATTCAAATATTCATTAAAATATTGGTAAGTACCATGAGTTTTACTGTAAGAAATCTTAAACTTGTTTTGTTCTCTACATTAAAATACTACATCACCTCAACTTACTTCGGAGCCTTTTTCATTAATTGTTATAAAAATTTTGTCATAAAACACTAGAGTATTAAAGCCATTTCTTAAAAATAATGACAACTATTGTCTGGTTATTTCCTGTTGTATGACAAAATGATCATCACAGTACTGTTTGTGGTAGCATAAAATAGAAACAAGTATCTATACTCTCTCGCTGTCTAACTCCTCAATTCATTACTAGTTGTTTCACATTTTAATTATATGCTGATAAGCATCTTTGGAAAATATTGTTTCCTACTAACCATGATACCATTTTATTATACCTAATAAAATTGACACAGATTCTTTAAGTTATCTAAAAATGCAATCTATTATCAAATTTACCTACATATCCAATCAAGATCTACATTTTGCAGTTAGTTATGCCACTATTTTTAAAATCTGAACTTCTCTTTTCCACAAATATTTCATCTAGTGATTTTAACACCTTTTGACAATATTTACTGAATTAAATATTCCATTAAGTTTTGGATTTTCTAACTATCTTTCCTTCTTTATATAGAAGGTATTTTTCTGAAATGAGCAGCTCTCCCTTATGACCGAAATCACTTGATTACCTAGAAATAGAATTCCTACTGGAAAAGGAGCATAAATGCTAATTATTTTCTTTCAGTACAAGTTTTCAGAGGAAGGATTTGGTATAGCTATCATCAAATATAAGACTTTTCCCCCCTCCCTTCTCTCTTCTCTCTCTCTCACTCGCACATTGTTGCATTCTTTCTCTCTCACATCAAGGCAGGCTGATTAATTCTAATATACTTAATACATTTCAATCAGATTTAGTCATTATTCTTTTTGATACTCAAATTTTCATAATCTTGGTCAATAGAAGCTTCTCAAACTTGGCTTCTATGTTATCACAAATATATACACAGTGTATTAAAAGTTATGACTTTTCAGTGACCTGCAAAATCATTTCTGAAAGCTGAGTATTCTGATTTACTCTCATCAAAGAGTTCTATGAGGGCACTGAGAAATTAGCCATTGCTAATTCATGACAATCATAAATATTTTAACAACTTGTGTTAGGAGAAAAACAATCATCATAAAAATACATGATTTAAAAATGATACATTTAATTTTCTAAACATTTGTTAAGTTTTAAAAATTTAACCAAACACATGTATTTGAAAATAGTAATGTCATAATTAATATAAAAAGTAAACATGTAAAATGATTTATGTAGTTAACTATGTTCCTTTGCCTATTTATTTATGATCTGGGGAGAGAAATAAGTGCCTACTGACTTTCAACTATCACATAATTTTAATCAATTTTAGAAAGTAATGTGTTCTCACTAATGTTAATCATGAAATAAATTAAATTTGCATAAATAATAATAATGACACCAAGTTTTCATTATTTATATTTTCATACCTTTCTAGATAAAATTACATATATAATCTTTAGTCTTAAAGTAAAATATAAGTAGTCTGAATAAAGACAGTATTGTTGGATATTTGTTTTACAATTAACTTGTTTTTCTTATACAGATAATGGCCTTAAAGAATTCTGGGCAGAAAGCATGGCTTGAAGTTAATGTCTTTTGGTAAGCCATAAAATTTTGAATTAAATAAAACTGTCTTTCTCTTACATTCTATGCAAAAGTAGTATCTCGAATTCTACTCAAAACTAGAACAAATTATTTTTATTCAATAATACATGTAAGTTTTAATTATTTAGATTTTCATTTCAGAGAACAAGTGAATTTGTTTAACTTGAAGCTATTTATGGACCTTTTTTTTTCATTTTAATGGGGGTGGTCTTCCTGAAAACACATAAATATACATATATGTGTAGTAAAATTTATAAACATACTAAAATAATATAGACACATGCACAATCATAAAAAACTATAAAAAGTCTTCCTTAAAGGTTTCTGTAAAAAATTGAATTGCAAATAAATGTCTACACATCAACACAAAGATAGCTTATTTAAATGGAAATATGTTTGTGGGTTTGTTTGTTTGTTTCTCTAGAACTTAATTGATCAAGAAGAGTTTGACAATAGCTTTTAAGAAATGAGAACAGGTCTTTGGCACTAAATAGGCATTTACTTAATATATTATAAATTGTATAAATGAAGGCACATTTTCATTTTGTTCAATATTTTCTTATACTTTCTATACACTGTAATGTAATGAAAGGGGATTTTTCTAATTATCTGATAGGTAGATGAGAGTTATACCCTTAAATTCTTTATACTTTTCATCACTTAATCATTATTTTTCATCGATTAATTTAGTTTTATTTTAAAATTTAAATTTAAACATCTTTTGTTGTAGGAAGACATGTCACTAACAAAGAAAATTCACATAAATATAAAACTCTTTTTGTAAATGTTTTTAATATTTTCCTCCACCAACCATTTCTCATTATGAGAAGCAAAAGATAAAATAGATTTCTTTTGCCTTTTCCCTGTTTCCTTTACTTAATTCGTAATGAAAGTACTGTGTATACTCTTTATGAAATCTTTGCCTACTTCTAAGTCATGGTATTCTATCATTTCTGTTTCCTAGAAGCTTTATGGTTTTAACTTTTATATGCTACTTAAAAATATTTTTAATGATTATTTCAATCAAATAATTGAAAAAGTGGCAAATAAAAATGACAAATTACAAAGCTACACTCAGAAATGTACTATAATTTTATGCCCTCCTTTTATTCTTCTATGAAATATGATAATACTTGGTAAAACAGTATGGAAAATAAAAATAAAATATCCCCACTGTACTTATTAACACAAAGAGCTTGCAGCAAAGTGATGTGCCAAAAAGAAATATTAAGAAAAGTATTATTAGAGATGGACACGCATTTCCACTTCGGCCAAAGGCATAGCTTTTACAGCTATAAAACTTTAAATAGGACCCAATAGCTAAAAGTTATTACAGCCAATTATAATCCCTGTGCTTCAATAGACTGAAGAAAGATAGTTTCTCTTATTGAAATACACATAGATATAAAAAATAAAAGAATTCCTTAAAGCTAAATTAAATGAAGTGCCTAAATGAGTCATTTTTAAGCAAGAGACAACATTCCTTTTTAGATGATATCAATGTGCTTTTATGAATTTTTATGGAATCTATTATCCTGTCACAAACTTTAATTGAATTCTTCCTAAAACTTTTTGTTATATATTTAAGATATAAATGTATAAATTTAATCTTTTCTCTCAAATCTAAATCTATGAGCTTTTGTCATTCTCAAAAAGATTCTTTAAGTTGAACTTCATTATACTTCTTCATATTCTTCCTGCTTTGTAGAGCAATACTCTAATATAATATTTAATTATTTACTGTTGCTAGTAATGTAAAAGTATATTACATAGCTGTAAAGAATAGCCCCCTTTTTTTTTTCAATTACATACTTATTAAAAATAGCTATATTCTACTGTGGCTAGTATTTTATTTATTTATTTATGACAGATAACAGATTTAATTTTATGTTAACTATAAAATTTGCATATATTAAGAAATGGTGACATGGATATTTTAATAAAGCTTTTTTTTTCATTTGATTTATGGCAAAAATTAATTCAAGATGTATTAAACTTATTATGTAGTATTATGAATAAGAAACCCCTCTGTTACCATAGAAACTTGTTTATTAGTCAGAAACCTAAATATGTCAGAATATGAAATAAAATAATGAATCAAAACTCATACATTATCCTTTCAAATCACTACAACAGTTTTTTTGGGTCATCACCCATATATAAGCTAGAATCAAAATATTTTTAAAAATAAATAAATATTACTAACTGTATATACAATTAGAATAAAGATTGGTAAAATCAATTGAGGTATTCTATCTCAAAAAAAATGCTAAATAATTCTGAAAGCACCATTTCATAAAATCAAGACATTTATGTTTATTTCCATAAAATACTAAATTATTTTTTAAGATTTCAAAATAGTTAACTAATTTTCTGTTTTCCCTAGTAGAGATTGCAAAATATCTCAGTGAGACTAATAGTAAGCCATGAAAGTTTTACAGTCATAATTTTTTTTTTCCCTAGTAGTGTACAACTGAAATCTCAGGGTCATTTGCTCTATAAGCTCAACATTAACCTTCTTGATGGGAACCTGTAAAAAATGCTCTGTTTCAGAACCTCTTTAAAAAGAGTTGCTGGCACATATTTTTGACTAAGTTATTTCTAGATTCCATAAATATACCTGATTTTTTAGAAAATTGGAGTAAAATCTTCCCCCATTTTTTATACGTACTTTCAAACCCATGTTCGAAATGTGAAATGTGTATTTATTTTCCCTAACAGAATATTAAATCCAACTATAAATTACTTAAAATATTATTAAAACCCTATTTCAAAAAGCATTAGGTCCCAATAAATTGTACACTACAGTATTTTTAATGTATTTTTACTCATCTCTTTCCTGCCTTGCTTATTGCCCCCCATCACTGAAAGAATTCTATAATATGAAGAAATTTTCACCATCAGGCAATGCCTCTGTATATTAATTATCACTGATATAATACTTCTCATAATTTATTATAGAATAACTTTTGAAGTCTTAATGCTAAGGATTTAAAAGTACACTTCTTTGTGTTTTAATAACATTAGCTATAAAAATTTAATATGTGAATTTAAAATATAATTTCACCCAGTTGGAAAAGTATAGTGTTAGTTGCTTTTTCCCTCCAAAACCTATTTCAACCTCTATCTAGCATATGTGTAAATTTAGAAATAAATCATAGTCTGTTGTGTGCCAATCTCTATTCACTGTAAATCTCAAGCTTGATTAGGTCATCAAAGTAATTTAGTGGGTAATGACTATGGAGATGGGGAAAGAAGTGAAGCAGAGAAGAAGGAGAGAGGTAGGGAGAGATAGAATAAGGAGGGTGAGGGGAGACTAGAAGAACAGTAAAATAGAAAATAGAATATTATTTTGATGATTTTCTAAAAATAGGTTTGTATGTGTATTGGATTGCTAAGTAAAAATTATTCATTCACAAATACTAAATTTCCACACTTTTGGAGGTTCCTAAGCATAATAATACACAAGCCAATTAATAAAACATACTGATTTCTCATTTTGCAAATCTTTTTAACTGGATACTTTTAAATTGGAGTCTTCTTGTATTTGTTGTTTGCCCAGCATTTCTAACTCATTGGCCCCTCTGGTTCTGGGGATATATAATAATAATAGAGTTTTTCCCAGGTAGTAATATGTCTTTTAATCAAAAAGACAGTCTTCTGTGCATCCTGCCATATTAAACCCAACTTAGCTCTTATCTTATGAGAAGAGCTCTTTAAATCTCTTACTCCTTACTAACTCCATACTGATCCATATCTCTTCTGTTCTCCCTGTGGTTCACTGTTTTCTCTATGGTCCCTTCAAAAGTCCTACAGACCTTCAATAAGTACAGGATCTTTATTAACCTATCAACTAATGGCAACAATGCTACTATGTTAATATTACCAAATTTAGTAAAGATGACATAAAAAAAGAAAAACCTAAAAGAGAGAACTAATTACTCCCTGCATTTACAATTATGACAATTATCAATTATGTTTATATTCCTTTCTCCTTTACAGTGGTCAAAATCACAATTTCTGTCTCTAGTCAGATATCTGTTTACAGACAACCAATGCGGATTGGTTCCCTAAGACTATGTTCTCAAGCTTCTAAATTAAAAAGTAAATTTAAAAATGCCTTTTAGATAACCCTGGAACCAAAGAATTCAAATATGTGCACAACATTCTTTACCATCCACAAATATGAATTATATCTATTCTCTGTCTTCTCTTTCATTAGGACTTAAATACTTCAAATCTTTCTACGACTCAATTAATAGCATTTAAATAATAAATTATCTTTAAAAATATGACATATATTTAAAACCACATTGATATACAAAGTATCTATAAAATTTTAATTTATTAAAGGCCTGCATTTCACCATATGCATCTCTAGAATCACACAAGACTATACGCATTCATACAATTGGTGGTTTCTCTTATTTCCAAAATTCTTTCTTCACCTGTAAAACCAGGACAAAACAGTACATATTTCATAGGGGTCTTTTTCAATCAAATGGAATTAATGTATATAAATGCTGGTAAGCACAATAAGTGTGTGCTATCATTATTATTAATACTACTATCGCTACAATTGCTACCATTATCAACATCATGTGAGAGGGCTATGACAGTATAAAAGAACAAACATCTATTGGAGTGGGACCCATCTTTATTTAAATATTGACTCCCTGAGAGAGAAATGCTGGTAGTAACATATTTTCTTATAGTTTATATGTTTCAGTTTCATTATCTATAAAATGAGAATAACAATAAATGAGAATTTTTATGAGAATTAAATTTCAAAATATATGTAAAGTAGTAGGCACCCAGTAGGTGTTCCTGGAATTTATTCTATTTGTCATGACCCATTCTAGCCAAATAATAACAATTTAACCATTCCTATGCATTAAGCCAGTAAGTCCATATTGTCCACTAGGAAACAATAGCTTTCTTCAGTAAATATGAATTGGATTAGCCTAAATTACTTTATGCATCACTTATAGAAAAGAAGCCTCTTATTATCATTAAAATAGAAATAATAATTAACATATATGAATAAAGGAAACAAAATAAACAAGTATTTGAATATATGCAACAGTTTCCTTACATTAAATTTTAACTGTTAGCTTCCATGGTTTACTTTAAATTCTTTTTCCCCTTTTTGTCTTTAAAGAAGATGTATCTTATTCCTTTACAGTGCTTCTAGTTTTAAAAAGCCTATGTCTTGATATATCCATAATTTTATAAATTTTTAGATTCTAGTCTAAATATGAAAACGTTGCTAACAAAAAATATTTAATGGAATTATCTGTCTAAAGGTTTTGTTTCTTCTTAAAACTAATATCTTTCACTAATTTAAATATATAATTTCGCTGAATTGAAATCTGATTCTTTGGCCTCACAACTTTCTCAAAATCTGACAAAAGAATTTAGATGACCTTTAGTGTACTTTTAATTTCTATTTCTATAACAGAAAATGTAGAAAAAATTAAACTAGGTAACTTTACTCTATGATATGCATAAATCTTCATAGTTTCCTGTCAAACAAGAAGATTCTGTCAACTCTCCTTTCTTTGTGAGTAATACCTTGTATACTTTGATAGAAGTGTCTGGACTAAACTCTTGTCATGTTGCCATTTACCTCTGTCAAAGTAATTTCTTCATAAATTTAACCAAGTTCAGTTCTCTGTTACATCTGTTCTTTTTAAACCACAAACAACTTGAAGAGCTGAAATTAATTTTGTCAGAAATTTTTTAGTTTAATATTTGTTTCAGAAGCCAAAATTCTAAACAGATTCATTTGAATTCAGGTACTTTTATCAGTACATCTGAAGCTGCTGTTCATAACTAGAATGATTTTCCAGCTAAAAGCATGGTATTTTTATATAATTTAACACTTTCCTAAATAGAGAACCACTCATTTATCATTGATCAAGAAAATTAAGTAGTTTTTTAAGAATTGCATAAAAACAGACATCAGTATCTCCAGATGCTAATTACTCTAAGGACCATTTCTTAACTTCCATAATTGAGGATGGGTTTCCTCTATTACAACATAGTACTCAGCATTTTTTGCATCAATACACTATCTCACAATATTGGAATTTGCTATCTCTTGCTAAGCTATACATTTTATGAGGACAAATCTGTTGTTTTCACTATTGAATGGCAATTAATTCCTGACTTAGAAGGCTTGCTCACCAGTAATTTATGCACTTCAATGTGATGGGACCATCTATTAGGGCAAATGAATTTTATGTTATACTTACAGTATTATGAAAAGATTGTATTATGTATATTTAATGACTGAATAGTGTAAAAAATGAAAATCTTAATTTCTGTCATGTTGAATTTCTGATCAAGGTGATGTTATAATCCCTTGTTTTGATAGTCCTCTATTTAATAAGAGAGAAATTGATACCACTGACAGTAATGATGAAGATAAAAGAAAAAAAAAGTTTTGAAAGGTAAATCATATTTTTTTCTTTTTAAATTTTCCAGTATTTAATTTTATATGCTCCATTCCTATTCAAAATTATTTAAACTTATTTAAGATGGCTTCTTTTTGCTTTAGATTTCTTGTGTTCCAGTTCTTAGGCATCTAAACTGAGATATCCTATATTCAGTAAAGGAAAGATAATAGAAGGTAGAAAAACCAATGTCAAAATGTGAAAACAACATTTAAATCAATAACATGAAATGCTTAGATAAAATCCTTTAAAAAGTTAAAAAAAAACTGCTTTAGCTTTAACGGCAAAACTTACTCAAGTTGTACATAGAGTCAACCATTACTAGGTTATAGATTCATTTAAATGACACAATATGATCAATTTTCTTATTAGAAATTGTTTAGTCTTTTATTAAAAATATTTAAAACATATCAAAACTTATAATAATATAAAACAGAAGAATTTGCCCAGCACCATGTCTAAACAAATGTTAAACTTTGATTTTATTAATTCCATATCTTTTGGTTCGAAAAAGTAATATTTTACAAATATCACTAAAGGTCACATCCTCTGCTCCATTCCATGGGTATGCTCAAAGATAACTACTATCTTAAAGTTGGTCTATATTTTCATATTTTACTGTATATATTCATATTTTTTCTATTGAAATAAATGTTCTTAAGAAGTTAGAGCCATCAACATTTTGAAAATGACTGTTTTTTTTTCAGTAAAATAGGATTAACTTTAAAAAAATAAGATGTGGTTTTAGTGTCTTTGAATTAAAAAATTTAATTTGAATGAATAGATACCATTCACTTTCTGATCTATAATCACAATATATGAGTTTTAAATAAAATATTTAACTCATTCTTGATATATTCATTATACACTCCTTTGATTTAATAGAAAATTTCTAAAATTATAGTTAAATAAATAGTATTTCTAACTATATGTGTTGAATGTATATAAAACTAATATTTTAATATACTAGCCATCAGCATTTCCCCCTATATACAGCTTGACTTTTAGGGAAAAAAAAGGTTGAAATGTCATCAGCATATTTTAAGCAAATATATTAAAAACAATTCATAAGGTATTCAGAAGCACAAAATATTATAAATGCAATGGAAATGAGATAGAACTTAAGATAAAAACAATGGTCTTTCAATAAATAATAATTGTGCTTCTGCTATAAGCCAGGATTTTGCATAGAATGGTAAACCAGATAGACTTCAAGATGCTTACATTGCTTTAAAGAAACAGTAAACAAATGTCAGAGAGAAAGAATGGCGGGTAAAAGGATAAAGAATGATAAATTCAGAAGGTAATTTTAGACACATTAGGTGACATTTGAGCGAGGGATGAATGATGTAGGAAAAAGCCAGGCGAAAACTTTAGCAAGGAATAAATAAGACAGAGAAAAGAACAAATTTAAAGGCAAGTTCAAAAAGCAGCAAGAAAACAAGCATGGCTGGAGCAAATTAAACAACAAAGGAAATGGTAGATGACTGGTGGAGAAGTAGAATGAGCCTGGTCATGTGGAACCTTGAAGGATATATTAAGCCCTTTGAACTTTGTAATTTTAAAGGATCACTGTTATGACTGTGGGAAGAACAAGGCAGAAAGCAGAAAGAAGAAAGACCAATTATCAAGCTATTGCTAAGCCAGGACTAAGATGGTAGTAGTAAAGATGTAAGGAAGTGTTCAAATTGAAGCTATATTTTGATGGTGGAGGGGAAACAAGTCTGACTCCTGCAGCTGTTGCCTGAAAAATTAGGTAGATTATGGCTCTAATTTACTGAGACTAGAAAAATGGAGGAATAGGGTTTTGTTTTTGGTGGGTAAGAGGATTCAGTAGTTCTTTATTGGACAGAACTTTGAAGTTTCCATTAGGAATCTAAGTGGTGATGTCAGGTAATTAGATACAGAAGCCTGGCATTCAGAGAAAACATTAGAGGGAAAAATAAAAATAAAAACTTCTAAATTAATGTTATTTTAACCATCAACTAGATGGATCACCCATTATTATTGATAGAGCAAAGGCCAATAAAGTAGAAGAAAATATATACAGAGAGTATAAAAACCAAACCTGGAAGTCAAGTGAATGTAGTACTTACAATCTAGAGAGGCAACAATCAACATTGTCAAATCTTCCCGAGAGAATAAATAAAATGCAAATCAGCCAAAATACTTGGCAACATGATGTTAATGATTTTAAGAGTGGACAATAGCAGTTTCACTGGAGAGAGACCATAAGTACATGAGAAAAAAAAAAAAGAGAGAAAAAAAAAAGAAAAGAAAAGAAAAGAAGAACCTTGGCTAAATACCATAGAGAAGGTATGCACAGCCAACTTTCAAAGGATTGTTTTAAATATGAGATATATAGCGCATTTGGTAAAAATGTTTAAGCATTTGGAGAAATTCTCATTATGTAAGTTAATGCCTTCCTCTGCTCTTCTTCCTTCCTTTCTTCCCTCCTTTCCTTCTGCCTTTCTCTCTCGCCCCTCTTTACTCCTTCCTTCCTTCCTTCCTCCCTCCCTCCCTCCCTCCCTCCCTCCCTCTCTCTCTCTCTCCCTCCCTGCCTCCTTCCCTCCCTCCCTCCCTCCCTCCCTCTCTCCCTTCCTTTCCTTCCTTCCTTCCTAGAAAATGCAGCCATCGAAATGGATGAGGACTTTGCCAGGCATCTGTCAATATCCAGTGATGTCCTTCTGTGCACAACTGAGAAATGTTGGCTGAACCACAGGGACAATTAATTGATTACTACTAATTGAATGGCCATGCCCAAATGGTACTGATTTAAAAACAGTTTAACAAATTTTATTGTTGTTGTTAAAAAATGTAAGCATAATAGAATATCTTGTCCAGTCCTATATACCACTTTCATCAATAATTTCTATGAATGTATTGAGGGAACACTTAGCACACTTATGAAAAACGCAAAACGTAAGAAGGCAGGTTTTACCTCAGTATAAGGACTTTACTAGAATTTAGAACTATCCAGAGATGGACTGGTCATCCTCATAAATTAACAAACTATTTATGGAAGTGTACAAGCATAAATAGGCTATTCATAAACACCAGATGGAAGGGTGGAAGCTTAGATTACCTAGACCAACTCTCATACTGTATGATTAATGAAATATATGCCCAGAGACACATAGAACCTTGCTCAAGGTCAAGTGTAAATTCAGTAGTAGAAGTAACATTCACAATTCCCATCTGGAGTTGCCCATTAAAAAAGTTGAGGTTTTAGGCCACGATATTCCAGTTACTCACATACTATAACTGTTGAGTTATGCAGTTCACTGAGATTTGTCATGTCTTTCTACGTCATTTGTTCATTTATACAAAAAACATACGTGAGCACCTTTAACATAAAAGGCACTGTGAAAGCTTCTTAAGATGTAATATTTTGACTATATTAAAGTTAGTTCCAAAGTTAGTTACGTTAATATACACAGAAAATACAGTGTTATAATCAGTTTCCTCACATATTTCTAGAAAGAAGTAAAATATAAATAAATTCAGTAAGTGAAACCACAAATTGATACTGTTATTTGTATTACAAACATACATATATTGCCCAGTCAGTTTGATATCTCCTATGTGGATGTTAGCCATTCTTAAATGCCAATGAGAGAGAGAGAGCAGAAAAAAAAAATCAAACAACTATTGAAAGATGTTTTTGAAACAACATTCATATTATATTTTCTTTATGCCCCAATTTTTCACTGTTGCTAATTCTAAATACTTATTTAAAGATTATAAGCTAGTGGACTAAAGAAAGTAAAATATATTAATGTTTTTTCTTACTTATCTGAGAGTTATGTCCAAGTAATCCTTATCTTCACTAATTATATTAATTTAAAAACTATTTCTTTAGGAAGTTAATATGCCACTAGATCTTTCCTGAAAAATCTCTCCAAATTATTTTATATATTTAATATAAGGACATAAGAAAACAGCCAGTTAAACAAACATGAAAAGACATCATGTCTGCAATCAAAAATCGATCTGTATACAACTCTCTATATCTGTTACTAAAACTTTGAACACAATATTGCTCACTGATTGAATCAATATAAAGCAAAAGAAATCTTTGGCTCCTGTTCTTTATCTTTCCCTGCTGCTTTTTTACTTTACAAATTTCCAGAACTTTATTTCTGGCTCATAGTTGATTAACGTCAACACAGCCATTCCAATAAAATCAGATTAAGACAATACATTCATCTCATAATGCCTCCAAATAAATTCATACAATTTTTGCTTTTAAAGTCATCAATAGTATACAATAAGCACACAGAAAAATTTTCATTGTAAAATTTTAAAAAGAACTCAACTACTTTTTTCTTCATAGCAATTTTCCTTTCATAACCAACCAACCCTCTCATCCAGTTGTCCCTGGATGCCACTGCACTTACTGACTTGCTCAGTTAATAATAGGTAGATATTGTTATCTCAGAATATAAAATAAATGTTGCTGAAATAATAAAAAATAAAGATATAATTTTATTCTACCTACTGACCTCTGATAATAAGCTATGCGTATATAAAAATATGAAAAATATGGAATATAAAATTCAATCTTATGAAAAAACTATACAAATCAGTATTTTATGTTGGCACAGACTATCACTAGTGATAAGATCAGGCAATTCTCTGGTGATATATCTGAAACATTTGCAAAATTCTATGGTTATATTCAGGGTTTTTTTTCCTATACTGATAGAAAAAAAAATAGGAATTGTTAAATAAATAAGACTGGATTGACCTTTGAATGGCATTATATATAAATATGTAATACAGACTCAGAAGTGAAAGCAAAAACAAAAACATAAACTTTTTTCTTTTAATAATTTTTTTAATTAAGGTTGACATACAATATTATTTGTAAAACTTATAAAGTGAACATCCTGATAAATTTAGTACCCATCTGGAACTATACATAGTTATTACAATATTACTGACTATATTCCTTATGCTGTACCTTACATCCCCATGACTATTTTGCAGCTACCAATATGTATTTATTAATCCCTTCCCCTTTTTCACCCAGCCTCTGACACCCCTCCTATCTAGCAACCATCAAAAAGTTTTCTGTGTCTATGAGTTGGTTTCTGTTTTGTTTGTTCAATTATTTTGCTTAGATTCCACATTTAAGTGAAATCATATAGTATTTGTCTTCATTTGACTTATTTCATTTAGGTCCTTCCATCTTGTTGCTGATGGCAAAATTACATTATTATTTATGGCCAAGTAATATTCCACTGTATATACATATGTCATCTTTTCTTTATCCTTTCATCCAAGGAGGGACACTTCCATATATCTTTTCAAATTAATATTATTTTTCTTCAGATAAATATCCAGAAGTGAAATTGCTGGGAACTTCCTTGTCTCTTGTTATGGTATTTGTTTTAAAGTCTATTTTGTCTGGTATAAGTATTGCTAGCCAAGCTTTTCTTTCTTTCCATTTTCATGAAATATGTTTTTCCATTCATTACATTCAGTCTGTGTCTGTCTTTCAACCTGAAGTGAATCTCTTATAGGAAGCATACATAAGGGTCTTGTTTTCTTATCCATTCAGACACCCTATCTTTTGATTAGAACATTTAATCCATTTACACTGAAAATAATTATTGATTATTCATATTTTTGCTCTTATTCTTAAAAATGTCCCTTTAACATTTCCTGTAATATTGGCTGGGTGGTGATGAACACCTTTAGCTTTTATTGTCTGGGAAGCTCTTTATTTGTCCTTTAATTCTCAATGATAGCTTTGTTGGGTAGAGTAATCTTTGTTGCAGGTCCTTGCTTTTCAGCTCTTTGAATATTCCATGCCAATCCCTTCTGGCCTCAAAATTTCTGTTGAGAAATCAGTTGACATTCTTATAGGAGCTCGCTTGTAGGTAACTAATTGCTCTTCTCTTGCTTTTAGGATTCTCTTTTTGTTTTTAACCTTTGGCATTTTAATTATGATGTGTCTTGGTGTAGGCCTCTTTGAGTTCACCTTGTTTGGGACTCTGCATTTCTTGGGTTTGTTGTATGTCTATTTCCTTTACCAGCTTAAGGAAGTTTTTCATCATTATTTCTTCAATAGGTTTCCAATTCCTTGATCACTCTTATCTCCTTCTGGGACCTCTATGATACGAATGTTTGTATGTTTGATAGTGTCCCAGAGGCCCCTTAAACTATCTTCCTTTTTTGGGGGGGGTGGGGATTCTTTTACTTGTTGCTATTCCTATTGTTTTCTGCTTCCTTCTCTTCCAAATTGCCAATTCAATCCTCTGCTTCAATAAATCTACTATTGGTTCCCTCTAATGTATTATTCATTTCAGTTATTGTAGTCTTCATTTCTGATTGGTTCTTTTTTTTTTTCTATCTCCATTTTTATGTTTTCTATATCTTTGTTGAAGTTCTCGCTGAGATCAATGAACATCCTTATAACTAGTTCTGAGTTCTGCATCTGATAGATTATTTGTCTCCATTTTGTTTACTTCTTTTTCTGGGGCTTTGTTCTGTTCTTTGATTTAGGACATGTTTCTTTGTCTCCCCATTTTGGCTGCCTGCCTGTGTTTATTTCTATAGATCAGGTAAAGCTGCTATGTGTCCTGGTCTTAGTAGAGTTGATTTACATAGTAGGTATCCTGTTGAGTCCAGTGGCACAGTCACCCTGGTGACCTGAGCCAGCTGCTCCAGGTGTCCTTTTTGTGAGTTGTATATTCCCTCCTGTTGTAGTTGAGCCTTGATTGCTGTTGGCATATCAGTGGGCAGGATTGATCCTCAAGCTGATTGGTTGTAAGAATGGTGGTGACTCCTTCATGGAGAAGCTCTTGTGCAGGAGCTTACCCTACACAGCAGGATTTGCTTTAGCAGGATTCTGGTGCCTGTCCAGTCTGTATCTTTTGTGGAGCTGGTCGGGTGGTGCTCTGTTGTTGTTTGAAGCTGGCTACCAGGTGTACTGGCTCTGAGGCCTCTTGGGAGGAGCTCAATTGTAGGCCAAAGGTCAGTCACCGCCTGTGCCCTGCCTGGGGCCACTTGGTACGAGCTACAATGTTTTCTGCAGATAGCTGCCACTTTTTCTATACTTAGGGGTGCCTGGGAGAAGTTTAACTTTGAGCCGAGGCCGATGCTGCTAGTGCCAGACTTGGGAATTCTTAGCAAGAGGTATGTGCCACACCAAGGCCAGATGCTGCTTGTTTGGGGTTTGTGAACCTTTGAGAGATTTGGGGAAAGCTAGCAGTATGAGCCAAGGCAGTCTGTTTGTATGGAAAAGCTACTAGAAGCAGCTTGGGTGTGTCCGAAATTTGGGTGGAGCAACAATGGTTTGTCAGCACTTCTGTCTGGGAGAAAGCTGCCTCTCCAATCCTCACTCTGAAGGCAGATAATTGCATTCTTCCCCATATATCCCTGTTGCCTGTCAAGCTGTTGCCCCTGCACTGGAGCTCAGAGCAAATGAGTCCATCAATGAGTAAGTCTGCATGCAGACCCTTTAAGAGGATTGCCTGGGACTATGGCAACCCTCCACCTTACTCAGCCACAATCTCAACTGGTTTTCATAGCTAGAAGTTATGAGGACTTTTCTTGAGTAGGGCTGGGACTTCTTGCTCCTCTGCAGGGATTCTCTGCAGCTGAGATATCCCTCCTGACTTTTAACAGACAAACGCGGATCTGCGACCAGCCTGTTCTTATTTCTGCCCTCCTATCAGTCTTGACATGGCTTCTTCTGTATATCTTTAGTTATAGGACTTCTGTTCAGCTAGACTTCAGGCAATTCTCAATAATGGTTTTTCTGTAGTTTAACTGTAACTTTGAGGTGGTCCTGGGAGGTGAGCACAGTGTTTACCTACTCCACCATCTTGACGAGAACTCAAAAACAAACTTATCTTAACCTATATTTTTTAATGTACTGAACTTTGACATTTTCCCAAGGCTGTATATCTTGATGCATTATAAATTACTTTGATAAGTTACATTAAATATATTATTTTGGGGAAGGACTACTGGATATCTTAAAATCAATAATAAAATAATCATTAATTCCAAAAAGTCAAAGACATGAAATATTCCTGTATCTTCTCTAGAACCTGACACCTTTACTGAATATTAAACATACTAAAAGAAGAGTATCAATACAAACAAAAGATGTGCAAAAAAGATGCAATGTCAATGCAAATAGCAGATGAAGAAAGGCAATTATAAAATCACAACAGAAAAGAAACATTAAAATAATTTTATACTTTTTATAAACAATGTGTAACTATCTAGAAATAGCTGTAAGATACTAGAAGCTAATAAATTGCATTTATAGTTTTACATGATCATAATGAACAGATAATTGACAAAACCAAAAGAAATAAAATAAACTTTTTTTTTCTGTAAGATATATAATAAATAGCACCTGTAACAGTACCTTGAACATAACAGGTGCACAATAAATATCAATAAGAAAATAAGGTAAAATATTTCAGTAGTCATTCTTGAAATATTTGCATTCAAGGTATCTATTGCAACATTTTCAAGAAAGTATTAGACACATCTGAATAAATGATATACAATAGCAATCAAAAGCAAGCACGTTATTTATGATTTTTTTTTTAATTTTGACAGATCCTTTAATTATCACCTTCCATGACAGTTCATCAAGAGTAGGACAGGAGGCAGAAAGTTGTCTTTTATAAATACAACATAAGGGTCTATTTTTGTCCATTACTATTTCCATTTCATTATTACCCAATTCCCTCACCCTTCACTACTGCTACCTACCACTACCACTAGGATTCCTGACATTATTCATCCGGAATTCAGTATTTTGCAAACCTCTACTTAACAATCTTATCCTTGCAGAACCTGCGTCTTTTCTCACATCTCCATTCTTCCCCATGTCCTGATCTTTCCTGCTTACTTCCAGTAACCCAAATTTTGGACTACATTTCCATACTATAAATCTAGAGAAAAAGTTATCTTGAAAACCTCCTCACTCGATGGTTGTCTTAAGCCAACTACTATAGGACTTTGCTACCACCGTGTAATCTACAGACCACAAGAAGCAACATAGACAAAATTGAGACAAAGATCAAATGATGTAACTAGAAATTGCAAACAAAGATATAAACACACAAAGATATTTTAAAGGAAGATATGACAAGGTGCAAAGGCACCTGCAATGACCGGAATAGCTAGGATACAAGTTCTGTCATTGATAGAGTGTTCAAGATGCTCAGTGGCAAATATGTTAGATAAGAAGGTCCTATTGCATTGTGAAGCAAGTGTTAGAGCATGAGGAATAAGGTTCCAAGAATAAAGGAACTGAGAACCAATGAAGACAAAATCCTGGGCTTAAGTGAAACTTACCAAAGATGGCTGACACTTGACCCACTTCACAGAGACTGTTGGTCTCAGAACACAGTGGAATCTGAGACTGCAGGATCTGCAGAAATAAAAGTAAAAACAAAAAGAGAGAGAGAGAGAAAGTAGGGGGAATGAAAGTTATCTGCCTGCTACCTCTCTCTCACAGCTATGCTTAGCAATTTCTTGGTAAAGAAAATCTGGATAATTTGGTGTTATTAAAAATGAAGAAAGAAAAATAACATTCTTGGTAATTCACTGGGTTTCTCAATGGTTTTTTCAATATAATCTGTACTCAGCATACCTATCATATTCAGATTTTATAAGATGTAATTTTGAGCTTTGAAGTATTAATCCATATATACATATATATATATATATACACAAACATATGCACATGTATGCATGCACATAACACATTCCACATAGGTTAGGTATGTACTAAATCTTAAAATATGAGATTCTACAATGCGTAGGTAATAATGATAAAATTAATTACTCTTATAGACTAAAATTTTACTATATTTAAAAGATCTATATATGGCAAATTAAAACCAATTTGTCTTCTTTGTCACCTGTAAATATTGTCACTCTTGGTGATTCTTATAATAGTCAGAAAAACTTGATGAGAACTATTTAATAATCTTTCCTACATTATAAATGCTATACACTTTTTCTCTTAGCTACAAGTTTTTCTACAAGTGATAAAATACATGAGATATTTCAGGTGCATTTATAATTCTAGAATCTAGTGCAATAAAACTGTGAAATACTCAGTTTGGTTTAAATAACATTAATAACTTTAATTTAATTCTATATGTATTTTCTTTGTAGAAAGATATAATACTCTATATGATTTTGTTTTAACCTATATTTTCACCCTTTATTAGATAATTCAGGATGCTGGACAATTAAGCCGAGTGTCATGAATTAAGTAATGGCATGCTCAGACTAACGATCATGAACTTTGAAATTTCAACCAAAAGGTCAAACACAAGAATAAAATTTCTTATCCTGTTTAAAATAATTTACAAAGAATTTTAAAACAAAATATTCCTACAAATTACTTATAAAACAGGAAAGATCTTAAGACATTGGAGTTCTTAATAGACCCAAGTCACCATAAAACATCTATGATTTAGTGAAACTCCATTTGCAGTATCATAAATATGTTCGATTAATATACTTTGAATTCTAAAGCCATTTTCCTTTGTTCTCTTTGATATAGTAAATAACCAGGCAATTAACATCATCAAGCACATGTCACATGACCTTTTGAATTCCCTATAAGAGGTTCTTATAAATGGTAATACTAGGAAAAAATGGCATTGGTTTTACAGTTTGCGGTATGTATTTGCTTTTCAATATATATAATGCTATCAGCATGAGCAAGAACACTAGTTTTGAGGCTCTTTTGTCAGTGTTATTATCTGTTTACAATTTTAATTTGACAAGTAAAATATTATACTTTTCATTTTAGAGCTAATTTTATTTGGCAGGAGCTTCATACATTATCATCATCCTGTACGTCAAATTTAGAAGTATTGCCACTGCTATAATACTGAAAGACATCTACAAATTTCTGCCGTATATTCTGAACAGAGTATCTCAAAGAAGATTCCACAGAATATCTGTCTATTGAATTAACTACTTAATATGAGAGGAAGAGGGAATGCCACGTTTTCCTCAACTGCTACTGTTCTTACCCTTGCTTCCTTTGCGCTTAGCCATGTTGGCTCCCACATTTTCCTCATACTTGTCAATCATTCAAACTTGAAAGGTTTCGCACTAGGTGATACCTCTCCCAAGAACACTCTTCCTTCTGATAGCCGCATGACTCACTATCCATTTTATTATTTTAGATTTTTGTTCAAATATGATTTTATCAACAAGATGTCTCCCCTACTCCAGTGCCATTTCACCATTAGTCTGTCACTCTCATTATTTTATTTCTTCTTAGTGCTTATCACTAATTTACATTATAGTAATTTACATATGTAATTATTTTCTATCTCTACTAAAATATAAGCACCATAAAGGCAGAAGTTTTGTCTGTTTTGTTCACTTTTGAGTCCCCAGTGCTTAAAATATATCTAGTACGTAGCAGATGCTCGATATACACTTGCTGATTTAAAGAATACAATTTGCACACAGAGCGGCAATTTCCCAGAATCCACTGTTGCCTAACTTCTAGGTAGGTCCTGTCAATAAGAGACAGTGGTAGGAGATTAAAAGAATGAAGAGAAAAGGCATTTTTGTTCCCCTGTTTTGTTTGTGAGTCTGGCAACAGAAGCTGGGGTAATACAGCAGTCTCAGCAGAACAGCCTTACTGGCTTTCTGGCTCCAGGTAACACAGAAGCAGCAAATGAGATGTGGATTCCAGCAATATCACTTGATTAGTCCAAGAGCTTCAGCCAGATTGTAGGTTTCAAGATTCCTGTAGCGTCAGGAAAAATGACAGCAAGTGTGCCATCATTCCTTATGCAGCAATCCCATAAAATGATAAAGAATGCCAATGGGTCTCCACTGCCCTAGCCCTTTCCATGATCTTTTCCCATCTTTTCAGTATTTCTTGTTGGCACTATAATACTCTGATATATTCAGTTAGCAATAAGTTTTGTTAACTCATCCCATTTTCTGCAGTAACTGTAGTGATGTTTTTGATGTTTCTGCAGTAACTGTAGCGATGTTTTTCAAAAATGGAGAGTCAGTAGTTACAATAGCAGAAGCGGCTACAGCAGCACTCTGTTACAGGGCTGTGGATAATCACTTTCCTTTTGTCTCTCCAGTCCCAGGCAGCAGTGGTTTCCTGTAGTTACTGACCTTTACGTATATTTACTTCCCTTTTATTCCTCCAGTTCTTCTAATACCTTGTAAAGAATTTCCTGTTTCAATGCCTCTGTTTGGATTATCTAAGGAGGTTTCTGTTTTTCTACTAGACAAGACTAGACTATTGCTTTAAAAATACATTTCTGCCAAGTATCTGCTCAATCAGACAGCAAGTGTGCCATCATTCCTTATGCAGCAATCCCACAAAATGATAAAGAACGCCAATGCGTCTCCACTGCCCTAGCCCTTTCCATGGTCTTTTCCCATCTTTTCAGTCTTTCTTGTTGGCACTATAATACTCTGATATATTCAGTTAGCAATAAATTTTGTTAACTGTGGCATAATCATCCCGTTTTCTGCAGTAACTGTAGTGATGTTTTTGAGTCCTTGTACTTGCAAATAAAATAGATACAAAAAATACCTTCTAGTATAATGTCCAACTTTTTTTTTGGTACAATGTAAAATTTAATAGATGTTTTGAAAAATTGATACATTAATGTATAATTAGTGTATATGATTACATATCCTTATAGTTTACAATACAAGTATTTCTAAGCCTTTGTGGATGTAGTCACTTGAAAACTCTTAAAAATCATAATAATACTTGTAGACTTTGCCACAAAATGAAGCCTATATACTCCTTGCTCTTCTTCTCAACAGGAATTTTGCAAGAGACACTTCTTTTTCCCCCTAAGGACCAAGACACCATTCCCATCCGTTTGGTAACACAAGAAGATTATTCTTCCTTCAATGTGAATTTAAGTAATAAATCATGTAGTTTCATTTTTATTCTGTTATGAAAACCAAAATTTTAATAATTCGGTCCCATTTTAGTATTCCAAGGATTATTTTTTATTATTATAAAAATGTAAAAATGAATATATCATCTATAATTCTATTTTTAATAAAAGAATATAAGATAAAAAAATAAGTCATCTTTTCCCAGAGTTCTCTCAACCCAATCTTGAATCCAAGAGGTAATTGGATTACCACAGTATAACTAATTGAAAGTCACTCACTAAATATTTTTCTATGATTGTTATGTATATTGTGAATATCTATGTATTGCCAATAATTTTTGTATGTATTGTTTTTAAGTTTAAAAAAATAAGGTTGCATTGTACATAGTGTACTGAAATAGTTTTTTCTTTTGTGTGTGTGTGTATATACACACACACATATACACATACATGTATCTTGGCTGTGTTCATAAGCCTGCACATATATATCTACCTATTTTTTTCTTCTTTGACAGCCAATATATGTGCTGTTTCCTCAGCATACTCAAATATTTAGGCCTGCTGTAACTCCCATGAATATACTGGGGTTAATCTAAGGTGCCCATGGCAGAGAGCTTCAGAATCTCCTGGCTGATGGGAAGCTCATAAATTAGCAAAATCTGTCTTGATTTACTTAAGACCTCATTCTCCATGAGCTTTAGCTTCTCCTAACATTCTATCTCTAGACATCAAATGTCACAATTGATGCAACAAAAATGATATTCGTTTTTTTCTATTCTCAGCCAAATGTGGAGTTAGAATAAATACTTTTCACCGTCTTATTTGGCCAGGTAGTGAAGTTTATCTTCAACCTGTGACCTGTTATATTAACATATTTTGAGTAAAAGATTCAGAATGTGAAAATCCATGGAAATTCTAGTTTTTTAAAATTTTTGTTTACACAAATACTGTAGGTTCTGCATAATAGCTATAGCACTCAGTAATGATGCCATTAATCACTTGTTATTTCATATGTATCCTCCTGTCGTCCTTCTCATAATGGCAATTCTTTGAAATCAGTCTTTGAAGGGCCATGACTGACAGAGATGAATATGATGTTTAACCACACTGGCACATGCTAGAGGCTATTCCTGTGACAAATATACTTCACGTAAGGCTTCTTATTCGGTAACATTCTGTAGATAAAAAAGAATTTCCAACAAAACAAAACATCTTTTTTCATACTTGCTATCAGAGCCATATTCCCTGTTCCCAAAAAGCCACTTCTTCCTCAGTTCCTATATTCTCATGTTCCTGAATTCACTAGCCTCTTCCATTTTCCTCTATTTTGAATTTTTGATTTTTCTTATAAATTTGTTTACTTTTTCTTATGAACATTAAAAGATATATCTCTGAAACGTATCTTTCCCCATGTTCTCTATTACAAATGAGACTAACTGATGAACTTACATAACAGAATTTGCAATTATTTAAAACTGGGGTTCCTAGAAAGAAAATTCTAATCCTTTTCCAAAAAAAAGCATCATCAAGATTAATGGAGCTTTTTTCTTTTTAAATAAATTAAGGCTTCTTCCAGAATATTTTCAATGATATTATGATGACATTTCAATACCATTTTCTTTCATTTGTAGTAAACCAAGCTCCTGGGATTAAAAAAAAGAAGAAGAAGAAGTGCACAAGAATAACATTTAATTTGTCACATGTAAAATTTAAAACAGTAGCTTTTACATTTTCTCAAAATTAAATATATAGTTTCTCCCCTCTATGGGATTATGCAAAAGAGATAACACAAATTTTCACAGTCATCTAACTATTCGTACCTTTCTTCTCCTAAGTACAATAACCATGAGGCATTAACCATGACTGAGAAAATCTATGTCTAATTGTTATTTTTTTCTATGTTGAGTCTACAAGTATAATTATGGTTTTTAAGTGAGAGGCACAATTATTCTAATTACCAATAAAAAGATCAGTAAATTGATAATAACTAGTGGGATTGAATGCCTGGTTTATACCTAATGTTCCAAAGTAATTATTAAAAGTATTCTTTTCATTTTCAAAAGGAACCAGTTTGGATAATAATTTATTGTAATTACCATTGATTCATAATACAAAACAGACCAAAGCCTCACAATGTGAAGCACCCATAAGACCACTAAGAATTTATAGAAATGATTACATGTTTCTATCATTTCAGAAATGTTTCAGGATCTAGTATATAAAGACTGTGAGAAGCCATATCTAAATTGTGAATTAAGATTATTTCCTCAAATTAGAAAAAAAAATAAATGCAAAATTTTCAAATACCTTTGCTTCCATTCTATGTTGTATTTAACTTTTTTTAAATTTCACTAAAGACAGCATCCTCCATGACAACAAACTGCTTATAATGAAATACTAAAAAGACAGAAGACACAGAGCAATTGTTTTACTAACACATAACTATCAAATATTTTTTACTAACACTTTCATATTTAACTCTCCTTGGCTTTCCAAGAACTCCTTGATGTGAATGAATTCACTCAGAATGTCAGATGTTAACCCTGAAGAAAGACAGACTGAACGACAGCAATAACTTCATGTTGAATCAGCCTACATATTTAACTATTGCATTGCTCCTCTTTAAATCATGAGTATGCCTTTTATACCACTATGAAATTAATATACCACATGTGGTGGGTTGAATCGTGTTCCCCTAAACTTCATGTCCATCTAGAACCTGCAAATGTGACCTCATTTTGATATAGGGTCTTTGCTGAAGTAATTAAGATGAAGTCATAATCAATTAGGGTAAACACTAAATGCAATGACTGGTATCCCTGTAAGAAAACCATGTGAAGAGACAAACACACATGGAGGAAAGACAGCTATATGAAAACAGAGGCAGGAAGCAGAGTGATGAAGCTATAAGCCAAGGAGTCCAAGGATTGCTGACAGACACCAAAATTGGATGGGGAGAAGAATTATTCACTTTCAGGGTTTTTAAAAGGAGCTTGGCATTGCCAATACCTTAATTTCAGACATCTGGCCTCCAAAACTGTGAGAGAATAAATTCCTATTGTTTTAAGCAAGCCAGTTATTGGAGATTTGTCATGGCAGCCTTGAAAAATTAATATATAATATAGAATATTATACATAATAATTCCTGATTTGGTTTACATTTAACTAGTCATAATTAGTTACTGAAATTATACACAAATTACATTTATTACATGTACACCTGAATATTCACTAGTTGTACATATTATTTAAGTAATTTATGAATAGGAAAATACTGGGGTTATAAAAATTCTTTGAAATTTTGAGTGATTACTCTGACTCTCTAAATGATATAAGTGGTAGTGATAATGAGAAAATGAAGCCAGGAAGGTATTGCTTGGGGTTATAAAACTATCCTTCTCTATTTTTCACACTATAATAGATTTCTTCTACAAGCTATGTTTTTCCCATTTCAATATAAATCTATGTCTAATCCTTAGCATGACTCATAATAATAATATTTAAGTCACATTACAAATATTAAAAATATGTAGGCAGAAATCATTGTTTTACTATTAAAAGTAGTTTAAATAATGAATATAAAATGGTAACATGTAAAGACCATACTTTGTTTCTAGGTATCGTCTTAGTTAAGGATTAAATTTTAATTGTATATTTTAATAGTTTCAATAGATGTTTTCCCTTTTTAGCAATATTTACTTTAAAACAGGTACTGCAACAATACTGATTTCTTAAATCCCAAGTAATGTAAAACATAAAGTCAATAGTTTTTCTTTTTATTCATTTATAGGTTTTGAAGTCTTAAGGTTTTAGGATAAAAAAATGTTGTATTAAGAGATGAAATGTTTTGCCTTGAGAACCATCTAGCACTAAGTGGCAGCACTGGCTAGTTCACCATCGAATACTAGTTCATTCTCCTACACCATACCTCCCATCAGCCAAGGGAGAAATTATTAAATCGTATATGAGATGCCAAAACTTGCTGTGAAGATTTCTGTAACATCATTCACATTGTCGATCAGCAGACACAAAATATTTATGAATTCTGAAATCCATTTGGAAAAATTCTTCTATAAAGGACACTAATTTTAGTACCCCTTCCCTCTTTATTTTGCTGTTCTCTCTATGTATGTGGCTACTTTAGAATTTCTGAATCTATTTGATAACATCTGCTCAGGAACAAAATGCACATTTAGTTTTATATAGAAGAAATAGCCTGAAGAGGAGCATATTTTGAAAACACTGAATGCAGACTGCATTTCTAAAGAGTGAATCTCTGAACAGAAGAGTCATCCAGGGCTGAGAATACATAAAGATGCATTTATAATTGAGTAACATCCTCTCTACTTCTTATGTGTAAACCTGAAGAATCAGAAGCAAAGGGTAGCTTGCCTTCTGCCTTTATGCAGTGTAGTCTAGTGCTAGTATCTACCACGATCTGCTTGAAAGCAAATTAAATGAATAAATAGCTGCTATAGGAAAATATTCGTTCTGCTAATACACAAATAGCAAGATCACTACTTGGCATTCAGAGCTTTAATAAACATGGAGAGAGAGTGTGTATGTGTGAGAGGGAGTGTGTGTGTGTGTGTGTGTGTGTGTGTGTGTGTGTGTGTTTACTTGAAGCTTAGGATGAAATTCATGAAATAGGTAATTGACATGGAATATCAATTGGTTTTTCCATAAAAACTTTGTTACCAATGTAATAGTATTTGTAGAGATGTTCGTAATGAATGGTAATAACACAGATTTTTAAAAGTCATACTTTTTATTATAATAAAACTGTAATAACTATTTATAAATTATTTTTACTTGAAATGTTATGAATAATATTGGGAGAAATAGCTATTTTAATTTTGTGGTAGTTTTTTTATTGACTAATAGTACAATGGGCAAAAACATTGTTCACATTTTAAAAATATATATAATCTTGAATGTTTTTTAATAAAAGGTGGTTCTAAAATTTTAAATAGGTAGCTTGCACTTAAAAACTATGCAACCTTTATAGATAAATTAAAAAAACTAACAGGTATATGAAAGGTCCTTTATCCAATAAGCAAGTAAAGAGTCTTAATTTCTGTCATTTTGGATTTCTGATCAAGGTGATGTTATAATCCCTTCTTTTGATAGTCCTCTATTTAATAAGGAGAAATGATACATAAAATGTAAAACTGAAAAAAATCAAAATTATGCAGCTAAGATTAAAAACAAGATAAAAACTCTTTGGAAGAAAAACTGAACACAAATGCAAAGTAATGAGAGGAGCTGAAGCCACAGGACGGCTGAGACCTTTGTCTGAAAACAAGTACTGGTGGCTAGTAGTTTTAATTCTTCAGGCAGTATTATTAGCTAAAATCATTCACATGAGACTGAAGACGGGAGCCAGGCTTACTGCTCAAAGGCTGACTTTTCACACTCTATCCACTTCAACACACGAGGAATCTAAAATGTAACAAACATGGCTGCTGAGCAAGCTGCAGTACTAGTTTAGCAACAAAAATAGAACCAAGCTGAAGAAATCTAATGCTAGTGAAGTGAGCCAATAAAATCAAAGTAAACATGGATGAAAATAATTTCACAATGTAGTCTGAAAAAATTCGTAGGATGTCAATGATATAAATGATGAAATAATTTCCATTATAAAAACAATCAGAAATATTTTACATATGTACACATATATACATAGACTCAAAGTTTCCAATATTTGTCTTATGATAGAAAAAACAATACATGAAAAAACAGTTGTGAATTTTACTTTAAGAGGAAAGAGCAACATGAGTCCTCAAATCAAGTGAATTCTGATAATTGAGCCAATGTTACAGAGACAACAGTGCTCACCAATTAATCCATGAGCTTCCCTATGTATTTGATTACCATTTGTATCAGTTAAGGACATGTGTCTAGTTCTGGTGAATGTACTATAAAAAGGTCTGTGCCACCTTTGAGCGAAAGCATACTGTGTGTGTGTGTGTGTGTGTGTGTGTGTGTGTGTGTGTGTGTGAATTCTCTCCCTTCTATGATGTGCTCTCTATATGAAATCACTGGCTAAGGTTCTCAAGCAAGAAACTACTGTGTGTTTTTAAGAAAACATATTTCCAAATAAATTATATACCTGCAATGACCAAGTCTTTTCAGCTTCAAAGCAATCTGTGGGCCTCCAAAACTGTATCAACAGACTACAAAACCTATGTAACTCACAAAAAAAACTTTTTCTAAGATTCACCAGAATTGTAATTATGGGTGAGAAAAAGCTTTCTCAAGGACAGAACTAGAGAACAAAGCAAATAAGAGAGTTTCTTCCAGAGAAAAGAACCGAGTATATGGCTAAGAGAACAGATCACTATATCGTTCACAAAGTGAATAGATTTATGTGGTCATCATCCAAATCGAAAGCACAGTATAACCAACATCTTAGAAGCACTACCTCTGCCTTCTTCCAGTCAGTACTATGCTGACTTCTAATATTATGAATTAACTTTGCCTGTTCTGAATTTTATATGCATGGAATCACAGTACATATTCCTTGGATTCAAGTTTCTTTAATTTAACACTATATTTGTGAAATTCATCCAAACTGTTGCATGAAGACACAGTTTGTTTATTTTCATTGCTTTGCAGTATTTACTTTGGTGCCTAGACCACTATTTATTTATCCATTCTACTGTTGATTGACATCGGTGCTCATCCACGTGCCTTGGTGAACATGTTACACAATTCTGCTTGGCATACATCTAGAGGTAGAATTGTTAGCTATAGAAAATGCTTTTGTTAAGATTTGGTACATAATAACAAACAGTTCTTCAAAGTAGTTATACCAATTTGCACACTCACTAGTAGTGAGTGTATGAGAGCTCTACTTCCTCCAAATCTTTTCCAAACTTGACTTTATTTTTTACTTTAGCCATTCTGTTACATATATATTAAAATCTCATTCTATTATTATATTATTATTAACATTTCTATTACAACAATTAACATAAAAATTCAAAGAATTTTACAATGAACATCCACTTAGGGATTGATAGTATAGTGGCCCTAATACAATGTATATTGAGATATTAATTACAGTATCTAAGTGGTAGATACTAAGTGGTAGATACTGTAATTAATATCTCAATATATATTGTATTAGGGCCACTATGCTATCAATCCCTCTATCCAACCTAAATTTTATTCTTGATATATTGCAGTGAAATTGAGCTCCCTTTCATATGTCTATTGGCTATCTGACTATCTTCTTTCTCTAATACCCAATTTAAGTCTTTTGCTCACTTTTCTGTTGTGTCATGTCTTATTCTTGTTTGTAGAAGATTTTATAAAATATATATTCTTGATATGAAGACTTTTTCAGGTGACTGTATTGCAAATATATTCTTCCAACCTGTGAGTAGACTTTTCCCATTCTTAATTTTTTTTTCAATAAACAAAAGTGCTTAATATTAATGTAGTTCAATTTTCATTTTTAATTTGTTCATTGTTTTTTTGGATCCTGTTAATAAATATTTGCCTACCCAAAGCTCATGAAAATTTACTTTAAGAGTTTTATAATTTTATCTTTCAGATCTAGAACACTAATTTTTTTATTGTTGTTGTTTGGTGCACAGAATGAAGAGGTATTTTTTTTCCATACCTAATTGACTTTAGAACCATTTATGAAAAGAATATTTTTCTCACATTACTATAATGTCATCTCATTACAAACTGGATGATGTAATACATGGTGGGCCTATCTTTAAATTCTCTAATCTGTCATTTTAGTCACTTTGCCTAACCTTACACTAATATATTGTGTTAATTACTATTACTATTATAACGTTTGTAACATTTTTTATGATAACTGCCTCAGTGTTGTTCTTTTTTTAGATTGCATTGGTTATTCTTTGAATTTGCACAAAATTTTAGTATTGGCTTATCAATTTCCACATACGTATGCAACAGAAAAACTAAATAGAGAATAAGTATTAGTGAAGATGTGAAAGAATAAAAACCTTCATACATTGTTGGTGAGAATGTAAAATGCTTCAGCTACTATGGAAAACAGTTTGGCAGTGCCACAAAAAAATAGGTGTAGAATTACCATATTGTTACTACATGGGTGATGTGAAATCCAGCATCTTCCTAGTGGCATGGATGGGGTCCACAGTTCTTCCCTGCCAACTCAGTAAAGAATTGCAAGCCAACAATATTTAGAAAAAGTAAGATTTATTGAAAGTACATTTTTAGGAGACAGGCCAAGCCAAGAAAGGCTGTAGCCCCATGAAATTTGGAAGGTAAAAAAAATATATACTCCAAATATACTCTTTTGGTTACTAGCAAAGAAAGCTGTTAACAGCCTGGAGGTGGGGAGGTCTGCATTATATTAGGGCCATGATGAGAAGTTACAAGGGTGTTCCTAGATGATTGGCACATGAGGTCATTTTGACTGACGTTTGGCTGTTACATAACTCTCTGCCTAATATGCAAGTGCTTACCCTGAAGTCAGTCTGTTATAATTAGATTCAAGAGCTTCCAGTATATGTATGATATTATAATGATGTTATAATGAGGCTGAGGTTACTGGAAATTTAGGCTAGTACTTTCTGTGCACGCATTTGTGTCTAGTTTAAGTCAGCAGCTTTTATAGCCTTTGTGCCTTAGGATGTAGGGGTAATTTATAACCATAAAATGAGTATTTCTGGGAGGCCCTTAATGGAGGTTTCTGTGGTTACAGAGCTGGGCTTTTGCTCCTGTCATTCATGACTACCTAACTACCTAACAATATGACCTAGCAAAGCAAATTGAATATAGGTACTCGAAAAATACATATATATGCACAGTAGCACTATTAACAATAATTAAAAGGTGAAAATAGCCTGAATGTCCATCAGTGGATGAATGGTATATACATATAATAGAATACTATTCAGAAATAAAAAGGAATAAAGTACTGGTAAATGTTACATTATGGGTAAAATTAAGAAACGTTATGCTAAATAAAAGAAGCCAGACATAAAAGACCACATATTGTATGATTTCATTTACATAAAATATCCAGAATAGGTAAATCCATAGAGACAGAAAGCAGATTGCTCACTGCCAGGGGCTAAGAGGGAAGGAGAGCAAGTAGGAGCTGCTTAATGGGGATGGGGTTTCCTTTTGGAGTGATGGACATGTTTTAGAACTAGATAGAAGTGATGGTTGTACAATACTGTGAATATACTAAATGTCACAGAGTTCATTTTTAAATGGCTCATTTTATGTTATGTTAATGTTGCCACACTTTTTATTTAATAGGAGAAGAAACAAAGAAACATTAAATAAGGTATTTATTTGTATTGTATTCACTGAATCTCAAAATGTGGTATGAAAGAATTCATTACTCTCAAAATATAACATTGATTAGCTCAATCCATGAACATGTATACTTTTTATTGCTGTAAGTCTTAATTTTTCCTAAAGACTATTTGCGGTTTCCAATACTAAGAGTTCCTGTATATCTTTTCTTTATTTTATTTCTAAGTATTTGTCTTTTTTGATGTTATTAAAATGCATTTTTTAAAATTTTTTCTTTGTTGATAGTATACAGAAATAAAATTGATTTTTATATATTGATCTTGCAATCCAGGACTATAATAATTGATTTTTATCCCTATTTCTTTTACAAGTAGGCAAATGCTGGAAAAGGATCTTTAATGAAATAAAGAAATATAGATAGAATATTTTAAGTGCAATATTCAGTTTTCATATGAGGAAAGTTTTCTCTGCTTTTTAGATTTTCAGTGAAATGCTGAAAGAAAAATGGTGAAATACTAAAAACTTAATCTTTAGACCCTTCAATAAATAGTATGACATAATTAAATTAGCACAATGATAATGATATATTAAGTGCTCTATAAGAGAAGAGTTATGAAGTAGATTTCTCTATAATACTAATACTTATTCAAAAATAATGAATCAATTTAATCAGTTATTCAATTTTTCATTTAATCAATATTTGCTGGCTATCTACTCTGAGGTAGAAATTAATGTTAGATACTGAGCACAAGCTAGTAACAACATAGAAAATATCTGTGAATGTTTATTTTCATGTTTTTCAACATTTAAATTTTATTCTTACTCTCTGGTATGTGATTATAATTGGGTGCTTAGAAATATCAAATATTAAAAAGCTATTGGAAACAATCACACAATATTTTGTAAAAGAAAAGTCATTATTGGAATGATATAACAAATATATATATATATTTATTGTAGAGAATTTTGAAAAATAGAAATATAAATAGAAAATCAAATCACCTATATTTTCATGACCTAGAGAAAAACATTCATAATAATATGTAGTTTTATTTCTTATCATGTTTGTTTGTTCTAGCATATACTTTAAACAAATAAATATCAAAAATATTTTATTCTTTATTTCATTTAATGTCATATAGGGCAATATTCCAATGTTATTGAAGTCTGTAGCATAAATATAATTTTAATGGTTGTAGATTAGGCAACTCTATTATCCTAATATATGATCTCATCATCAGATTCACCTTAGGGTTCAAGGTGTCTATTGAAGTTCTAGACAACATAGCTGCATTCCAGATAGCAAAAGAGTAATGTATCAGTCAAAAAGGTTTGACCCCTAGTTAAAGAGGTCATTTTAAACAGCCTTTCTGAAAATTCCATGAAACACCTCTATTTACATTTAATTGGCTAGAACAACATTGTTTTGGTCACAACTACCTGCCAAAATAAACTAAAAACTGTAAGGTTTTTTAGTTGAACACATTGTTGCCTCAAAATCAAGGTTCTGTTAACGAGAAAGAAAATAGAGAATGATTATTAAGTGACAACTAGTAGTACTCCATTCAGCTAAAACCCACTTCTTCCCAGGCTGGCTTACATTTTCCACCATCTTTTTGGGTAGGTGTAGTAATATGATGGGGTTGTAAACAATGTGGAGAAGTGCTGTGCACTACTTTTGAACTTTTAAAAAGGAGGACTATCCTCTCTATGGAGAGGAAGAGAGAGAATTTCTAAATACTAGGAATACTCACTTTAGACTACTACAAGAGTGAGAAGAATAGTCTGTTTTAATAGAATTATTATATACTTGGGGTTTATTTGTAATGCAGTTTATATTATTACCTGAACTAACATCAAAGTCACTATACAATTTATCATACAGATAAGAATACTTTTAAAAATAAAAGGGGCACAATTAATAATTATTCTAGTAAAACTACAATAAAACAGGACTGTTATAGGCAAACCAGGCTTATGATTATCCAAACAATTAATATAGTGTTTATAAATAGAAAGAATTAAAAAATAACTATGTTTGCCATATGTATTTCTTTACTGCAATATTTATAATGTGGGTATTAAATTCTCAGAAGAAATCCCTTATAACGTACATCAGAAAGCATTGCATTTAAGGTAAGCATACAATTTGATTAAATAAATAACATTATTAAATTGAGTTATCTAAATCAGTAATACAGATTTAATTTTACCTCTCCAAATGTGGTCTACAGAATGTATGAACATTCAAAGGATAACATTTGGCTGTGTGTTTCTGTGTGTATTTTAAAATACCAGTTTCATGATTTTTATTTAAAAGACTTTTAATTTCATTGAAATATTTTCACATACATTGCTACCTAATTATAGGGTAGATTGCTAAGTTAAGCATTACATTTATGACCACAACAGGTTTTCTTTGCTAAAATAAAACAAATTCAAACCATTTTAAATTCTATTTTGCTAACTATGTTACATTGGTTCAAAATACTAATTTTGTATGGAATTGAGATTACAAAAGCCTATTAAACATTTAATGCTGATGTATGCTTTTTGAAAGCTTGACTGGTTAGTAAAATTTCTCTAAAATTTGCAGTTCATCTATCAACCATTAAAAACCCATATGTTCTATTTTTATTCTCATCTTAATAACAAGGTGCTGGATTAATAACCATCTGGGGTTAATATTTCCAAGATGTGATTCAGATCATCAATTGTTCCCAACTGTTAATTCTTTGAAAGTGTGTTGCATTTTGACTGGGGTTACTTAAATAGGTTATAACCTCTTTTATAGTCCTTTTATTTCATAGGTAAATATCTTTCCCATCCGCCTTTCATCTTCGATTTTGGTGAGAAAATTGTTAATGAGAAAATGAACTGGCTTGTCTAAAATACAAAAATGAAAGTAAATTTATAAACTTTTCTACTCATACTCAAGACCAATGCTAAATAAGAACATAGCTCAACTTTCAGAATCTTATAGTCTTTTTCTTACAGCTGATTCTGCCCAAAGTTAATATCGCACTATCATTCTAGTTCCAATGAATTGTAAAATACAGCCTCAAACCCAGTATCTTATCTAAAATAATGTTTCTTGTACATATATTTAGCTATTCAACCCACTTTTATTAAATATCTGTGGGTAAATTACAATCATGGTAATTTGGAGAAAAAATGATGAGGAATCAAACTGATACAGTGATGATAGAGACTGATATGAAAAAACTTTAGGAAGTAGAATTAATAGTAATTGGTGATTGGTTGTACAGCATAAGAGTGAGTCAATCATTTAAAATACAAACAATTAAATTTATAAAAATATCTGGTCTATTACATTTCATCTAGTTATGTATTTGACTAATAATCTCTTAGAGTTTCATAAAATAATTTAGTATGTATATGTGCTTGCAGTGGGCTTCAATGTTGAATCTTTCATTTATTTATAAAATGGTTTATAAATATTTTGAATGACTCTAATTAAAATAATAAGAACTCTTATCTTAGATTATATGATATGGGAGTGCATTTCAAAAGCACAACTGGAATCTTCTCTTGGAAGTAGGAAACCAGAACTTACACCTTTATCATAATGTAAAAAATAAAGAGAATAAATAAAAACTACATTATGTAAATCAAGGGTAACTAACTTAAGGAAACATATAAACCTATACCTTTAAAAAATACATGCTTCTGGGAATACACCGTCAAGACTATCTATACATTAAAGAATAGCAGAGATGCTGAAAAAATAAATCGCATTATATTATATTAGGTCTTCTGGGAAGCCGAGATATTTGGAACTAAATTTCCAAGAATTCCTAGGAGTGTTATAGTCTCCTACTCCATCTGCACATCACAGGAAAGCTCTGAAGTTTTTCTTTATTGATTCATAAAGAATAATAGCAATAATGTCATGTAAACCAAAGCATAAAAGTTTGATTAATGTTTTAGATTAAATGGACTTGAAAATAAAGTCGACTTCTACTGATAGTGATTAAAGTTAAGAGAAAGTAAAAGATTCAGAGAGTTAATTGCATAAAAACAGTAGGTTAAAGAAAATTAAGTAAAATTGTAATTTGTGAAACTGCTTAAGCAAAAGTTTTAGCCAATTATATTTCTATGGTAGGTGAAAATTTAAAGGAAACACTTTGAAATATGCCAGACCACTTTGTTCTTAACAAGGCTGACCCTCAGGAGAAACTCTTATCAGAGTCTAACCTTGCTGGGGTTTTATCAGAGCCTAACCTGCTTGAGGGAAGGAAAATACCCAGTTCCAGCCTGCCCTTGCCTCCATGTAGAGGGCAGAAAATACCCAACTCCAGCTCCCTTTAGCTGTCTTATCCCACCTAACAGGAGGAAAGAAAGCTGAGAAGCACTAATGAAATTCACAAGTTGGGGGTGGGGGAGGGCGGGGAACAGGTTCACCAAAAGACTGAGACTTAACCATAAGACTACAGAACACTTTCTCTTTCCCAGCATCTTACAACTACATTACTAAAGGCGTATTTACCACAGTTTATTTTACCCAGACATTTTACCCAGACGTCTACCTTTCAATAAAAAATTACCACGTGTACTAAAAGGCGAAATCAGTTTGAAGAGGTTCGAAGAAGCATCATGGGCCAGAGTCAGATATGGCAGGGATGTTAGAGTTATCAGAATGGGAAATTTTAAAAACTATGATTAAAATGCTAAGGCCTTTCATGGATAAAGTAGACAACATGTAAGAAGAGATGAATAATGCAAGCAGAGGGATGGAAATCCTAAAAAAGAATCATAAAAGAAATGGTAGAGATTAAGAACAATTTAATACACATGAAGAATGCCTGTGATGAACTCATTAGTAGACTAGGCACGACTGTGGAAAGAATCTCTGAGTCTCAAAATATGACAATAGAAACTATTTAACAGTTTTGAAAATAACTAAAACAATTCATTTTTAACAGAAATTATCATTAAAGTTTGTATTTTCATAAACAAACACCTGCAGTTTTGAATAATTTCAATGTATTATAAAATGAATCAAAATGAAATAGTAAAGTCTGCTACTCGGATAAATTTGTCTTACTATACAAAATATATAAATTATAATAAAATAATCAAAATTAATTATTAGTAATTATTCTATTTGCTATCATAAATACATCCTACATTTGATTTTTCAACTCTGGACCAATGATATTAGGAAATGATGGCCTCTGATTTATGGAATAAAGTAGCTTTCTACTCAGTTTATTTATAATATAGGGCTTTTTTTATTATAAAAATCATTAATTTCTGTTTTAGAATCATTATAAATTAGTAATTAATATATTTTAATTAAATTTTAATATTTATTTAAACAACTAGCAATTATGTACACAAAATATACTTATAGTTTTTATTTAGATAAGAATGACTTGTATCTTTATTTTCCTACATATCTTAGGATTAATTTCCTAATATCAAATCACTATGTTTAAGTGGTAAAATCATATATCTTGTATTATCTTACACTATTCAAATCCTAATTATCATCAAAGTCACAGCATGCAAAAAAAAATGTGTGTATATATATATATATATATATATATATATATATAAAATACACTATTTAAAACCAATACTTGGCATCTGAGAAACACAAACTTTTCCAAACTCTAATTGTCATGATTAATATAAAATGCAACCTAATATCTAATAGCACTTCTTTTTACTATTAACGCTCAGTTTTCTCTTATTTTTTTTTTTATTAAATTGTACTTCACTGCTGAAAAGCAAGTTTGATTTTGAATATTGGTGTGCTGATGTCTATGTCTACTGTGACTTTGCAACAAGATATGATCTACCATGCATACATTAAAAAAGAGCTTTTAAAACTTAACTACCTTTTAGTTGCCGAAAGAAGAAATTGGGAAAAATATTTAAGACAAGCAAATCTTTCATTTTCTTGCTCAAAATATTGCTGTAAATAAAAATAAATGGTGAAAATCTTTCAGATGAGTTAAAGAAGTGCTTAAAAATCAAGTTATTTCCATCAACATTAAGCATATGTAATTTTAGGTTGTAAATCAAATAAGATCTTACAGAGTTATGATGATGATGATGATGATGATGATGATGACGATAATGATGAAATGCTATTTTTAACTGTCAAGTTTTATTTAGGTCCTTATACAAGTACCTTTAATAACCAGTATGCAGCTACCCAAGCAATTCATTTATCTTTTTCAATTACAGTATCAAAATAAAAAATCCACATAGCTATATTTTTTAGAAATATCAAATATAATTACTAAAGCTCAAAGAAACAATTAAAGTTTTTAATCGTGAATTTTTTTTTTATATCTTATGAAAAGTTTTATTTTTCTGGTTATTAGCAGAGTCAATATTGAGCCAGGATGCCCTAATATGACACACTCCCTGCTATGTGTCAATGAATGGGGCCCAATCTGTAACAGGTATTAAGGATTTTGATGATCACGCACAACTATAGGTCTTCTTATTGTAATTGTGTTTTCTCTGTCATCTATAGTGTTATATATTAACTAAAAATAAATAGAATAAATACAAATATCAAAAAGAAAGTATTAAATGTGAAAGTTAATGTTTCAAGAAAATATATAAATTTTTTCCAGAAATTTTCAGATTACAAGAATAAGCTCAGGAGATACACATATTTTTAAATTTCTTCTTTTACAAAAAGTTACTGCACGAGTAGTTTCTTTTGTATTTCTTTTTTCTCGTTGGCATTAAAATGGCATTACTTCTTAAAAACTAGCTGTTTCCTTCCCAGGAGATTTCCAAAATTAAAAGGTCCTTCAGTTTTTCACAGAGTGAAATTTAGTATGATTCAGTTGTTAGCTATTCAAAGCAAATAAAGAGCCCAGGGCATATGCCTATACTTAATGTTTATGAGAACACTATACTTAATGTTTGTAAGAATAGTGAAGAAGTATTTGCATAGCACTTCCACAGTGCCATGCAAAAATTTTTGTTCATGCATAATTCTTTCATTGATTAGCAAGGAACTTTTAACTACTATGCTATATCATCATAGTTTCATTATCTTAATGTAGTATGTTGACAGATAAAGGATGGAAAGGACACTTACGGGATAAAGTTCTTAAAAGTTTTGAATTATGTAGACATATGATTCCTGACATTAGAGAATAAGAGCACAGTGTTAAGAATTATCACCCAAATTCTCTGATGTATTCTTTTCTAAAACCAAGTTTGGACCCTATACAAATATAATATATTTCACTCAGTTCTCAATATATCAATACAGTCATAAGCCATGTAACATCATTTTGGTCAACAATAGACTATATACATAATCCCATAAGATTATAATGGAGCTGAATTTTCTGTATGAAATGGAAGAATATGTGGTTCAGGAGGAATGTTTTCCTCTTTTGGGAGCAGTATCTTTGGGGCTTGGCAATAGATTTCCTCTCATTCGAGCACTTTTGAGTGCACAGATTATATCCTAATTAGTCAGACACTGACCTGTTTCATCACAGAGGAACTTGTCCTCCCAGTGCTACATATTCAAAGGACTCTACAGCCTTCCCAGTTGTAGCTTAATGGTCTTCAGAGTATATTGTTGTAATTTCTTTGCTGAGAATCTAAAATTCTGTATAAGGACACAGGTCCACAGGAACTACCTTAACAAGTATTAAGTGCCACTGCCACTTTAATAAGGGCTTTCTGTGATAGTGCGGAGTCAGAGAGTCCTTGTACTTGACAAGATTTTGGGGTTGTAATGATGTAAAGCATAGACAAGTTTTATTTCTTGTATCAGATCAATGCCAGAGAGAGCTCTTTTTGCCAGATTGGATCAATGGAACAAAAAATAAATTTCCAAAGTCAAAATATTGAGTCAGTTCTACATCCTCTCTATGTGAATTTTTGTTTTGTTTTGTTTTTATGTAGACTTTTTAAAAATAAATACCACAAAATTCCTTAATTTGATCACTGCTCCAACACGCAATAGCCAAAACCACATTGCCAAAACAATCCCTATGTTCTTTTATCTCTCCATCTTGATTTCTTATTCCTACTGATCCTTAGGCCCTTTCTCTCTACACCTTACTCATCCAGTATCTGCTGGATATTTCTAGTTGATTTAGCCCACATTCTTGTTCATGGAGTAGCATTGGCAGCTTTGATATCTTATTTCTGACCTTGTAGTAGGGAAACAGGGGGAGGGTTTGTGGGACAGTGTTTATAAAGTCCACAGTAATGGACAGTAATGTTCTAGTCCTTCATAGTCACTCAAATCTCATCACTGAGAGCAATTTTCAGTCCCAGAAGCTCCATTCTTGGTAAGTGCCCAGGAGTACTCTATTTTTTATCTTTTATATCATATGTTACTGTATATTTTCTATGTTTATATATGTTTAGATATTCAGATACCACTGTGTTAAAGCTGCCTACAGTATTTAGTACAGTAAGATGCTGTAGAATATTGTAGCCAAGGAGCAATAGTTTATACCATATAACCTAGGTCTGTAGTAGGCTATACCATCTAGGTTTGTGTAAGTATGTTCTATGATGTTCGTATAATGACAAAATTGCCTAACTACACATTTCTCAAAACATATCCCTGCTGTTTAGTGATGCATGACTGTAATGTCATATCACCTATATTTTGAACATCCTTTCCTTTTAATTGTTCAAGACATCTTTCATTTCCAAGGGTCTATATTATTGTCTTAATCAAAAGAAAGCTTCAGTAATTTTTGTTTGCTCGTTTGTTTAAGAGAACCCAGAAATCTTTTACTTTTATTTACTGGGGCTGAAATATACACTCTCTAGATCAATTAAGATATTTAAATGCTAAGTCTTCCATAATATAGCCTATCCTATAATCCCCACCATATTCCTCCACTCTAGCCACACAAATGAGTCTCAACATTCCAAAACAACACACTTATTTAAGAATTCTGTGCTTTCTCTCAGACCATCCCCTTTGCCATAAAGGTGATTTCTATCTCCTTTCTTCCAGCGCATATACAATTCCTTCAGCATTTATAAGAAAGAGCTGATATGTTACATCCTACTACCAATTTTCCCTGATGAGAATTAATCCCTCCCTTTATCATTCTTTCAAATAACATTATTCAAAATGACCTGGAGATACTTTCTTTGGACTTATGATCATTTAGAATTATCTTTATACTGCTAGACTTTTTTAGTGTCTGAAAAAAAAAAAAGCAACTTCAGTTAAAATGGCCATTCAAATTAGCATGGCTCAATAAACCTGAGAATCTGAAAAAAATATACAATTTCAAATAGATATAATTACAAGTTTAATATACAGAAATAAATGCTGGTTTAAATGTTATAAACTGATTAACAGCTTCCACAGATTTTAAACAATTTAACTGGTATTGATATCTAAACGAATTTTATTCTTGCAAAATTTAGCAGCATTTTTTTTCAAAAAGTTCTTCATTCTTACTGATTATTTCTTCCCTTGTTTTAACCTATAAGCATTAAGTAAAACTTCAGTTTTTGTCAGTAATCCATTCTCTTTATTGAAATAGAATTTAAGTTGTATATTTGCTTTAAAACTTACTTATAGGATATATCTGTCATAAAATATGTTCATGTGCTCCCAATTTAAAGTGTTCCTACTACTGATCCTTGCCATTTATGCATTGTTATTTGGGGGATAGTCTAAAACTAATATAATCTATTCCAATAGTGATATTCCAAGGTATGAGTATTCAATTTACTTTTTAAAGTCTAAATCTACGTATTAATTTTCCCTCAGCAGTTACATATTGATCATTGGCCTTCATTTTTATATGGTAGAATCTCAGAAGAAATAAAAAGCACCTAGCTGTGAAATGACTACCAGTAAGTGTCAAGAATAGAATATGTTTGGCTTAGAATTCTGCTGCACTACTTCCTAGCTCTAAGAACTTATAAAATTTATTTAATGTACCTGAGTCTCAATATTCACATCTTTTAATAGGGATAAAATTATACTTGATTATAGGACTACATAATGTGCTTTGAACAAAACCTAACATGGTAAATGCTCAAGAAATTTTAACTATCTTTTTCTTTTCCACTTTACTCTACTCTATTTCTTTTCTATTATATTCTCCTCCTCTTCTTTCTTTCTCTCCTCTTGCTAATCCCTGGCTGGTATCCAAAATGTACACTCTATCTAGCAATTTATTTATCAAGGAGAGAAAAGAATTCTAAATCAATTATGTAAATATCACACATAAGTAATTGACCTTTTATGAAGTTTCCAATATTCCTTTCAGCAGTGCCACTGTAAAGATACAGGCCTTAAAGTCAGAAATAGCTTAATTTGAATTAAAGACCATCACTCACTATAGGGCCATTGTGAAAATAAAATCTAAAATTATTAGTGCAGTGTCTGGCAAATAGAATACTATGGCATAAGAATCACTTTTTAGACAATTTCCCTTAACCAGAAGTAGTAAAAAAAATTCCAGAAGTAGTAAAAAAAAATTCCCCATTTCATTACACCTACGATAAAATCATCACAAGAATGATGGCAGTAAGTTTATCTTAACTCTGTAAATCCCGGTGTGTCTTGATTACCAGTTTCCTCTGAAATGCTGCTGATCAAGCCAAACACTATCATTAGAGCAGGGCTATAACTCTTGACTCTTACATGATTCCTCGGTTATGACTATATAAAGACAGTGATAATATGATCACTAATGTTTTTGTCTGTTTTTCAGAAAAGGGAAAACTAGGGCTTGCAAATTATTTGTAAGTTCTTATAAGTTACTCTGTATACTAAGAAAAAGAGATGTATTATATTATAAAGGTGTCTAGGAAAAAAGTTTCATTCACTTCTTGAAAGTTACTGATTAACATGACATGCTGAATACACTCAACAGATGCAGGTATTTATTCATTTTAATAAAAATAAGATAGTAAAACTTAAAGCATAATCTTAGTTTAAGAGGTGTATTTCTCACCAATGGTTTGATAAGAGCTCTATGAGAATACAATGAAAATTAATGAAAAAATAAAATCAATCTATAAAGCAAACGAATTTAAAAAAAAAAAAAAAGCCTGATAAACAAAGACAGGCAGATTTAACTTCTCATAGGAATTTTTAGATGTTTAACTTGAAAAAACAACAACATATTATAATGTGAAAATTATGAGAAATATATTAAAACACATAAAAAGTAAAATATAATCACAGCTACCTGAAAAACCATATTTGTAAATTATACATCCTTATACCTTATAAGCCTTTCAAAGGGAACTACTTCCAGCTAAAAGTAAAACCTAATCATAATGTACCTTTTGGCCAACTTCAAAAAACACATACTGCTTTAGTAGACTCATATTATCTAATAAAAACCAAATCATTAATATTTCTAAAATCTACTTATGATAACCTGAAATTTGTTTATGCACAAATATTTACTGGTTACCAAATTTAATGATATAAACAGAGAAGTGTCTTGAATATACACATAGAAATTATTTCTAAAGAAAATATTTATATGAGAAATATTCTTATATTACTATATACGCTGTTTTAAAGAACAATTACTGATTTAAAAGAAAGCAAAGATGTTTTACGTATTATTCTCATTTATTGCCAGTTCTAACTGTATTTTGTCTTTTCTATGGAATTTAAAGTTATATGCTAAAACGCATACTACATAATGTCAAAAATCTACCAGTCTTTCAACTACTATAACAGACCCTAAACACCTAACAAGGATGACAAGTTCAAAAAGATATTCAAACTTACCCCATTTAATGGATATGTTTTCCATCCTAGCTCTCCCAGCACAGTTGTTGTATCAAGCAACACAACTGGAATTAAATAAATTTAAAAAATTGCATAAATACGTCATTTGATGCAAAAATATATCAAAGTTACTTAATCATTAATGTCAACTATCCTTACTATTATGCATTGCTTTACTTTAATAAGTTGCATTATTTACTTTAAATTATTTCTATGTACTAAGTATTAAATTAATATATAATAATATTAAGTAATGATAAAATACATGAAGTGGTTATAAGTTAATTATAAAATATGTAATTTGTGTTTAGCAATGCTAAATGAAGTAGATAATTGAATAACAGAATTAATATAATTATTTTTAATAGCTGTCTCCAAAAACTGATGAAATAACCACCTTTGCTTCCCCACTCTCCTTTCACACGTGATCTTTTTATACCACATTAAAGAAAGAAAAACTGTATTAAAGCAAGCCTCTCTATTTCCTTTCTGTTATTAAATGACCTTATATATGATTGGCAAAATATGAAAACAACTCATTTTGAATAGATGTAGTATCTTTAAAGCATAGATTACATTGGTACTAGGTAGTAAACTTACTACTAAGGAAGGCAAAAACAAAAATAAAAACCATGCATCTTTTTTCCTGACCAAAAGAACTCATAATCTGGTGGAAAAGGCAGACATGTGAACAAATAATCAGAACATATTCTGTTAAATTCTAAAATAGAAGACTATATAATAGCCTAGCAATTAAGTTATAAGGCTGGTAGAGCAGATCTGAGAAGATTTCGCAAAGGAGATACAATTTGAGCTGGGTTAGGACGAGCGGGGTCTTCAATTAGATGTGACAAGAAACAATTTTTGTTTTTCTTTTAGAATACCTTCTGTAAGGTAATTGAGCTAAGACTAGATCCATTCTCAGTTACTAGAGTGGGAACTAGGAGTGGGAATTAATTGGGGAAAAATAGAAGGATAAAAATGAGGCTAGAAAGTGAGTGACATCAACTGGAGAGTATATTTTATTGTTTCCAGCAGGTAAATGCATAGGACTCATGATTCAGCAGATCTTTATTTTTAAATACTATCTCTGAGTCCCCCAGATACCAGGAAGCCATGGACCACACTCTGTAAAACAATGCCTTGTATCTCACCATAAGTTTTAATCTTCATCTAGTTAGGAAAGTGAGGTTTTTTATTTGTAGTTTAAAAAAATGCCATCGGGAGTATGTTATTTGTCATCTGCTTTCAGTGTCTATTGTAAGCCTTCTGTGATTTTTCTTATTTGAATTGCTGTGATGCAATTGATGGATTTTCAAATATGAAACCATGCTTACATTTCTGGGATAAACTCTATTCAGTGCAATACTGTTAAAATCTATTTACTAAACATGCATTTGTAAAACTGAGCTATAATTCCTTAATTAATTTTTATTGTGGAGAATTCTCAAATATATTTTAACACATAGAGAAAACAATACAATGGATGCTTATGTACTCATCATTCGTCTTCAATAATTATCAACTTATGGCCAATCTTATTTCAACTATACATGTTTACCTACTCTCCAACTGCAAGATTTCTTTGAAGGAAATTCCAGTAATCATATCATTTCATCTGTATAATTTAAGTATGTATTTCTAAGATAAAAATTCCTATAGTTTCATTTATTCCATATTAACATAACTACAACATCTTAATACATTACTAAGAATAGTATTCCCTTAATGTCATCAAATATACAGGTAGTGTTGAATATTCCTATTGCCTCAACCTACTTTAACAGAAAGTCAGTATCTAAATAAGTGCTATACATTACTGTGAGTTGACATTCTTCTATAAGTGTTTTTTTTTTTAATCTATAGAGCCTCCTTCTTATCTTTTTTTTAGTTAGATTTATTGAGGTATGATATACTTTCAGTAAAATTCACCCAGTTTAAATATACATTTCTATGAATTTTGACAAACTCCTACATCCATGTAACCACCTTTATGACCAAACTATAGAACATTTCCATCACCCCCAACATTTTCCTTTTGATCCTTTATAGTGAATCCCTTCCTCATCCATCCTCTGGAAATTACTCATCTGATTTCTGTCCCAACAGCATGTAGCCTGGTTTTTTTTATTCCAGCAAAATACATTTGAGATTCATCTGTGTTGTTGTATGTATCAATAGTAAGTTCCTTTTTATTGCTGAAAAGTATTCTACTGTATGGAATTCCATAGTTGATGGACACAGCTATTTTCAATTGGAGCATTATACATAAAGCAACTACAAACTTTCACTTACAGATTTTTATAGGAAGCTATTCTTTCATTTCTCTACGATAAATATAAATTACTATGCTATACAGGGAAAGCTTAATTTAAAAAAAAAATTGTCAAACTATTTTCCAAAATGACTATGAAATTTTACATTCCCATTAACAGAATGTATGATTTTCCAATTGCTCCACATCCTCACCAGGACCAGGTATTGTCCTGTTTTTTTGTTTTGTTTTGTTTTGTTTTGTTTTTAAGGCATTCTAACAGGTGTGCAAGAGGATCTCCTTGTTTTAATATTGTTTCCCTAAATGACTGACTAGCCACCTATCTTTTTCACTACTTGAAATCAAATTTAATGAATAAAACTAGGTTGTTTTGTTCCGCATTGTAGATTTTCCTAATCATGAGATATCATTGATTGCTGCTTTCCATTCCCTGTATTTTCTTTAAATTGACAGGTATATTTAGTGGTTTGATCAGATTCAGGTTCCATTTATTTTCATATTTCTTATGATTATTTCTTTGGTTGTATTTTATAGTCCTTATACTAGAAAACATCCACTAGGGTGATGTCAAAAGGATTCGGGAACCAAAGTGCATAGGCTTCAACTGGTTCCATACAATTTATCGTACACAAGGTTAATGACTGTAAGGGATTGAAATACATGAAATATGTTTAAACCCACACATTCATGATGATAAAACAAACCTGATGATAACTTTTGAAGCATACTAGAAAGCCATTCTTTAAAATACTAGTAAATCTAAAAAGAATAAAACATTTATTTTGTTCTTTCTATATGAACTACTTCTGAATAAAGAAACAGTTAATGCAGGAACATTTCTCTCTGAAATATTTCATTCAATAAATGAAGAAATTACTGAAATAGGCTAGAACATGTTCTACTCCTAATAAGTTAACATATTTAGATAAAGGTTTCTAATGTCTGCCAACATCCATCACAAAAAGATAATAGGAGACATGCAGATCTAGACCTTTTTGAAAGACGTTCTTTACAGTTTCATATAGTTCATAGCAATATACAATTCTAACATTAACCCTGGAAGTAACAGACAGAAAGTACAGTAAGGATGATATATATATACATATAACACACATATACACATACACATATATGTACAAAAATACAAATACAGAAAATGATATTTGATGGCATCCGAGTTCATTCAGCATAAGAAAAATAATCTATATATTAGAAAAAAGCTGAAGATATCATTATAATAAATATTCAAAACTATAAACTTACTATTAAAAAGTTAATTTTCTTTTTGGTATATACTATTGAAAATAATTCAGAAGTATTTAATACCACTATCTTCTTTTGGGGACTCAGAAGCTTAATGTTACTCACTTATCTAGCACATTTATATTTTTGGAATACAATATTATTTCCCTAGAAGGCTGGTAAAATAATTATACTAACTCATAATGTAGGAAACTCTTTCTACATATTTTCTTCAAGTAATTTCCACAACGTCCTATCAGGTTTTTTTAAAAAAAAAAAAAAAAATACCTGATTTACAGATGAGAGAACTGAGTCTCAGAGTTTAAGTAACTTTTTTCAAGATCACAAAGTAACAGATTTGCATTCCAACCAAGGAGAGTGATGTGCCAGAATGTCCTTCAAAAAATGGTTAAACATACACCTTGTAAAAAAAGTGCTGTTTTCTTTCTACCTTTTAAAGTTTGAATATAAAACATTGCTACACAATGGAATGTGTGTGTGTGTGTGTGTGTATACACACACACATATATATACACACACACACACATATATATGCCTTACCGTGGAACTGCACACCTGAAGCTTACTGGATTTCATTAATCAATGACACCATAAAAACAAACAAACGAACAAACAAAAAACATTGTTATTTGTTTTCTCTTTTTATTTTTGTAGATGCAGAGAAACATCACTATCTCTTTTGCTGATTCCAAATCTTCATAAGTTTTTACACTAGTTTTCACATGAATGGTTTCATTAGAAAATTTATTGTTAATACCTAAAAATCAGGCCATTTAAATCAAGGGATTTAACGAAGTAAAGTGTTTAAAAATCCCAAATTTGAATTAAATTCTACCAACAGAGATTTTTTTTTCATAAATTGTAAGTAGAAATTAAAGCAAATTAATTAATTAATTAGTTGATATAATTATTTTTTTCTCAAACATATTTAGGCTGCTTGGTTCTCAATACTTATAATTTGTAAACTATAAAGTATATTCATTTCGAAACAAAATAAAAGGAAAATATGCATATACATATAACACTGTAGATCCTTAGGAAGAATTTTTTTGTTTCTTAGTGGCTTCAAGAAACCTTATTTACATAATTGCTTTATTTCCCTCATTAAACTGCAATCATACCTTTTAAAAATTCATAAGAACAGTACAATTTAAAATTTACACTCCAGACAAGTGAATGATACATTGATACTAAAATTAAACTGAGAGTTTTTGAGATCTTTTAATACCATTACATATAATAAATGTTTAAGTCTTATCATTTGTTTCATATATAAAACCCCCACGAACTCGTTTTTTCAGGCACACTAATTGCACTGGACCCAGTAAGGTGAGAGCTCCTCCTGCTGGCTTTATGCACACGTTATCTTGTCCTTACCAGAGTGAAAAAATACTATAAACTGAAGTAGGAAAAAAAATTATAATATGACATTAACTTCAGTAAAAAGTCAATCTTTTTTGACTTTTAATTTAATGTCTTGTTTTAAATATAGCAAGAGTAACACCTATTATTTATTTAAAGAGCCCACATAAAATATAATTTATTCATATCATAATAAATGAGAAATTGAATAAACCAAAAAAACAAATAAAAGTAGTAGTAGGCTTGTGGTATCTAAATAAAATTTTGAAAAAAGATTTAGTTTAATAAGCAACATAATGTATAAAATATATTTATAAATAACTACATATAATTTTCCTATTAACTTTTCGAAATAAATTTTTAACATATCTCTCTTTGAAAATATACCTTAATTTATTAGTGCTCCCTTCACTCATTCTTTTGGGAATTATAAGAAAATTTCATTGTGTTCTAAAAGAAGATATCGAATGATAAAAACATAGTTGATAGTACTGGATTAAATATGAGGGTAATGAGTACGATTAAAAAGCTCAATGTTAATTTCTTGCCCTTGTATAAATTATCAAGTCTTTTTCTACATCCCTTTTAGTGAATTTAAGGAATATCAGTTTTAAAACAATTAGCATATAGATTTATAGCATATAATGGAAGATCATCTTTATTCCAACCATACAATTGAAAAAGAATGAGATTTTATTTGTGTATCATTTTGAAAAATTAGACAAAGAAAATCAATCAACCCACTAAGAAGGTAGTTTTTCCTTTGACAATACTTTTGCTCTAAAAATTCAAGTCAGTGGAACGTGAATCAAGTTTAAAGATTTGTCAATCTTTTTAAAAGTTCAGATAACAGCAAATACAGGTTTGGGAACTTTCTCCCAAAGACTTCATGCAAAAAAAGGCATGGCATTTCTTCCTTAAAATCATTCAATTTATAGCCTTTATTTTACAAATAAGGCCCAGAAAAGTAAAGTAAGTTACTAAGTCACTTAATGACAACATATTATGTAGAGGCTTTTGATAGTTATTTCCACTGACTATTATATACCCTACCACCCCCCATAGATCTAAACAAACCAGTACATAAACAAAGGGAGTACTTCTGACACCGTGACTACCAGATATAATTAGAGAATCCTTAAAATTATACATATGTAAACAAACATGCATGTGTGTATCAATTTTAGCCATAGTCTGCTTAAATGTCATCTTGTTTAGACCTGATTTAAATTGACATTCAGGTTACCACATTAACCATTAACTAATTTAATTTTGACATAATTGCTTATTTTCAAATGACAAAAATCAGACCTTTTACTTCCTGATCTTTATACTATGGGTATCTACCCTCACATAGAGTCAGAATTAATATATAATTCTTATAAAATCTAACATATATTGCTTTAAATAAATGTAGAATTATTATATTTTTCTGTGGTATGTCTCTCTGTGTATTGGTATTATTTTTAAGGCAACATTTTCTAGAGAAGATCACTACTTAAAAATAATAAAACTTTTCTCTGGAAATTGAGATCAATATTTGTTCATTAGGTGTACTTACAACATTTTGTTTTGTTTCTTATTTCTGTCATTGCTTGTTTTTAATATAGGTATTATTCATGATTAATATTCATACTCCATGATAGTCTGGAAATCCTATTTGAAAGATAAGGTAATATGAGCATAGTGATGTTATATAGCTTAAAAAAATTGAATCATGTCTGGAACTCTTGAACTCATATTCTTCAACTTTCTACTCTACTAGAATATTGTATCTTTTTCAGAAAGTTTTGATAGAAAAATAAGTTTTACTAACCAGAAATTATTTTCCTTCACTATCACCTTAAATTGAGAAAAAGGGAAAAAATTCAAGCTAGTTTATTATTTAGAAGGTAAGGTATACCAAAAAGTAAGAACTACTACTGAAAACCTCATCCAAATACTGAATGGTTAATAGGTCATTAAAAATAAAACTAGTAGTGTTCATTCTCACTTCCATACCTTCCTATTTTGCTCAAAGAACCTCTATATTGTTTTCCTGCTTGACACAGCTTTATTTATTTCAGCAACAAAATTGTTTCTAATGTCTGCCCTTGGACAGGAGGGCTTACCAAAGAGACCCACGGAGAACCTAGGTATGGATCTGATCCATCGCATGGTCACTAAATGATAGTGATCTGAACAAGGTCATTAAGACTTAACCATGAGTCACCTCAAACGTTATGCTTTCCCCATCAAATTGTTCTGCTATCTCTGTGGTTTAAAAAGAAAGAAAGGTAATGTAAAATGTTCCTAATAAACAGCAATACCTAATTTTTACATTTAACATATTCAGCACCTTGATCTATAAATAAACTATGTAGTTCATTTAGGACTTGTATTATTTCCATTTGTCTCAATCATACAGAATTTAAAAAGCTAGAAAAGACTATTTGGCTTTAGTCTAGATTTGCCAGACTTGTATTTAATAAATGTTGTAATTTTTTCATCTCTCACAGACACTCATATTTATTACATACACCCATTGTTCAAAATCACTGACCCTCCCCTCTACTGCTGTCTAGTAGAATTAAATTGTTATTCCAAAGGGCAAACATCCAATAGCACAACAACATCATCATCAAAACTGTCAATAATTGGACCATTTATCTCAGTTTCTACAGAAGTGCCAAGGAGTGCCGGTAGTCAACAGAATAGAGACAATGATTTTCTAGCTAAAGATACTCTCCAAAATAATCCTGAATTCAAGAAATTTCTGCTAAATTAGTCTGGAGAGACAATATTTTACTGAATGGGAGATTTAAAAAATTGAGGTAAATATTATCATAAGTAAGCATTTTTTCTAATCCAAGCTTTAGTCATCAAAAATAAATAAATATAAACATATATAAATATATATATATATATCAGGTAAAATATCTTAATAGCATTGTCATAATTTTGAAAAAATACATATTAACTTTGAAAGAACAATATCCTCCTATAGCCCACCGAAACTATGGCCAAATCAAGATACAATTATCAATGTTAATTTAATTTAAAAATCAGTTTTACCAACATAGTATGACCTCAAGGTCAAGGGGCGTGTGTGTGTGTGTGTGTGTGTGTGTGTGTGTGTGTGTGTGTTGAATAAAATGAATGAATGTAGTTAACGAAAAAGAGTATGGGCAAGAAACACATGTTTTTGGGGAAAAAAAAAACTATTGATAAAGCAGTGCAGACTTAGCAAGAAAGAAGGCATCGGGTGAAATTTAAATGGCCATTGTGCTTAGCTTATAATGAAAAATCAAAGGCTATGCACATATGATCTTTCTGAAATGTGGTTAAGGGACAAAGTGTTCTTCAGAAAAAAAAAATCGAAGTAAGCATTTGTTTTGAATACAGAATGGATTGTGAAAAAAACCAAACATGTTATGTACCTTTTGGAGACCTCTTCTCTGCTCAGGCTCTTATCAAGGGATGCCTTCAGACTACCTGCTCTCAGCCAAAACCCTGTGCATCTATTCCCACCTCTGATAGCAATGTTCAAGATGTCTTATCTGCTGCCCCACTGAAAGCATCCATCATATTCAGAACACATCTTAACCAAAATAGCACACAAATATGGTTATGAATCCTCATTTCTTCGTATTCCTTCCTGTATTATTAATTTATTTGTTGAAGTTAAATTTGAATTACAGCACCTTTCAGGTGACAGTAACTTGGGACTCTTTACTAGCATACCTAAAATCACATCACGTAAGTAGTTCCTCAAAGAAATATATTAAAAGATAATTTGTAAAACTGCAACTTTTATCAGTCCAAAGAAATTATCCTGTTTTATATTATACCTTCTTCTATTTAATTCCTGGTTTTATATGTGGCTCTAGTATTGTCTGTTTGTATAAACTTGGCCAAGTCATAATTCTTATTCTACCAATTGTCTGGAGTTGCTCTGCCCTAAACCAAATAATTCTGTAAGCCTTAGTAATTACCCCAACCAGCTCTCAAGAGATGCTGATCCTGTTACCCATTCTTCTAGGGTAGCATGGCGTAGTATGTAAAAAATTGTAACAGACAAAAGTTTGCTTACTGTATGATGGGTCATGATTGTCTCTTCTTTGCCCCTTGAGTTTCTCTTGTTAACTGATCCCCTAACAAGTCTTCAAGAGAGATTTAAGAACAATGCTGTTCCTAAAAATACGACATTTTCTTAGGTTCCCATCAGCTCCTCTCTCCAGCTTATTCCAGAAATATTAACCATACTCTAACTCCTTTCAGTCCATAAAAAAATGAATTCAAATTGCCAATGTTTAAAACTCTTCTGAAAAGCAGCCAATTATGAACACAGGTTTCACAGTCAGTTGCCTATAAAACTTGGTTGTCAGGTCATGAAACATGATAATTTGTTCATATAATAATAAACATTCTGAGGAGATGCTTCAAAAAATATTTTAAATAAAAATGTAATTTTCTAACCTTTTTATCATAATTCTAACATCTTTGACTGCCTAAAGAATGTATGTGGTTTTCTGAATTGCTAAATCGAATTGTACTGAGGATTTTGGTAAGTAATCTTGCCTGTGGAACAGTATTGTCTAGAACGAAAGAAATGAGCAGAAAAAATTATGAAGAAAAAATATTAAGACAACCAGCTGTATCATTTACACATTAAACAGCTTTAAGCATGATTATTTAATAAATAAAGTCATGAGAATTATGTAGGACAACTTCCGACTGGAAACTACTGAGGAAATGACAGAGTGAATATGATGCCAGACTTAGAAGCACATGAACTGCAAGACAGCTGATCTTTTGTGGCATATTGCTGTTTTTCAGAGGAGTCAGGGGGAGGAATGGTTCATAAATGAAACATTTACAAATGTGAACCATGCCAAGAGCAGCATGGGTTCAGTATATAGAAAAAAATGACAGATGGAAGCTTTATTGTTGGCAGGAAAAAAAAATAAAAGAAGAAAACAAAACAAAACAAAAAACAGGCATTATCATCATTACCCTGTAGGGAAGATAAGTCATTAAGTGCTATTGTCAAAGTGTTTATCACCAGGATCCTGTGCAATAAAATAAATGCAACAGAAATAATAATGATATTTTATCATTTAGGTAAGTGAAGAATATTTTATCCAACACAGGCTTACCAAGTATAATTATTATAAGAAAGCAGATACAGGCAATTCATACGACATTGAACAGTTTTAATTTATTGATTACCCAACACATGGATTCTGGTAAGAAAAGTAAAATGTTGAGAAACTCTTGGTGATGTAATCAGGATCCAAATTCCATCTTCAGCTTTCATGGCTAAGAAGTTCAATTTTTATCATTCCAAGGAGGAATAATCATATTTCCAGAGACTGTTCTTGCTAATCAGGCATACAGGAGACTAATTTATAGATGAAAATGATGTATTCACTGATGATTTGTCTCCAGGGTATCTCCTTCCTTGCAGGTAAACACATTCAAGATACCAAATTAAATATTAAAGATTTCTTCGAAAGTATTAAATTACTGGAGTAACTTATCTTAATATTAATAGTTTTCTCCTGCCTCAATGACTTTATTTCATTATTTAATCTAAAACTGCCAATTTTGAATAATAAACATTAGTACATTATTTAGGAATCTTTCTTTTATCTGCCTTCACACTTTTCAAAAAAATTTATCAGTGTGGAGGTTTTAACTATTATTTCAATGCTGTCCATCTCCAAAACAATATCTTCAGCATAAATCTCTCTCTCATGCTTCAGACATAATTCACAAGCCCCTTGCCGGTTTGCAAACTGTCTCTTGTACAGGTAAGGCAAAGAGAGACTGAAGGAAAAGGAAGACTATTCAGATTAATAGGCGGTAGGTTTAATAAGTAAAGGAACTTACACATGAAACTTGTCATGGGCTACCTCAAGATGAGATCTTCACACGCATCCACAAGAATCTTAAAAGCTTATACAAAGGCCACAACTAGGTGCAGTCACATATCTATCCAGATGATCTCAACAATAACTTACTCTCTCAAGACTGAGTCCTTGAAACAATTCGCTGTGAAAATGGTGAGCAGAATTATACATTCCAAAGATGTACGTAGGGGTAAAGAGCCTCCTATTGCCTGCATCCAGATCATAGGTCAACCAGTAGTCTCCTCTTGATTACCTCTCCAAATTAACATGTCTGCATCTGACTTCATTCTTTTCCCATGAACAGGTACCATTCCCTGATTTCCCTATTTCAGTTACTGGTACCCAGCACTTGCTCAGGTGCACAAATTAGGAACTACATCAGATCTTCAACTCATCCCTCACTCCTCATCTATCAGTTTGCAAATGGGATATTGTAAACAGATTAATGGACTCCCTAAATTGTTCATGTCCTAATTCCAAGACCCTGTGAATATGCTATGTTACAGAGCAAAGGGAAATTAGAATTAAGGTTACTAATCATTTTACCTCAAAATAGGAAGACTATCTTAGATTATCTGCTCTTGGCTCAAAGTAATAACAAAGGTCCTTAAAAGTGGAAGAGAGAGTCAGGGGAAGATGTGACTACAGAACACAGGCATAGAGAGATACACCATAGCTAGCTTGAAGATGAATGAAGGAAGCCATAGCCAAAAAAATGTGAGCAGCCTCCAGAAGATGGAAAGGGCAAAGAAATGAATGTTCCTCCTTCTGGAGTAGCCTCCAGGAAGGAACACAACCTCACTGACAGGTTGATTTTAGCCAAAGGAGACTCATGTCAGATTTCTAACCCATAAAACTGTAAGAATAAATTTGTGTTGCTTAAGCTGTTAAATTTGTGGTTATTTATTGCAATGGAAATACATAACTAACCCACTGAACTTTCTGAATCATTTTCAAATCTCTCATTGTTTTTTTCTGTTTTCTACTTATTCCATTTCTCAACTGAACTAGGGTCTCTTGATCTTGTTCCACTCGTTTAACTTTTGCAATGCAGCCTCAGTGATATGTCTAAAATACAAATCTGATTTTTCCATTCTCTGTTCAAAATTCCTCAGGGGTTCCTCTTACCACTTATAAAATTATCCCAAAATATTTTCCATAATTATTCACTTATTTCTTCATAAAGTATATACTGAGCATTACTGAGCAGGTTCTGAGTATCAAAGTGAATCAAAATAAACATAGTACCAACTTTCAGTGTGATTATAATTTAAGGTGAAAAATAAAAAATAAACAGAAATTATAAAATAAATATATGACTACATATTATGAGAATTGCTATGACTATAATTTAGATTTCAGGCTCATAGAAAGCATCTAAAAAGAAAGTTAATAGATACTGTTGAAATAGTCTTTAAAACCCTTTTAGATTCATGATGTGAATTATACAATAATAAATTAGAGAAGGTATGATATAAGACATTGCTTAATATTTTTTAATCCAGTATTCCTCTCACTTCTTTGGCACTAAAACTTCTTTCCCATTGAATATGCACTAACATTCCATGGCAACATCTTCAAAAAACACAATGTGACAATTGTTGCTTTATAAGGTATATTCTGAATGTATTTCCATTGCACTCAAGACATTTCTGGGCTTGGTCGCATCTACCTGTCCTATTTTTACTCTTCACCTGCAGCACTTCACCCCTATCCTTACCCTACTTACTTTGATGTACTAGTAATCTTCAAATTCACATCAGCCTCCTAACACCCTACATTTCAGGTTATTCTTTTTTGCTTGGAATACTTTCACTCTGTTGGTCCCACAAGAAGACTCCTGGTCATCACTTATGGTTCAGCCTAAATATATCTTATAGAATCTTCCCTAATTTATGCCTGAAAGATGCAGATGCTCTTACTCTTATGCCCCATACATACTTCACTAACAGTAATATATACTTTCCTAACAGTAATTATCTTACTTTATTTTACTACAATGTATATATTTCTTTGTGTGACTATTCATCCACAGACTCTAAGTTCCTTAAAGGTCAGAACTCTATATTTTAATATCCACAATCTTCCTGAAGATTAAATATTTAAATAATCAATAATTGAATGGACTAGCAAAATGAAAATCAATAGGTAAAGAATTTAGAGTAACTTGGTGCGTATAACTCTAGTTAGCAAATGGCTCAAAATGTTGATCAAAACAGATAACTCAGCACACAAACAAAAAATATAGTATACTTTCAATAGCAACAAAATATTGAGAAGAGGACATTTGAGAGAGAGGAGTTAAGGTCCTATGATTATAAATCCAATGTTCCAAAATAAACAAATAATAAAAGAACTTTGAGCCTTTCTTTAGATTGTGTCAAAAGAAATTACTAGAGCAGAGTTAAAGGACTTGCAAAGCCATAGTAGTCATCCTGAAATCCATAGAGAAAGAAAAAAGATGACAAACTATTGAAATGAAATCATAATGTCCCAGGACCATGAAGTACTTAAGCAAAAGAAATTTCAATTAGGAAACTAGAAGGGAAAATTTTATATAAAGTACTGAAGTAGTCTTAGACATATTCTCTCAGATTTGTTTTACATACTGACATATATAATGACATACGTAACTATATAATTATATATAAAGTTATGTGTATATATATATAACTATATATACATAAATATATAACTATATATATAAATATATATAAAATCTGAAAGTATATACTCTAATGTAGGGAGAAAATTTCCTATGAACAAGAAGAACCATCTATCAAGAATAAAATAATTTAGGGCTCTTGACAAAGAAAATAATCAATGCATTTTGGCCACTGATGTTGGCTAAGGAAAGGAACATCAGAAGGTATTAAAAAGCACTTAAAAAGAGCTATAGAAGGCTACAACATCTTTGAAGTTAAATATAGGGATCCTACGGGTCTAACACTTTCATTTTGAAGTGCTCAGAATACCTTTTCTTAGAGTCCCTATTTGGTAGGATTTTCAAACTTTCAGTAAAGTTATTTTTTATTAGAGACTAGATATATTAAAACCTCAAAAATAAGATAGAATATTAATAAATCTCTATACCTAGTATTGCTCGGGGACATAGTTATAAATTTTTGATGACCTGCCTTTGTGCCTTAAAGGAGCAAATTGTGAATACAGAAAAGTATGGAACTCCTATGGAGTGAAGATACCACATTATCACTGAGGAAAGGGTCCTCTCTTTTCTAAGCAGGGGAGCCAAATTGATAATAATCAGTAAGATGAAGGTTATTCTAATTGTGGGATCAATGGCAATTATCTCATATGCCCCTATTATAAAGATGATGATACCCTCCCTAGTCATTTTATTTACAGAGAAATGATGACATATTAAAATAGTTTTAACACAAAGGAAATCCATTAAGCAACTGAAAGAGAAACAAATTAAACGAATAATTCTTTCAAAGGCCCCAATCCCAGGTAAGTTACTGATATGAGAAACAACAGACGGTCATTTACCTCTTCATCATCACCTTTGTCTACGATTCACTAATTTTTTAGTAAACCCAAGAACTGTGCAAGGCACACCTTAAAATATGAAACAAAGTGGGGGGAAGTTGATGGAGAGCAAATCATTTTGCATTAGGAAGTACTTTCGAAGATTAACAAGATACTTCAAAAACTAAGTGATATACTATAGCATGTAAAACCTTTAAAAATAGCGTGGCTGAGAAAATTTAGGAAACTGATGCAAATCTGTGAAACTGAGTGACTTAAGGGAACACTTTTGAATTCATCTTGTCCAGAAGATTAAACTTCAATAAACACCCTCTTGATATAGTATTGGACTCATGGTGATAAGAACTGTAATATTTTTTTTTTTCTGTAAGATTAATACTGTAGTTGCTCCAGGCCAATTCCCAACTGTCACACATTATAATGAAATGTTCCTACTATAGCACCATAAACAATGGTGAAACTAAACTAAAACATTTGGTCAATTTAAAAAGCTAAACACAACTTGCAGGTATGTATTCATTTACCAAGCCTTTCTTTATGTATATCCCTTTTGAAGCTGGTGTTTACTCTAGTATTACCTAAATTCAACAAAAATTCTTAACAATTCTCAAGTGAACATTATGTTTCCATGTCCCTACAGGATCATGATATTTATCTCCTAAGACTTTTCTCTTAGCACTCTAACCCAGAGCTCTAGGCCAAAATGAATTTATTTCACAATCTTAAAAACATTAAACTCTGTGGGCCTTCTCACAAACTAATATTCTCTTTTCTTGGTGATTACTGACTCTCCCTTGGTCTCAATTGACATGACGGTTCTTATTGGAAGTCTCTTCTGATATCTTTTATATAACAGTGGGAAGTATCATGTTTAATGAGCCTCCTTAATAGACTAATGCATGTTCCATAGCCAAAAAAACAAGACTTTACTATAACTAACCAATCATTTATCACCCAGAGGAGACTAAGTTTCATAAGTTTAAGGACCTTAGTCAGTTTGTTTACCAACTTTTTTCTAGTACAGAGCAAAATGACTTATCAGAAGTCTATTGTAAGAGCCCAGATGAGAAATGATAGTAGCCTTGGCATAAGAAATTCTCCCAACTGATCAAGAACACAGTGAACTCTCTCTCCTCTAAATATACTTAATATGTCCAGCCAATTTTTACTTCTTATTGGAAACTTACCATACATCAGTTTATATTATTTATAGATAACTTCATATTACAAATGAGGAATATGGGATCCAGAAAGATTAGAAGACTTACTACAAATCTCTCAGGTAGTTACTGTTACCACTATATTAAAATTCATATCTGTCATGAAGTATATCACTTTTCCTACTACACCATAAAATTTCACTTCCATAACTAGCATCCATGCTTCCAGAGGGCATCACAATGTGTATCTCCTGTAACTAGATCACATAGTTGTTAAGGGAACATTTGATTATGTTAAGTGATGACTTCATTGAAAGAATTGAACTTTAATTTTATTTACCTTTAAGTTTATTTATTAATTTTATTTGTTTTATGTATATACTTTTTTATTTTAACTTTCTACCATCCTCCCTTCAAAAAAATTTCTGTGACATAGTTTTATCATCCTCCAATGAAATTTCAGGCAGGTAACACTACTTTGCCATGCCATTTCAGTCAAAACATTGTGTTTCAAAAAGCTTTAATATTTAGTCACGAAAATAACCAAACTTAAAATTCATATAACTTTGTACTCGCCCATCAATTCGATTTTGCTTAAAGCCTGGAAACTTGCAGTATGGAAAGCATGTATGTTTAGATTCTCCTCATAATTTTCGATTCGCTGACTACTATTTCTTTTGTAACTAACCAGCATTAAGCAGAGTGATTAAGCAGAGAGGGGTACAGTTTTTCATGATTAATTGATTCTTGGTATAGTTTTGTTGCCCACTAGGATTAGAAAATGGTCAAAGCTGAATTGACTTTATGTGACCACTTTAAGGAAATTTTCCTGCTGGGAAACTTCAATTCTGAAGAAAACAATCTCTTTTCCAGGGAATTTCAACTTCCTCCTCAGCTCCTAGATTATATAATCCCATCAAGAAACCATTTGAGTATTTAAGGCTTTACATACTCTAAAGGGTTCCCGGACAGTTCTTTTCTTAATGTCTCATACTTAGGATATGGAAATATTGACTCGTAGGCACTACTTTATGGAGTTTCTTGGTGCAGCCCCATCTCTGCCTCTGCTCTGCTATTCCAGGCTCCCTAGTCGCAGACTCTCCTACCATCCTTATGCTAACAAAATAGTGTACTAACTCTAATGGCTCCTGAACTAAAACATCCCTTCTCCACCCCTTAGTGTAGTTCCTTCCAATCTCCCCCAAAATAATCACTTGTAATTATTGAAATGTCATCTTCAATGATGGAAAGACAGATTTTAAATTTTTTTTTAACTATGAGCTGCATAGGAAATGGTCTAGTATTTCACTTTAGGTTATGTAAGTATTGGTACCTATATATAATTCTTGGCTTTGAGATTTCAGCTAAATTTACAAGTCTCATTTTAAAATACTATATTATCATATAATAATTTTAGTTATTTGCTGAATGATTCCCGTGTCAAATACTTAGCTAGGCATGCTCTACATGCTTTACCTTATCCACTACTTATTTTAACTTTTTTTTTTTTTTTTTAAGTTCTGAGTACTACCTCTACTTTACCAGTAAAAAAAAGCAAAGTCCTGAAGCTGTAAAAAAAAAAACAAACACACATACTCCAGAAAGCAAAGCTTATCACAAAAGGCACAACCATTTGAATCTAATATAGAAGGTTTTGCTTTACAACCCAAGTACCTAACCATTGTACATGGCTCTGACCTTGCGAAGGACAAGAGAACAGGAAAGTTTAAGGGAGGGGGAAATAAAGCAGCCTGCAGTGCAAAAAGAGCGAACGGGAGAAAGTGATTTCTAAAATGTGAAATTTAGATTCTCTTGGTCTTCATTTAAAAAATTCTAATAAGCACCTATAAAAAATTAACACAGCAGATCATAAAAGTTTACAAGATTTTATATGGATCTTTTCCTAACATAAAATAAATAATAATTACCTTAATATTTATTTAGGTAGAAATAAAAAATCTTGAAACTTGATTTTAAATTTAATTGCTTTTATAATGAATCCCATTTAACTTCCTAATCTCTTACAGTATGAAATGAATAAATACCCGGTCAGAGTCATCCATATTTCTATTGAACAAAAAACATTTAAGCAGGCACTTTTTAAGCATTTACCTTTGAATTTTATAATACTTCTCACCTAATCTGAGCAACTGGATCAAGATAAAGAACAAATCTTATGACAGAATTCTATTGACATTTGTATTTGGTCTGCAATTTCTGAATTAAGCCTGCTGGGAAGCTAAACTTCATGTCTTATTTACTTCAGCTTTGAAGCCTGCTCAAGAAGACAGCTCTAACTTTTGATAGCATATATTTTCCCCTAGAAAATTTCTATTTCTTTAAATTCTCCTGGGAAAAGTTGTTACTATGTGTTGTATAGACCAGAAAGCAAAATTACAGTTATGTCACTCATGAATGTCTGGACCTCAATATTTTCATATGTGTCTAAACTGGATTACTAATCTTGGAAATTTTTATAAGAAATAAAAGGATATAGCTATTCAGATAAGAAAGAAGGAAAACAAATGCAATCCAGTCTGGCATAAAATATATTTTACTTCTTAAGGATATAAACATAATCACTTACTCGGCCTCAATAATTTTTCAACACTGAAAAAAATAATTAGTATTATATAGCATGGTAAAGTATGTCAATCTAATTTTCAAATAAAACTTTTCAATATGAAAGTTTAAATATTTTCAAATAAAACTTTTCAATATGAAAGTTTAAATATTTTATAACAATTAATGTGCTCATTAATAGTTTTCATAAATCTTTCTTTTAACATATTTTAAAACATTTTTAGAAGAAAAATTGGATGTGACCAAAATTTTATTAAAGTGGAAATATTAAAAACAATTTAAAACTCAATACATTATTATCATTATCACCTGTTCAGAATTTTAACATACATTAATAATATTTCATTAGAAATAAATAGCATAATAAAAGCTAATAGTAAAATCTAACTTGCAACAGAAATTTAATGAAATACATGTATACATAAGAATGTTTATCCATACACATGCAAACAAAGTCATCTTGAAAAGTAATTTTTTAAACTGCAAGTCCACGTGGAATAAATGAATACAGTTCCAACAGTTAATAGAATTCCAACTAATTTTCGCTATGTTCAAAAAAACTGTGAGCATTATAAAACATATTGCAACAACATTTTCCATATTCCTAACACTGACATCTGATACAGGGACTATTTAATAAGTAATCAGTAAGTGTACTGAATGAATAAACAACTCTTTTTACAGTACCTATCCCTATGTTACCTGACCAAATCCTACTGCAAATGATTTATAATAACATTATTATCTATCTTTTGGGGAAAAATGTATTTTGGTTTTCTGTGAGATTACAGAGTTTCTAGATATTCCAAAATACATTAATATTTCATTTTTTTCATATAATTTACCCCTAATCTACTTAGTGAAAATAATTTTTTATATTTTTAAAGATTATAGTCCTAGAATCTCATGGGTCCTTTACTTAAATGTTTCATCATCTCATGGGTTACAGTTGATATTCACATATCTACTTATTTACTCCTGACACATTCAATCAGTTCTAAAAGAGTATATTTTTTCTTTTTAAGAGAAGCATTACTCTATTTTGCACAATAGCAATAAAAATATTAAAATACTCTTAAATTGTAGGAGAGTCCTTAAATTCTTTCTGTGTCACCTTACCATCTTGGAAGAGGAAAAAACTGAAGTGTCAACCTATGTTTTGACAAACGTCTGAATTATTTTATAATTATCTCTCCTCAGAAGCAGGCATGAGAGGGTAGATAAATATAAGAAATTATTATTCAGGATTAGTTCCTGAGAGTATTTTTGGTTAATTATCAAGAACCAGATATAATTTTTTAATGGAATCTTGCTAGAATTATAGTTTTTCATTTATACGCAATATCAAATACTGTTTCTTTACAAGATAAAAGAGTTAAGGCAAAATTAAATCTACCTTCACTTTACTGGTTGAGATTTCCAGAAAAATGAGAGATAAACCTGGCTTCTGATAGGTACAAATTGGCATGCTCTGATGGACAGAAGCCAGGGAATAGTGTCCAGAATCAAGGAAAAGAGATTGCTACCTTATAGGCGAGACATAAAACTCAACACACTCCCATGGACACTCCCATAACTACAAGCCAAACAACAAACATGAGTCCCCAGAAGCAGTCTTGACATGTTCTAAGAGCAGTCATTGAGAGTGTGTCCTTTTCCAACTACAGCTATGGTAAAATTCAATAACTGTCTTGTAACAGAGATGGGGGTTACAGTAATGGTTGACAAATAAAGTTAGAAATAAATTTAGTTTCTGGCTTGATATACTATCCAGTAAACTAATAGAGTCCTCTCTTAGTTTATTCTGACTTCATTTTTTTGGTTGAACTGAGAAATCTAGTTGAATTAGTTAAATTTAATTTCTCAAGCTACTAAAGGAGTTATTGTACATCACTTCTACATATCAAATGTATGGAATTATCCAGTGATTTAATTCTATTTATTTATTTTTCCTAAATATGTTTGCTTTAGTATAACAATCTGAGTAGAGAATATTTTCTTTTATTTTTGTAGAAGAAAGCTCTAGGCTCATAGTCTCTTTCCTCTATTTTCACAAGAGCACTGATTTCAAAATGTGACAAAGAGCATCTGCATTAGAATCATTTGGGATGTGTGTTAATAAAGTATATAAGCGGCCTCACCTCAGCTCTTCTGGTTCAAAATCTTGCATGGTATATACAAGCAATTAGCATCCTTCCTTCTCTCTCTCTCTGTCTCTCTGTCTCTCTCTCTGTCTCTCTGTCTCTCTGTCTCTGTCTCTCTCTGTCTCTCTCTGTCTCTCTCTGTCTCTCTCTCTCTCTCTCTCTCTCTCTCTCTCTCTCTCTCTCTATATATATATATATATATATATATATATATATATCAATTATTTTTAAACAAAATTCTCACAAAATTCTCTGTGCACTACATTTTGAGAATCACTGCTTTCAACTTTTTGTCTACCCACCATCAAAATACAGTTTACCTCAGGTACCAGTATATATCAAAATGAAGCAATTTCCTAAAAACAACACTTGCTTCTGATATAATTTTATATTTTTTATTCCCTTTTGTTTTATTTTTAATTTTTTAATTCATCTATTGGGTCACAATACACAGTCAAAAACACTGTTTAATGGATGTAAGCTCTATGATTTTGTCTTCTTCAAGTACCCATTGAGCTACAACTTTCTAACTCTAATTTTACTCTCAAATACTAGGAATAATCACGTTTCAAGTAGATATTCAAATACATCATCACTGCTTATGACAAGTTTAGGCAAATATGCTTGTAATTCACAATATATCACAGAATTGGAACTGCAAAATAGAGTCAGTTCAGAATAAGGAGAACAGCTAAAATACTGCAAAAATCCGTGTGTCCTATAGATATATTACCCATTATACCAATATAACCTATTAAGGATATATTGGTATAATGGGTAATATATCTATAGGACACACGGATTTTTGTTAACCTATATAACCTATTAAAGATATACAGATATGTGCTAGGTTCCCCATTCCTAGTAACTCAAATCAAGTAAAACCTGATAAAGTGATAATAAATTAGTTGTGGGTAAAGATTAGAACTTCATTATTGGACTTCATTCATTGGAATTCATTGAGGCAAGCAAGACAAATAGGGAAGTAAGACAAAATTATCTTTGGTAATCTATTGAGAGCAATTGCTAAGATATTGGGACCAACATCGGTAGAGAAGCATCATTAGAGTTACAAATGTGAGGGGTTTATTTTCATATCCAGCCAGATAGCAAGTCTCTGTATTAAAGCACATGAGTTGTACTGCTGAATGAAAGTTAATTAGGCACAGCATAAGACTACTCATAACACAATTGCTCACCAAATTAATGTTTCCTTAAAGCCCCCACCTTGAATTGTTACAGATTAATTATATTTGGAAAAATAAAACACATTTTTTACATGCCGCCATTTAATTATACCATCTAAAGAAGAGAAATTCATTAAAATCTGGAAATTAATTTTATTCTTTGATCATAAAATCTATTTTAAAATCATTCTTTCATTATATAAAAAATTACACTCATTCAAAAATATTATACTAGTTTCTGTCATAAGTGTCGGAGAGACAGTAAACATGACAAACATATATCTTCATGAAATGTAGAGTATATTTTATTTTATCAATATGTATTCAAAGATGACCTTAATTAGTCTATGATTTATATATATTTAAATTATTTGATCTCACATATACTGGACAAATTGGGGCTCAACATCCCTTAGAATATAATCATACATGCTAGAATCATCCTGGCTGACTTCTTATTTCAGTTGGTATTTCCCCTTTGCTACTACTTTCTTGATCTCGCTCATGTTCTCTATCCCTTTCCTTCAAGTACAATCTTATGTTTGTCTCTCATTCATTCATAGGTCAAGTTCTGTAATAATTATTTTTTGGTGTAAAGGGTAATGTTCTATATCCCACAATTACTTACAGAAATTACTCATTGCTATTTATTTTTCATGGGATGATATGGTACTCTCATATTTCATAACAATTTTATTGTTACAATAAAAATTGTGCCATAACTCTATACTGGCCACACCCAACTCAGATATTCCAAAAATTTAACCTTAAAAAAGTGAACAAACTAATAATAGCAAATTAGTTTTTACTACAGCAAGAATTCAGACTTTATATAAGGATACTTAGGATCACTCAGAATCACTATATTTAAAAAAAATAATAATAACCCTTTAAGTAAAAATTATTTTCCAAATATTCTGATCTTCTAGACACATTTTTCTTATATCTATGTAAGCTCAATTTGTGTCATCTCATAAATGCTTCATTATATTTGGAGTCTCAAAGATAAAGTAGATACAGCAAGACCTTTATCTTTGGAAGGCAAAAACAGTGAATGTCACAACATGATTAAAGAAAATAGCATATATGCAGAGACTAGTCTCAATTTAAATATGAATAACTGAAAAAGGCAAAGGAATAATGTATGACATACATTTCTGTACCTTGTCACAGGGTCAGTCATGGTAAGTTTATAGGTATTCAGGGCAGACCACAAACACTGATGATCAAGTTTATAGATACGAGTAAGGACGCGAACACAGAGCTTCCTTCTATCACTAGACCAAATCACAATCTGGTTTTACAAAAAAGACAGAGAAGCTTCAAAATTAGGATGAATATATGAGATTAACCTAACACCAGAATCTTTGCTGCCGTGTTAAAGATTACTGAAACTTTTCTATTAGGGCAACTCTTACTACTAATCCTCTAGCCTGGAAGTGAAATGTGCCTCAAATGGGTCAAAGTTAAGTAAAGAAAGATTTAGTGGAAAAGAAGTGTATGGCTCCAATATACTTTGTGCATTTTATATAAATATAAATATACTCAAACATAGCATATCTACAGAGCAATACTGGGTTCTGTAAAAATAATGAAAAATATAAACTTAGAGAAGTGAGCAATGAAAGAAAGAAAATTTCTGATTATTTTTGAGTATTGCTACTGTTAAAATAAACATTTTATCAGAATATCATATAAACAAAGGCTGTTCCAGGGTCTATTCAAAGTAATAATTCATATGACCTCAAGATAGGCCATTTTGTGCTGGCTGTCAATTCAAGTGATAATTCTACTCATAAGCAACCTTGTTAATCATTCCAACAATCCCTTTATTTTTTTTTAACTTTTTAAAAATTAAGTTTATTGGGGTAACATTGGTTAATGGAATTATATAGTTTTCAAGCAATCCCTTTATTTTTAACATAACATCCCAATTTACCTTGTTATAAAAAGGAATTCATGATTTCTACAGGCTAAAATCTAACTTCATTACTACTCTTTCTACTATTCATTGCCACCTCACTCATAGAATTGCCTCAAAAATTGTTCAAACATCCTTCTCTTCCTATACAACCTATATCTGATTTAATTAAATAAAGAGTTCTATACATTTAGCAATATCTGAAGACATTTTGGTTGTCACAACTGGGAAGAATGCACAGGGATACTGCTAAACATCCTATAATGCAAAGAACAGTCCTCCTAACAAAGGACTATCCAGCTCAAAGAGAATCTTCCTCCCAACTCCTTCGGTACCCATAGAGAGATCATTCTCGCCCTAAAAATATTTCAGTGATGTCTTCAGTACCAATTCTCACTCTCCCCTGAAGGCTCTAGCACTCCATGGGGACTCCCAGTAGTAAATGCAGATTTCAAATGATTGACTTAAAAAAAGTGAAAGTCTTCAAAAAAAATTCTCTGAATATTCCCAATCTATAGTTAAAGAGTATTTACATGAACATGTATTTCGAACAACATAGATTATACAGATACTCCCATGTTTTCACAAACACTCTAAGCTATCAAATCTCAAAATATTTTCATTAATGTTCACTTTTAGCTGAAAAATAAACTCTGAATTCTTATTCTTGCAAGATTTGAAACACACAAACTTCAGGTTAGTAAGTGAAATAATGGCAACAGCTTGATCAATCTCTCCACACTATATTTATATATAACAAAATTTTATATTAAAAAATATGAGAGTAGTGGTAATCCTGGGTGCTGACAGCTCTCCTCTTGACAAAAAGTTGAAAATGAGAGGACATGTAACAACTTGCACAAGGAAATCCTACACAGAAGAGATGCTTAGTGGAAGCAGAGTATGAATTCTATGATGAAAGCACTTTTATCTATTTTTTAATTGGGATTCTAATATATATGATCTTAAATTTTAAAGACATTGAATTAAAAACTACTGTAACTAGGAGAAAAGGCAACTAAAACACTTAAAAAGCATCTATATATAAAAAATATCTTATATAATTAAAAAGTAAAGTTCACAATATACGTATATGTAAAACAAACCACCCTGAACTCAAGATATTAAGTAAATAACAATGCTTGAGCTATATATAACATTATAACCTGGACAAAGTAGCACTGCTGGCTTTATTTTCTGAAGAATTATCTCTGTTTATATTGAAAGATGATAAGATATTAGGAAAGCTACACATTAGATAAAATTAAATATTTTCTGAGACAAAAAATAAAACCATTAAGGTGCAATAAACCTATAAAGGTCTTAATGCCTATAACTGTATGTAATAAATTAATTACTGAGAGAACGTTAGCAAAAAATTGAAATTTACAATGTGTTTTGAAGCATCAGTCACCAAACTTTTTGGTACCAGGGACCAGTGCTCCTATGTGAATCTAATGCCTGAAGATCTGAGGTGGAGCTGAGGTGGTGATGCTAGCACGGGGAAATGGTTGCAAATACAGATGAAGCTTTGCTCACTCACCCACCACTCATCTCTTGCTGTGAGCCATGTTTTTAACAGGCTACATACCAGTACCAGTACCAGTCCATGGCCCCGAGGGTTGGGGACCCCTGTTTTAAAGAAATAAGGTAATATTCCAAGCTTGTTTATAAGATTACAGTTAAAATGTAGTGCTATAGAAAAAATTAGAGGTTATAGAGGAGAGTGATACTTCGCAGGGACCCTAACCTCTCGGATATAATCATCTCTAGAGAAGATATGTCACTTTTTTTTTTTTTTCTCATCTTCAAGGACAACTCTAACCCTTGTCTTCCTATACCGAATACCAGAATATAAAAGAACAGGGAAAGGTCAGTTAAAACCTATCCTTGGTTTAGTAGTCATGATCTTGTTTCTTCCTAGTATAAACCTCACTAATTCATGCTGAGAGCTGGAGTGGTCTTGGTAAATTACTTAACCTCTCTGTATCTGATTTTCCTCATTTGTGAAAAAAGGCACAATAATGGTGCTTACCTCTCAGGGTTGATAAAAAATAAGTTTGTATATCTATGCAGAACAATAGAGTTCCTTTCCCCTTTTGCCCTATTTCAATTGATAACTCAGGACCAGAATACTTATCTTGGCAGCACAGACCAAGACACACTGTTAGATGCTGCAGCTGAGTTGAAGTGTGCACAAGTACAATCACAGTGGTACATAAAAACAGAGGATCATCTACCCTTCTCCCTTCTACTGTTTTTCTCTTTGACTTGAGGGAAGAAAGATGGTTCATCTTTTTAATGTAAGAATAAATCATAGTTTCTGGAATTCAACCAATGTTTGTTCAGTAGGTATGGAACGAATGATTAAAATTACTTGATCAACAATGTTTAAAGGTATTCTAGCATTTTTGAGAAACAGTAATGAAATTGTAGAATTGTGCAGCACTTAATTTTCAAAACATTTTAATAAAAAATATTCTATTTCAAAAACCTTGTAAAATAGAAATTTCAAGCAATATCAGCACATTACTATCAAAGAGAAAACTGTTACTCAAAAAGACTGAAATATTTGTCCAAGGCCATAAAAAGACCAATGTCAGCCAACTAACTTAGTTTGTGTGATGCCTGGGAAAAGGGTTTTTTTTCCTCTCTTAAGCTTCTCTACATGTTTTTTCATGATTGCAAATTAGCAAATTTGGGGTTAAATATTACTTGCCTAAATAGTTTGACTGTAGTTATTCATGTACCAGAACCATGATTAAGAAAAGTGATTCTATAATTTGACGGAATGAAAAAGGTAATAAATGACTATCCTGTTTATAGAAAAAGTCAGAAATTAAAGCTACTTGATAAGTGCTACACAACTCATATGGCAACAGCTTTTTTTAAAAAAATTATACAATCTCCAGATTATATTTCAGTTTCTTCCTATAGAATTTACCACCATTATATAGAACATAAGATAGATTTTATACAATGTGAAAAATATCATCAACACTTATTTCTCCTTAATACTGTGAAACTCTTGGCGATATTTTTTGTATAAATTTCAATCCCATAGTTGTTTATCTCCCTTTAGAAATGACAAGGTTTATCCTACCACAATTAGAAAAAAAATCAATGATAATCGGTTTTCTATCTTATAGTTTCAGTGTATTGTAGAGGTTCTAGTGCTTGTTTTGTCAATAACTGCTAAGTGACCATGGACAAGTCATCTAATATTTTTTGGTGTCATTTCACTCAAATCAAAATTATAGAGTTTTTCTAGTAATCTCTGGCTTTCTACCTTTAAATTCATATTTTATATACCCAACTGCCCAAATAAATATAAACATAAGTAATACAAGGAAACTATAGCACTGCATTAAGAAATCAAAACATCAGTTATTGCTATCTTTCCATGATTAGAATATCAAAAAAGTAAAGTTTTTAAAATTTTAAAATCATATCACTTGGACAAATAAAATTTTATCTAATACGTTAAATTTTATCTAATACATTTGTCATTTTTTTTAATTTAACAAAAGTACTTTGATCCAGAGAAAACTTTTGTCATATAAACATAAACCTTTTCCCAATTAGTATTTGCATATTATAAAGAATAAAACACATCTCAGAACTAATATAGAAATGTATCATAGATTTGGAAATATAGAGGCAAAGGAATGATATTATAATTCCCGAATGAAGGTATTTTATCATTAGGTCTATATGATGCCAACACATAATTTGTGCCATAGGTGAATTACTCTGCCTTCGGTTTTTCTTTTAATATTTTTTCTTTTTTTCCTCTCAGCATTATTGAAGTACAACTGACAAATAAAATGATAAGATATATAAATTGTACACCATGATGATGTACAATTTCTCCTTTCTTGTTAATTAACACATCCATCACCTCACATATTCATCTTTTTTGTGTGTGTGACACATCTAAGTTCTACTCTTAAGCAAATTTCAATGATACAATTCAGTGTTATCCACCAGAGTCACTACATTATTCATTTGATCCTCTGACCTAACTCATACCTGAAAATTTGTACCCTCTTATCATCCTCTCCCTATTTCCCCACCTCTTGGCCCTGGCAACCACTTTTCTTCATTCTTTTTCTATGAGTTCAATTTTTTTTAAAGATTCTATATATAACTGATACCATCCAGTATTTTTTTTCTCTGGCTTATTCCACTTAGCATATGCCTTCAAGGTTTATCCATGTTGCAAATGGCAGGATTTCCTTCTTTCTCAAGGCTTAATAATATTCCATTGTGTGTGTGTGTGTGTGTGTATTTCACATCTTCTTTTTCTATGCATCCATTGACAAACACTTAGATTGTTTCCATATCTTGGCTACTGTAAATAATGAGCAATGTAAAGGGGAGTGCAGATATCTCTTTGATACCCTGTTTTCATTTCCCGCGTGCGCGCGCGCGCGTGTGTGTGTGTGTGTGTGTGTGTAAAATCAGGAAGGAGGTTTGTGGGATTACATGGTTGTTATAGTTTTAATTTTTTTGAGGAACCTCCATATTGTTTTACAAAATGACTGAACCAATGTTCATTCCCATAGTGAGCAAGGGTTCCCTTTTCTCCACATCCTTGCCAATACTTATCTCTTGTCTTTTTGACTGTAGTCATTCTAACAAGTGTGAGGTGATAGCTCATTGTGGTTTTCATTTCCATTACTCTGATGACTGGCAATGTAGAGCACATTTTCATACCCTTGTTGGCCATATGTATGCCTTCTTTGGAAAATGTTTATTCAGTTCCTCTGCCCATGTTTTTAACGGAAATGTTTGCTCTTTTGCTATTGAATTGTGTGAGTTCATTCTGAATATTAACCCTTTGTCAGATATATAATTTGCAACTATTTTTCCCATTGAATAGATTGCTTTTCATTTTGTTGATTTTCTTTGCTGTGCAGAAGCTTTTTAGTTTAATGCAGTCTCACCTATTTATATTTGCTTTTGTTACCTTTCCTTTTGGTTTCAAATGCAAAAAGTCATTGCCAAGACTGATGTTAAGAAGCTTATCCCCTATACTTTCTTCTAGTTTTATAGTTATAGGTATTTAAGTCTTATATCCATTTTGAGTTATTTTTTATATGATGGAAGACAGGGTTCCACTTTTATTCCTTCGCATGTCATTGTCCAATTTACCTCTCATTTATTAAAGAAAATACCCTTTTCCTATTGTATATTCTTTGTTCTTTTGTTTTATATTAATTGACCACATATGCATGGATTATTTCTGGGCTCTCAATTCTGTTCCATTAATCTGTTCGTTTTTACATCAATACCATGCTGTTTTGATTATTATAGCTTCATAATATAGTTTGAAATCAGAAAATGCAGTGTCTCCTGATTTATTTTTCTTTCTCAAGATTGCTTTGGCTGTTTGGAATCTTTTGAGGTTCCCTAATTTGGGGAAATTTTCTATTTCTTTGAATAATGTCATTGGAATTTTTATTTTATTTATTTTATTTTATTTTAGGCAAGGCAACCCTTGGTTGACCTCACAGATTGCAAGGACCTTGTCAGCTTACAATCCCTTATTTTATTTTATTTTATTTTATTTTATTTTATTTTTTATGCCTACAGCACCTGGTCTTGCTTGGTGGTCTCCCATTCAAGTACTAACCAGGCCCGACTCTGCTTAGCTTCCAAAATTAAATGGGATCAGGCTTGTTCAGGGAAGCATGGCCATAGACATCACTGGAATTTTGATATGGATTAAACTGAATCTATAGTATGGAAAATTTAACAATATTAACTCACACAATCCATGACTATTGGAATATCCTTCCATTTTTTGCGTCTTCTTCAATTTCTTTCATCAATGTCTTATAGCATTCAGTGTATAAGTCTTTCATTTCTTTGTTCAAGTTTATTCCTAAGTATTTTATTCTTTTTGATGCAATCTTAAATGGGAATGTTTTCTTAATTTCTCTTTTAATTCAGTGTTAGTATATAGAAAAACAACCAATTTTTTAAGTTGATTTTGTAACCTGCAACTTTACTAATTCATTTATTAGTTCTAACAGTTTATTTGTTTTTGTGAAGTCTTTTGGGTTTTCTATATATAAGATCATGTCTATCTGCAAATAGTGATAATTTTACTTCTTTCTTTCCAATTTGAATGACTTTTATTTCTTCTTTCTTACATAATCACTCTGGCTAGGACTTCCAGCACTATGTTGAATAAAAGTGGTGACAGTAGGCATCCTAGTCTTGTTTCTGATCTTGGAAGAAGAGCATTCAGCTTTTCTCCATTAAGTATGATGTTAGATGTGGGCTTGTCATATATGGCCTTTATTATGAAGTACATTCCCTCTATGCACAGTGTGTTGAGAGTTTTTTTCATGAATGAATGTTGAATCTTTTCAAATGTTTTCCTGAATTTTGAAATGATCATAGGATTTTTATCCTTCATTTTGGTAATGTGGCATATCACACTGATTGATTTTTGGATAATGAATCATCCTTCCATGCTGGCATAAATCCCATTTAATCATGCTGTGTGATCCTTTTAATGAATAGTTGAATTCAGTTTGGTAGCATTTTGTTGAGCATATTTGCATCTATGTTAATCAGGGATATTGGCCTGTAATTTTCTTTTCTTGTAGTCTCCTTGTTTGGTTTTGGTATCAGGGTAATGCCGGCCTCATAAAATGAGTTTGAAAGTGTTCCTTCCTCTTTAAATTTTTAGAAAAATGTGAGAAGCATTAGTATTATTTTTCTTTAAATGTATAGTAAATTCACCAGTGAAGCCATCTGGTCCTGTATTTTCTCTGTTGGCCTGTTCAGGTTTTCTAGTCCTTCATTATTCAGACTTGGTTATTGTGTGTTTATATCCACGTTTTGTACTTTTCCAGTTATCTTTCTGTTATTGATTTCTAGTTTAATTCCATGGTAGTCTAAGCAGATATTGTATGATTTCTATTTTTTTAAATGTGTTAAAGTATGCTTCATAGCCCAGAATTGGGTCTATCTTGGTGAATGTTCCACGTGAGCTTGAGAAGAATGTACATATTGCCGATGTTGAATGAAACAATCTGTCGAAGTCAGTTATATCCAGTTGCTTAATGGTTTTGTTGAGTTCAACTATATCCTTACTGATTTTCTGCCTGTTGACTCTATTTCTGATAGAGAGGTGTTGAAAGTTCAAATAATGGTAGCGTATTCATAGAGTTCTTCTGGCAGTTCATCAGTTTTTGCCTTACAAAGTTTGACACTCTGTTGTCAGGCACATACAGGATTGCTATGTTTCTTAGAGAATTGATACCTTCTTTATCCATAACTTTCCTTTGCTGTGAAGTCTGTTCTGCCTGAAGTCAATCTAACTACTCATGTACTTCTGTTTAGTGTTAGGATTATATACTTTTCTCCACTATTTCCCCCCTCTTTTAGTCCATTTTCATTATTATTGATATTCAATGTGATTATTGATATAAATGGATTAATATCTAACATATTTGTTACTGTTTTCTATTTGTTCTCTGTTTCTTTTTTTGTCTTCATTATTTTTCTGTCTTTTATGAATTTAATTAATTCTATCATATTATCTTCTCTCCTTTATTAGCATGTTACACATTTTGTACATTTTTAGTGGTTGTCCTTGAGTTTCAATATACATTTACGATGAACGCGAGTCCACTTTTAAATAAAACTATACCTCTTTGTAGGTAGTGTATCTTATAATAACAAACAGAATATATTGCTATCACTATTTTGAGAAAAAAAAATGTTACCTGTTAGATCAATTAAGTATAAAAAAATTAAAATTTTGTTGTTTTTTTTTTTACTTTCACAATTCCTTTTTTGATGAGCTTCCTTACTTTACATAGATCTAAGTTTCTGACATATAGTATTTTCCTTCTTTCTAAAGAAATCCTTTAAAATTTCTTGGAAAGCTAGTTTATTGGCAACAAATTCCCTCAATTTTTGTTTGTCTGAGAATGTCTATTTCTCCTTCACCTTTGAAGGAAAATTTCACAGGGTACAGGATTCTAAGCTTGATGGTATTTATCTCTCAACATTTTATAAATATTTTGTTCCACTCTCCTTTTGCTTGCATGGTTATGAGAGGACAAATAAAATTGTTATCTTTATTCCCCTACAAGTATGGTTGTTTTTCCATTTGGTTTCTTTAAGAATTTTTTCTTTGATTTTCCATAGTTTGAAAATATGCATAAAAGTTGTTCTTACTATTATTGTTATTGTCATTGTTTGGCCTTTATCCTGCTTGGTGTTCTTTGAATTTCTAGGTTTGTGGTTTGGTGTTTGACATTTGGGGCAAATTCTCAAGTAATATTGCATCAAATATTCCCTCTGCTCATTTCTTTCTTCTGGTATTCCTATTATATGCATGTAGCACATAACTACTTTGGGGTATTCTCTTGTTTCCACTCCCCCCCCCCCCCCGCCCAGTCTTCTCTTCGCTTTATGTTTTTTGAGAATATTATTGATATATTCTCTAGCTCAGAGATTCTTTACTCATCCATATCCAGTCCAATAATAAGTTCTCAAAGGCATTCTTTATTTCAGTTACAGTGATTTTTATCTCGAGCATTTTTTGTTTGTTTCATTTTTTGGGATTTCTACCTCTCTGCTTACATTGCCCATCTCTTCTTATATGCTTTCTAATTGATCCATTATAGCCCATAGCATAGAAATCATAGTTGTTTAAAATTCCAAATTTGTTAATCCTAAAACCACTGCCATGTCGTGTTCTGATGTTTGATCTTCAAATTTTGCTTTTTGCCTTTTTGTATATCTTATAATTTTTTTCTTGATAGTTGGACATAATATACCAAGCACTGGTTCCCATGGCTGTTTCTCCTTATAGTCTCTGCTCTGGGAAGCAGCGACTCCCTGTATTTGTCTGTCTGGCCAACAATCTGGGATTAGCAGTTTGCTCTGTGTCCTCCCCGCTCTTACAGAAGAGTTGATTTTTCAGTCTGTTCAGCTTTTTACTTCTTATTAGGACTGAATGGTGACTTATAAACTCCTTATATTTGAAACTCGATTTTTAAAACTTATTCCCAGATCACATTTTAAGATTACTTTCATTCTTTTCTGTCTTTGAATCGCTAATGAAAAACTTTAAATCAGCATGGAGCATCATAAAAACAAACAAACAAACAAACAAACAAAACCCACAGGTAATATGCTCATTCTTTATTAGAAGTTGATATAGGGAAATAACTATAGACTATCAGCTTCAATATCAAGGGGAAAAAATGCACTCAGTGTGCCTTATATTAAGGTTAACGTAGGGTGGGTAGTGGAGGAACATTTGAACATGCTGCTCACCAAATAAGGCATCCTTTGGCTATTTATCAGTAAACCATCAATAAATATATCAGCATATCACAATAATGAAAATGAAATCTTCCCTTCACTTCACCCACCAAAATAACTAAAAAAATAATTTTGAAGTGTCTGTAACAGCTAACAAAAGCTAAGTACTCAGATTAATCAACCAATATTTCTTGAGGACATGCTTAATAAAATCTTAACAAGAACAGAAAGAAAATGTTAAAACTTCATTAAAAATGTTTATAAAGGTATATCTGAGTTGAATCCACATATGAGCATTATCTTTAAAGTCCTCAATATGATTTCGATGTGCAGCCAGGGTTAAGAACCTCTGGTTTCTCATGATAAAGTACAAACCACTCAGTATGGCATTCAAGGCTCATGTCCTGACCTGTATTTTTCTTCCTTCACCCCTGCCTTCCTCCTCCTTCCTATTAGTCTCACTTCCCGAAATGCTATCATATGTAGTTTCCATGTCCTTGTATGTATTACTCCCTCTGTCTGGAATGATTTGTAATCATTAGTTACCTGATGTATAGCTTCTAATATTTCAACACTCAGCTCAAGCTTCACTTCCTTTATAAAGTCTTTCTTAAGATTAAAAGTAGATATGACTACCTCTTTCTTCAAAGTCTTTGGTAACTTACATATTTTTATCACCAAATCTGCAACAGTTGTTGCCACCCATTTTACTGTCTCTTCATATTAGACAATAAATTCATAAAGAATTAAGTTTATTCATATTTTTATCCTTAATGTGAGACTACTAGTCATTATTTAATAATTATGCCATTTCAAATATAGGAATTCCAAATTCTATAGATAACCTACTAGCTTGCGATCTTTAGCAAATTTCTCGAACTATAACAGTTTCTTCAGCTATTAAACTGAAATCAACAATATGACCTACTTCCTAGTTCAGATGTGAGTACTGAATAAAATAATTCACGAAAGTTCGTAAACACAGTAATAACTCAATGTTACCTATATTACTGTTGTTGTTATATGGTCAGGGACCTCTATATATATTCCATCTCTAAATTCTCAAAACTGAATAGGTGTTATTTTTGCTATTTTGTAGGTGATTAAAGCAAAGCCAAGATATTAAGCTATTTTCCCCAAAACTCATTCTTAATAATGCATAGAACTGAGATTCACCCCCAGGCCTATTTGATTATGCAGCTCTGAGAAGTAAAAATTAAAGAAATACAAGGATATACAAATCAAGCACCTTGCTGACTAAAATTTAATAGTAACCTATCTCTGCTTTAAAAATTACCATTTCTTCTGAATCCAAGTAAACAACTCTCTTTAATTCATCTTTAATCGCTTGTATGAGTTTTAAGGGAAAAAAATTCAATGTGTCTAGGCTTTTATCTCTCTAATCTTGGCAATTCAGAGCAACTCTGACATCACGACCTTAATTATTGCTTCTAATAAATGAGTTGAAGTATCAATATACTTTCTAAGTATTTCCTCCCTATTTCTAACTCTCCTTTCTTATTTTGCCTTTCTTTGCACTTATTTGTGAAAAGAAGAAATCTAAGCTATGCATGAGTTTTCCCTTATTTCACAGCTGTCTGTTTTAATTAGAAAAAGGCATGAGCAGAAGGCCATGCAGAATTTCTTCACTATGGTCTTTATGTAATAAGAATCCTATTTTCTTCTACATTTTTTTCTTCATTTTTAATTTTCTAGTATTCAAAACCTGAGTTTATGCAAAATTATGTTCTATGTAAACTGAGATAACTTTAAACAGTTATTAAACAAGAGCAACAGAGATCTTCCATAAGATTTTCTTTCTTTAGAAATTTATTAAAGGAGACACTTTTTAATGTTTAAACATGTTTAATTTATACAAATTTATACTTTATGGTTAAATTCTTAGATCATGTTTTTATCTAATCATATTTATTCATAGTAATTCTGTTTTTCTGTTGTTGTTGTTGTTGTTTTTACCAGTTTTGAAGGAAAGTAGTACTTTAGGCTCCTTTCTTATATGACATCCTTGCAAAGAGGCACTTCAAGCTTTAGAAAAATGTTATTAGCTCTCTTAATTTGGATTAGCTGTTTAAGTCTAGGTTTCTTTCATATCCTGAGATAATGCATTTATTATTCAATTCTCTAACCTTTATGAAGACAATATAGTGTGTTAAGAATACATGCTTTGGAGCCATAATATATACATCCAAATCCTAACTATGTGTTTTCTAGGGCTGTCCTAACGAGGTATCCCAAACTAGGTGGCTTAGAACAACAGATATTTGTCCTAGAGTTCTGGGGACTGAAAGTCTAAGATCTAGATGTCAGCAGAGTTGTTCCCTTCTGAGAGCTATAAGGAAGAATCTCCTTAGTGCCTCTTTCCTAGCTCCTGGTGGTTTGCTGAAAATTTATAGTTATCTTTGGCTTGCAGACAGACGACTCTAATATCTGCCCTTGTCTTTACATAACATTCTCCCTGAGTGCACGTCTAGGTCTAAATTTCCCCTTTTTATCAGGACACCAGTCATATTGGATTAGAAGCCCAGCCTACTCGAGTATGACCTCATCTTAATTAATTACAACTGCAATGACTTTTTTGCCATAAAAGGTCATATTCTGAGGTACTGGGTATTAGAACTTAAACATAAAAATTTTGGGGGGACACAACTGAATCCATAACACTCTGTAACTAATATCCTTTAACACTGTGCCAAGGTATTAGTGAGGTTAAGTTACTTAATCTATTTTGTTTCCTGACTTCCTCACCTATAAAATATTAAGGTCATAACGGTAATATTTACAAGTTATTGTGAGGATTACATAATCAAATACACTGAAGTATTTAAGACAGTGTCCAGCAAATAAGTAAGTAATCAAAAACTCAGAGTTTATGCCACTGTATTTTGAACAACTATTTCTGGGAAATGGAACATAGAAATTTTTTTAAAAGGTGGAACACTGGCAATCTTAAAATCCAAGCCCTTAAAATGTCAGTTACTAGTTATTTTAAAACTATAAAGTTTAGGATCAATTTTGTTCTATAGTTTAGGAATCATTTTATTTTTAAAAGCATAATAATATGTAAGATCAATATTGGGCACAATACTTTCTGTTACAAATTTTCTCATGTTAACCAACCAAATGGTAGTGACCAGAAAAATGTACTATGTTTTGAATGCATTGAAATTTTGGACATAGAATAAGCCATTTGCTAAAAGTCGAACTTCTTGTAAAGAAAAAGTTAGAAGTTCAGGCTAACTATGTTTCCTTGTCTTATGTAACTGTAAGATAAGAGTTTTATCATAACAATGGATGTTTCAAACTATACTTGGGTAAAAGCAAATATATACTATCCTTTTGGGAGGCTGGCTTCAAGATTCTTTTATAATTTACCTCCGAAATTACTAATACTTCATTAAGGGTAGTAGCAAATGATGCCTAAATCCCATGAGATGAACCAGGAAACTATACAGACACTAATTAGACAAAGTTATATTCAGTAATTGAGTTTTTAGAGTAAGGGCAAAAAAAATCTAAAATAGGTTATTTAGATGATTACATGATAATGATTATATGATGGGATGATAAGTAATTAGATATATATGCTGGATTTGGGCCACCCATTACCCATTCCACTGTTTTAGTGGCAACATTTTAAAGGAATTACTTGTCTCCCATAGTGACCAGATATGATAAGGTTATCATTCTAAGTGTCCTACTCTTTCCATGATGCAGGGGCTCATGACCTAATCTAGGCCAATCCTACTTGCTCTTACAGGACTGAGAATTTTTGTTGAGTAATACAATTACTGGAAGAAAGTGGCTGAAATCAAGTCAGCCCAATGCGACTGACAATTAATTTCTGATACCTAAATCACAGATGCTGCCCAGGTTCCTATCAATTTCCAAAGCTGATTCTCTAGGATTCTGTAGATATCCAATATCTTATGAGTTTCTTTTCTGCATATTTTAGCTAGCTTTAATTCCTACTACTTATAAAGAAAGAAACAGAATGGATGTAGATGGGGATCCCTAAGTCAGGGCTTCTCAAACCTTCTGCATCTAAATTATGCAGAGCACTTTTTAAAAATGAACAATTATAAACACTATCTCAAACACTATATCCAACTCATTGGTAGTGGGACTCAGCAAACTGTCATTTAAATAAGCTCTGCAGAAAATCTTACAGACATTAATACCTGAAAGGTTGCTATACTAGATTGGAATTGAGGCAAAATAAAAACTAACACATGTGGAGGAGGGTTAGAGGCTGAAGACTCAAACTGTGCAACTTCTCATTAGGTACTTAAGTTGTCATTGTTGCTCATTAATCAAGATTGCTTATACAGTGCCTAACAGAGTTTAAACGCATCGGGATAAATTAGTCAATAAATGACAAACAAAAAAGCAAAAACACATAATAAAGGGCCTTATAGCCTTGAAAAATTATATATATATATATATATATAAAGAATGTGAGAGCAAAAATAACAGTATTAAAGTCATAAGTATTAATTTCTAATAAAACAAAGTTGTATAATCCAGGAAAGAAATTCTCTATAAAGATTTTTTCCAAATTCTTCTATTCTTTTAAAATGGATTATCATTATTTATAAGGGACGTAGGTTCAGTGTTTTTAAAAGTGTTAAGACATTAATATAGAGGAAAATATTTAAATTTAATATCTTTGCATTTTCAATAATCTTTGAATTGCTTGAATTCCCTTCCCCCTTTTAAGAAAATACACTGATCTAACAGGGCTAAGACCTGCTTTCTTTTTTCTTTATGGTTACTAATTTGTCCTATAAACTTGCCAAGTAACCTGATGTCCATATAAATTCCATTAGTAAAATGAGTGGAGAAATGTATGCTGCTTACTTACCTTACAGAGGTGGCATAACAAAGATAAACTGATAGAATATACACAGTTGAAAAATATTCATTTTTTAATTTTTTCCTAGTATGTCAAATTCTCTTTCAACTGGAGATACAATGCATTTCTATATGTGTATTAATGGGAGAGAAGGCTGAGTGTAAAACATCTTAAAGTTTTTTCTCTTAAAGCACGAAGATGCTATCCATTTACTTTGAACTTAAATTAGAACTGATTTTCCTAAAACTACTCAAACAAGTTATATTTGGAATATTTAATGCAATATGGCCTGAAATATAGTAGAAAAAATTTACATGCTTTAATTTTTTAGTTATTTAATTACGGCACTGATATGAGATACTTGGAATTATGTGAACCACTGCACATTCGTGAAAAAACTCAACTTTCTAGAGCAAATAGCATAGTATTTCAGATTCTGTGTGTGTGTGTGTGTGTGTGTGTGTGTGTGTGTGTGTGTGTGTACAGTAAGTATTAGGTCAGAGGGAAAGTAATTGCTAAGAGTAATGAGAGCTATAATAATAGCTATGTAACCTATTTTTTAATTTGGCACAAAATTCGATAATGAACACAACATACAAAATTTATTTCAAATATATTCCATTTCCTATCTATTATAGGCATAAGTATTAAAACAGAAATTTAATCATTAAATCAGAATATTAAAAAGAAAAAGGGAACAGGAAGTAGATGTTACTTCTATTTCCCCATGAGATGGGATGATAACTCTCATACTTCTCCATGGATTGCCATATACTTAGTTTTATGAAAAAATACACATCATTGAATATCAAAATGTTTTAAAATTATTAGTAGTTTCCAAGCACAAGAGAGCCGCCAAATGATCACATCTCTTTTCCTCCAAGTACTTCTGAAGAGCACAGAAGTTCACTATTCCTACTACAATTTTATCAGAAAGGGCGCATCATACAGTGGTTGAGAGCACAGATTACTGACAGAAAATAAACTGCCTGGACTAAAAGGATATTATTGTATTTAATTGTATTCCTGCCTCTCTGTATTATGTGGGCTGATTTTTCCCCTTTATAAGTTTGCCAAAAGTGAAAGCAATGATCCCATTTCCTGCTTCAAATTTTTAAAAAAGGAACATTAAAAACTTTTAACCAAGTTAATAAATAGGTTAAAAGTATTCACCTAAGATAAAGTGGTCTGTATGCCTTCCTTTTACAACCATTACAGAAGTAACCTAGGATAGCTTCCAAACTCTAAAACACTGACAATAAATAAAAGGAGTCTGAAGTTTTGTTTATGAAATAACATAGGGATCTCTTCCCTGACCCTGGTGACCCCAAATAGTCTGTATAAGTCATAAGTCACTATATATATTTAAATTAATTAATTTTTTATGGTGACATTGGTTAATGAAATCGAATAAGTTTTGTGTATACACGTTTTATATATTGGCACTGTTTGTTCACCTCCCAGTTAGATTTCTTTCTGTCACCACATATTTGACCCCCTTTACCCTGGCTACCTTCCTCCTCCCCCTGTCTCCTACCTCTGGTAACCACTAGTCTATAGTCCTTATCCATGAGTTTCTGTTTGTTTGTCCTGCTCATTTGTTGCTTTTAGGTTTATATCCCATATATAAGTGATAGAATTTGATTTTCAACTTTTTCAGTCTGGTTTATTTCGCTTAACATGATTATCTCGAGGTCTATCCATGTTGTCACAAATGGAAGTATTTCATCTCTTCTTATGGCTGAATAATATTCCAATGTATATATGTACAACAGCTTCTTTAGCCAATCATCTGGAGGATACTTTAGTTGCTTCCATGTCCTAGCTACTGTGAATAATGCTGCTATGAACATTGATGTGCAAATATCTTTTCGGATATGGGTTTTCAAGTCTTTGGGGTAAATACCCAGTAGAGGTACAACTCAATAACAAAAAACAACAACAACAACAACAACAACAACAAAAAAAAATGATCCAATCAAAAAATAGGCAGAGGATCTGAACAGACACTTCTCCCTAGAGGACATACAAATGGCCAACAAATATTTGAAAAAAATGCTCAACATTGCTAGCTATTAGGGAAATGCAAATCAAAACCACAATGTGATTTCACCTCATACCTATTAGAATAGCTATAATCAAGAGGACAAGTAATAACAAATGTTGAAGAGGATGTGGAGAAAAAGGAACCCTCATACACTGCTGGTATGACCATAAATTGGTACAGCCACTAAGGAAAACAGAATGAAGGTTCTTCAAAAAAATTTTAAAAAGTCAGTCACTATTGTTTAAATTGCCTCCGTATTTGAAAATGTTGTCATTTAAAATATGCCCTTGCTGGAGATTCGACTGCCAGCAATATCACATGATCAAAATTAATCCTCTGATTACTAAAAAATCAGGAAGGATATAAAGCCAGCTCTTGGCTGCAAAGAAAGTCAAGGACTGATATTGTCTCTGCAAAACATGTTGGAAAGCTCAAACTATAGAGGCTTTGGGAAATGAGAGAGTGTTTATCATCTATGAAAAAGGAGATGAAAGTAGATAGAGCCCTACTCTTTCACTTTTGCTAAGATATTCCCCCATTTTCATTTTGCAGGAGTACAACTGGCCAAACCATTCTATGTATTAATATAAATGAAAGTGAAGCTACTGTGTTAAACCATGTGTACCAGGATGACAGACTGTTGAAGTAACCACTTTCCCTATTGCATCTCTAAAATCTATTTCTACATTTGATCTGGGTTTCCCGATAAGAGAAAGAACACACATAGGTGACTATGTTTCTTTTTCTTAGTTTTCTTTATTTTACTTTTTAATTCTTTGTCTTCTGGAAATTTTGCATGGGAATATTTGTGTAGGTAGATCCATGTTGCCTCCTCTGAAAAAATTAGGAATTCATTTTAGGACCAGATGACAACAGAATTCTTGACTCAGCCGCTGTTCTGAACAGCCTGTGACAATAGGGCAAAGTCTCTGAAGAACCCTACTTAATATCTAACATCATATCTTTAGGAATTTTTTTGTGGGGAAGGATGTGGTCTACTTGGTTTTCTTTCTTCAGAGAATTTTTACTTCTTTTTTTTTTTAATGTTCTTATTCTTCTGGAGTAGACTTTGATATATTTTGAAGGTGACAATTGGGAAAGGGATGGAGGTAACATTTCAGTCACATGAACAATTCAAAACAGAATAGTCATCATCATTTCTAAAGTGTCCTCTTGGCTACTCTAAAATAATTGCAGAATTTCCATCAGGCTGCTCCTCTTGCAAGTTAAGTCTTCTATTCTTGTTCTCCTACCATCTTTCTTATGTTCTCTTTTAGTAGCAAAACAAGTTTTTTCACTGTCTCACAGAAGAACAGAGGGGTCCTGTTGATGCCACATGCTCATTAAAGAAAATTTTCCAAATAAAGAAAGTTATCTCTCTAAGAAGTTTTTCTATTTGGGGGCATTCGCTTTGATTTCAGTTCTTCACTTTTAAAAATAAGTTTCATGAAAATCCTTGTATATAAATCTTGGCCTGTCTTTATCCATTTCCCTAGAATTTAATTAGTGAAAATGGAATTAATGGATTCAAGTGCATGCATATTTTTCAACGCTCTGCTTAACTGCTTTCTAGAATATTTTACATCTTCAAAAGAAATGTTTGTTGTCATAGCATCCTCTGAGGCACAATATATTAATCTGAAACTGTAACTTATCTAGAAAATACAGTTAAATAGGATGTGCAAAGAGTCTCTACACATAAAAAAAAACTGAGAAAATAAACTGAAAAAAAAAGATCAAGATCAATAGACATCGTTCTATAAAACTGTAAATCCTCCCAAAATATTAAATGTTGAGAAATGAGAGCAGGAAAAGGAATTCTTCCTTGCTCTCAGATAGTCAGCTTGAGTTCTTACTCAGATTCTTAAATCCCTTCCAACTGCTTTCTAGTTTTTTCCACCCAAGGAGAATTTTTCAGAACTAGACAATATTAAAACACTGTATATGTGTGTGAAGATTCAAGATAAAGTCACACCTACAGAAAGCCACAGGTACCTGCTTTTGTGGTGGCCCCTTTCCATATAATAAACATTCCTATGCTTGAACCTACTTTCCCTCTTTGTGCCTTTCACCTATAACTAAGTAGGTTAACAGCCATTCTTGTTCATATGGATATTCAGGTAAGCGATTGGGATGATATAATTTAAATTGAAAGGTAACACGTGACTTCAGAATAAGTTCCATTCACTGTAATTCCACAACTGACCTTCTGTCAGGGACTTTATCTTAGGTATATAAAGTAATATTGGATTCATTGGGGGCATTTTATTTCACAACTGCCTATTGATCAATGTGAGCATGAGTCTTCAGAAACAAACCTTGAGAGGCAAAAAATGATTAGTGGGAAAATTTGGAGGCTGAAGCCAGTCTTGACATCCAAATGGTAGTAAACACATTAAAAGACAACTTGGAGAAAATAAGTTGTAATTAACATGACATATGAAAGCAGTATACAAAGAACTTAGGTATAAAAAAAGCAAAAATCATAATCATTCCAATGTAAGAACAGCTAAAGGATATAAATTAAAAATAGCCAATCCCCATGAAATAGTCCCTACTTTTGCACTGGAATAGAATTAAGTACAAACTTCTTAATTAGATGTTGAAAGCAACTGTACTGAACAAGAGAATCTTGGACCTGGACAATATATACATATATTGGTGACAAGTAGAGAGGAAATTTACATTTTTTTCCTTAGCTACCATATAAGCTTCCTAGGTTTGGTGCCACTTCAGGAGTAGAACTTCTAATCAAGATAGTGGTACATTTGGATTATGGGATCCATATCATAGTAAGTGCCATGTGCATGTGTGGTATGGATGTACAAAAAAATCATAACCTTTTACAATTATAATATCAAACTTCAGAAAATGTCAACCTAGACATGGGTTGGCAACAAGTCAGATTCCAACAGCCTAGCAAATCATGTGCTGTGGGAGAAAATACTTAAAAGACTTATGATATACAGTCTGTCACAGAATTAAAATAATATTTATGACATAGCAATAAACAGCCATATTCTAGGTATTGTGAAATGTTTAAAGGAGGAGAACTGTACTACTATATTCATAATATATCTTAAAGAGACTTACTTTCATAAATTAGAAATAATGCCTGCAGTAGGGTGTTGTCGTAATGATGGTATAACAACAACAAACCTAGATGCAGGCAAAGAGATGAGCAATCCATTAAGGTTATTGGCACATCTGTAATTTTTTCAATTAGTCAATCATTTAAAGTCTAGTTTATCAAAAGAACTGCAGTTATTTCAATAATTTTTTTAAAAATATATCTTCAAATTGGAGGAAGGATGAGGACCATAAAATGATGGATTTGAAAATAAGAGTATTATTGTAATTCAGAAACTAAATTGATAGTTTTCAGTGCTTTTTGACATTCTAATTGCACAAATTTAAATGTCAACAGCTAATCATGGACAAACTGCTATTGATTTTTCTGTTTAAAAATACCAAGTTCTGGCAGCACTTTTTATCTCTATGTGTACATTTATCAAATATAAAATACAGGATCTATCAAACAGTAATTTAACTAATTTATCAAGATAAATATTAAAGAATACCAATAATTTGGAAGTTATGAAAAACTGCTAAAAACAAATATTTAATAGATTTAGGAAAGAGAATAACAATAAACAAGAAATTAACATGATAGAAGATGGCAAAAAAACATTTGTAATCCTTAAATTACACATAACCTAAACTACACAGGTATTGCCAATTTTACATTCATCTAAAGGTAAAATGATCAGTACACATAATTCATTAAAATTCAGATTTTGTGTTATTATATTTTTTCCCCCTCTTTAATTCTCTTCCTCCACCCCCACTTCTACCCCTGACCTATGGATATGGCCATTTTCTACTTAAGAATGGGATTTCTGAAGGCAAGGTTTCTCCTCCCACATCTTGTGGTGTGCACCCTGGTGGGTGCACCCAGGGTCTGGTCCGTGACTCCACCTGGGGCATGAACCCAGGACCTTCTGCATGTAAAGCAGATGTGCTAACCCCTACACTATGAAGCCACCCTTGTGTTATTATATTTTTAAAAGCAACTACTGTCATTAAAATATTTTTAAATTTATTGTTAATTTCAAGTATAAAATACATTCTTTAGACATTTATATAATTTATAAAATGATCCCCCTAATTGCTCTTTCTCTCCTCTGACTCTCCACATAGCCATTACATTAATGCTAATTCTTAAAGAATATGATAAAACTTTTAATGAAACAGCCAAGTCATACCACTTATTTAAAAGTTGCATGTCTAATCTAGACGTTACTCACTTGGGTATTTATTTATTTATATGCAGAGTAAGTTTTAATCTTTAAGTGCACCATAACTAATTAAAAGTAACTTAGAAATTGAGGTTTCTGCAAGAATCATTCATTTTAATTCTTATTATTTTCATATATTCATGATGATGAATCCTGATAAAAGTGAGACTCATTTTCATTTCCCAAGTGTAAACAAGCTTTTTGTTTGCAAAATTTTCTATTATTTCCCTTCTTTTAATCTTCGTTATTTTGCTAGTACCTACGAGGTATATCTCTTCTGTTTCATAACATTGTCCTAAGGTCAGGGTAGGCTGGAGTAGATTAACAAATCTTACTTCATTTCTAGCAGTAACATAAAGTCTTGGCTGATATATTAAATGAATATTTATTTTCAGTGTCTCCATATATCGATTCACAGATCCTTGGGAATAGTACTTTTATCTTTTCATCTTTGTAAGCAATAGTTCATAGATGTGAACATATCTATGGAACAGCTAAATCCATATTACTTTGATATACAAATTAATGTTTTAATTATTCACTGACATATAAATAGTCTCATTAAGTTAAATCTTAAGCTCTCAAAAAATTCCTGGCCATGGCCTGTTTTTGTATTTCCTGTGCCCAGCACAGTGAAAAAGCATAAGTATTAATATGTTTCATTTAAAAATTGGGTGAATATTCACTTATGTTGAAATAGTTTGAGAATTCTAGAAAAATATATATATGGATAAATCATATAAATTAAGAATTGAAGTGTTTATATCTAAGTAATAAAAATAAAAATGAATAAACAAAAAAGCCTAAAAGTAACTATAGCTATGCTACAATAAAAGAAAGTATGAGGACTTTATAATAGATACGTAACAATTTAATCTGACTTTAAGGCCTGGGTAACATTTTTAGGGGAAAAGAAATGTCACTTATCTTTAACAAGCATATTAAACCTTTAGAATACTAACCTTTAAAAAAAATCTTAAATTTTAATTCTGCTTTATTGGATAGTAGGGCTCTTGAACAATCTAAAACATGATGCATACATATATAGATTTCTGGTCATGAACTCGTGAATGTTATAAAGGCTCTCACACATGTAATTTTTATTTAACAAATTACCAAACTATTATTTTTAATAACCTAGCTGAACTATAGCTTTTCTAATCTATAGAAAATGAAGTTACAGTATAATAATAAAGTTATTAACTTGACCTATACTATATTATACTATAACACTATAAGACAGTAAGTTATTGTACAAAAAGTATCCTTTTGCTCTCATTTGGTGTCATGAAAATAATACAGTTGGAACATGTTAATGTTTATTTATTTTTAACCATGCTAAGCAATATACTATACTAACATTTCTGAAATTTTGTGTTTCTTTTTCAAAAAACAATGAGATCTTTTTCTGATCTTTTTCTGGCTCCCTCATTAAATTGAGCATATAAAATGGCCAAGACAACATTGAACTTTCCTTATTAAATGTTCTAGTATTCTAAAATTTTCCCGGCTATTATACTCTTTGTTATTTTGTTATTTTGTTTGTTTGTTTGTTGTTCAGGAATTACACTAATTGTTAACAAGTGGACAAAAATGTAGATTTAATTTTAGAAACTGATATAACTCATGATTTTGTGCAATGCTATCTACTAGTTTTCTCAGCTAGTTCCTGCCACAACTAATGACAACAACTAATTATTTTCACTCACATTCACAAAATAAATATTATCTGAGCATATTTTAAATCCAAGGAGAGAGTGAAAGGAAATTTTTGGTATTTTGTTTTAAAAAAGGTTTAGTTAAGATTGTTTGTTATCAATGAATACTTCTATACCTTCAGAGATTAAGGGATCTGACCAAGAGTATTGTTAGATATATATAACAAGAAAGACTCCTTTACCAAATAGACTAATTTTTAAAATAGTTCCATAATTCAGCTTTTTTTATCCTACTTTTCTTTTCATTTTGGTATGTTTATATCTATTTAGCTACTGCAATGTATTTTAAAATAAATTTCAGTTGTCTGAGATAATTCTTGAAATAACATTTATTGGACTCTCCATAGTTTAATTCACCAATTATAGACCTAATTTCTATTATTTTTAGTAATATTAACATATCATCTTATAGCAATACAAGGGACAAATTTCTGCCTTTTAAAGTAAAAATTAAGGTGATATTAAGATAACACTCAACTCAAATTTGGGGACAATTATTTCAAATAATTTGAGATGATTCTTACTTGAAATATATACTAATGTAATGTCTTTTTACTTCCTAGTATACAAAATACTTCTCTTTATTAACTGTCTTCAAAGATACCTACTATAATCATCAAAAGTAGGCAAATTTCTATACATCAATTTTTTAAATCATAATTGCCTTTCCTTATTCTAGATATTACACTATGTACTAGCCAAGAACATGTTTTTCTTTGCAATACTCATGTACCACAAAATAAAAGTATCATAATACAGTATAATCAGCCTGAATGAATAATTACTATTATTAGTGAATTAACATAATAAATTACGTATATAAATATCTATATATAGTGCCTTCTTTTTAAAAAATCTGTTCCAGATATCTAAAAAATGCCCAACATTAAAAGTGCAAAATAATTATTTCTATCTCCTGAATATCAAATTTCTAAGGTGATGTTATCTTTCATCTTTCATTATCAAAAAATATTACTTTTACACTTGAAGTTATGAAATGAAATAGGAGGAAGAGCAATGAGTTTTCAGTTACATCCACCAAGTACAGGTCATCAAGTAGGCCAACAGCCAGAAAACTCAACAGTATCTTAGGAAAGTAGCTGATTCCATTTTTCGAGACATGTGCAAAAAACACACACTTTCATCCCAATTTTCACTCCGAAGCTCAACTAAAAGGTATGCTTGCTGTTATTTGAAATTGGAAACTTGCACCTTCAACATGAATTACTGTTTTAAATAATTGACCCACCTTAAATGATCAAACCAGAAGAAGCCAGTCTAATAAACCAGTGCGCTTAAGGCTCACTCTGCATCTGCATGTTAGTCCATGGAATGCCATTACATATGTGAAATATGTATTTTTTACTCATGAATATTTTTTATTCATGTTTTCTGTTTCATATAATTAGAATATATACCCACTCATAAAACTAACATTAGAAAATTCAATTTTACAAATAAAACGTAAAATATTGGTAGTATTTCTTTGCTTCTCTCCCATGTACTCTCATTTACTATAAAATTCCTCATCTTCTAAAATCAAGTAATTAAAAAGCAAATACCAATCACTCACAGATATATAACAAAAACAGAGTAGACCGATCATCTAAATAAGAGACTATATGATAATCATCATTGTAGCCTAAGGATACAGCAAATATATGACACAGGAAGATGCTTATTATATAATTGTTGAGGGACAATTTAACTTCAAGATAAAATATAATGAAATAATAGATAATACTTTCAAATAAATGAATATATAAGTTTATTATCAGTACTGCTATATATTATCATGTTTAACAAATGTTTTTAAAGTTTTTCTCATTAATCTGCATCTAATTTTAAGAAAACAAAGTTTTCTTGCCAGATCTGGAGACTGGATCATATATTCTGGGAGGAGAGGTTCTCTTTGAATCCTTACATATGATAAATACAAAGAGTAGGCCTTCAATAAGTATCTGTTAAAAGAATGAATGATTTCATTGTTTTAGAAGATTATTGGAAACTGAAATTGTATATCCCAAAAGAAGTCATAATGTTTACTGAAGGGAATAACCATAACAATCGTATTTTCCAGAACATTCTAAGTAAAGGCAAATTCAGTAATTCCTGTAAGATTTACTATATTTGAATATATATTTAAGAATATTTGAAAATGTATAAAAGCAGCATCTCTAGAGAATTAATTTCTAAATATATATTAAGTATATAGGACTGTTGTTTAAATTAGGACTTTTATGTTTCTACATATTTAACAATTGCAATCATATAAAACTACTAAAAGGCAACTCAAAGTTAAGAATAATTAACTAGTCAGGAAAATTTTAATTACATGCGATTTACTGTTGTTTGGTGGAAAACCTAACGATTTCTTCCTTCACCCTTGCCACCCAAAATATAATATATCCTAAAATCTAATTTTATGGGTTGCTTACAAGCTTTCTGAACTTTCATTTATTTTCATTTAAATGAATGCAGAGAGAATAACTAACAGAAAATATGTGAAAATACACCTATTTTATATCTTGTATCACCCAAATTTTCATTTTTAATAACAGGGATGAATAAAACGAGCACATAAGCCAAGCTTCCTGCTCTTTATTAGCTAAAAACTAGACTCTTTTGTATTTACTACATTGCTTTGTGAGGATGTCCTCATCCACTGTGCCATTATCCACTCTGAAATGGAAAGTATGTCAAAAATGCATTAATAAATTGCATTTGTTGATCCAACACGTGTACATTATGTATAAAAGTTTGAAATAGCAAACCTGTACTATGAAGACATTTTAAATCATAGTTTGAGGTGACTAAAGTGCAAAATGGGCAACTCACCCCATCCTACATCCCCTATTACCAATAATTATACAGCAAGGTCATTGTTATGGGGAGTAATGGAAAATTTTGGGAGGACTTTTGGAAAAATATTACTTAAATGTTGAACATCTACATTTGTTTCTCTGTAAGAATAAGATGGTCCCTAAAGTCTACCTCTAAAATATATATCTCAAATCACTAGCTTTAATGTTCTTAAAATGAAACTTGGTTAAAATTTCTCAATAGTTTCCTATTTTACCTACAATAATATTAAAACACAACTCTTCACTATGGCTCCTTTTGTTCTCTGTGGGATCTGGTTCCTATCCTTCACACCTCATGTTGCAGTTGTGCTACTCTCTTCCTTGCTCAGTAAGCTCCAATCGCACTGGATTGAGTTCTTCAAATGGGTCAAGTTCATTTCCCTTCAAAGTCACTGCCCAGGCAGTTCCCTACGAAGAATTCACTTCTTCCTACTCTGTACAATTAACTCTTTCTCTTCCCTGAGAATTTCTTAAAGTGTCACTTCCCCAGATAGGCTTTTCCAATCATCTCGTTTAAAATAGTTAAGTCCCTCCTGTATCTTGATGTCTTTATTGCTTCCTTTATAAAATTTGTAAAAACTTTTATCATTTTATTTACCTACCTTTTTTTTTGTCAGTATCCCCTACTAGAAATAAATTTTATGAGGGCATAAACGATGTCTGCCTTACATCTTTTTTCTATCATCTAAATATTAAATTCTAAATATATATATGTACATATTTAATAAGGCCAAATCAGAAGTAATATAATTGCCAGTCTTTAAAGAAATGTCAGTCTAATGAAACTGCAAGTTTATCAGAATGCTGTAGATGCAGTATATCAAATTATGTTGCACACCTTAAATAACTTCTATTTAAAAAGAATACTGCAGTTGTATAAACAATTTAATCCTGTGTAAATGTAGTTTGATTACATGACTGATAGTGTACATTAGACAGTCAATACTTTTTGATTACTTAACTATATATATATTGATCTCTACCATACTTATCATCTTAAAAAATATGGAGTCAAGAACACAAAGAAGAAACTTCTATTGCTGTAAGGGTCCAATTGACAGTGTAAAATAGGATCTATTCTTTCACCATCTGGGATAAACAGTATAAAGTCAGAAGTACTCATGTGTATGAAGAGAAAGAAAGAGTGTGATTGAAATATGGTGATAAGTAAAGTGAATTGGTAGAATTAAATACGAGAAATCTATAACGCTTTTTGTACTGAAGCAGTTTATATTAACAATGATTAGGGGAAAAAAACAAAGATTTCTACTCTAATATGTTTTCGTAATATTTAATTTTGCAACAAAAAGCAACACAAATTCTTACAGAAAAGTTTGAAAATATAAAAAAGTAAAAAAGATGTAATTTAACCATTAATTTTGTCTTACACTATTAGATGTATATTTTTCCTCTTAGGAAAATCCAAATAAAAATCCTTTATTCATTTTACTTCTAGTTTGAAGAAGAGATCCTTAAAGAACATTGTATAATTTTTGTGTAATAAAAAGTTTTTAGATGTAGTCTTATCCCAAACCAAGAGCAAACACTTAGATGATCAATGCATATCAATAACATTTTACCTTTCTACTTCGATTAGTAACATTAACACAACGACATATCAATCTATAAATGTATAATAAAATTACAGTCTAGACTGTTTTTATACTTATAAGTAACAAGAAGATATATGATTAATTACAATCTCCTGTACCTTTAAAACTATGAATAACTTATCCCTGAAAATGAATTTTATCTCAGTGAAAAGTCTCTTAGAAATAATCTTTGTAAATCATTTCATTTTCTTTATTTAACAAATTTAAAAAATATTTTCATAAAGGTAACTCTTGAACTTTCTAAAAAAAATTCAATTCCTCCCTTTCATAAATGTAAGAATATTCAATTTTACAGTTTGTGGACAATACTTATGGCAGTTCAACTAATTTTAGGCTATGAATTGTATTAAGCAGATATTTTTCTGCTCTGATATATTCACCTGTGTTTATATACAACTCAGTGGATTTTATACTCAACTCATTCTAATTAATAAATTCAATGTAACTAACAAGTCAAACTACTGTTTTGCTTATTTCACTTGTCACTAAATTTCCTGAGAAAAAAAGAAAAAAGATCAACTTATACAATCTTTGCAGTAAAATGAGCTCACCAAAGTTCTGTATCCAAACTACATTTTGATTTAATGAATTATCTTAGTATCTCATTGATGACTTTTGAAAACATGAGCCCCACCCTAAGAGATACATCAACTCTTTTCAGATGTACAATTCTATTCGCAAAAGCAGAGCAATCTTCTATTAAGTGGACCTCTGGTGGTTATGAACTACTATAATCGATATGCATGCTTATTTACATATGAAACAATATTGTTTTATATTCACCTGTGTCAGTACAGAGATAAAAGTCCATATATATTGAGAAGGCAAAATTTGTTATTTTTAAATAAAAAATACCAACACTTAATAAACATTGTGGTCTTAAATAGAGGAAAAAGTAATGGATAAAGAGAAATATGAACAGAAATCATATTTTCACTTATTAAACGGATGAAATGATCTGGGAAGCAATTCTAATTTCTGGGTAAGTCAAGGAGGCTGGGTAATAGGAAGAGTCAAATTGATTTATTTTGTCTTTGTGGGGCACAGCTTCACAGCCAGTTAAAAGACAAGAGAAAAGATTGCTTCTTATAGTTAAGTTATTCTCAGTAACACGTTAAGCACCATGTTAAAAATGAGGTAGTTCACTTTTTTGTCATTATCATTATTTCACCCAGCTTAAGTATGAAAAACTAGGAGGGGGAAGGAGGTGAATCCATTCATTTCGACTCTGAAGGATTTTACATAATTTGGTAAAAATAAATACATAACACTAAAATTTTTTACTTTGTAAATATCCTCAATCAGAAGGCAAATAATATAAAAATAAAATTTAACCCTCCATTAAATAATAAATTTTAAAAATAAAACATGAATTCCATTAGCTTTTAAGATGAAAGTTACAAGGAAAATGAACACTATTTCCTTGAACTTAAATATTAATCATATTACTGATATTTATTGTGTATTAGAAATCTAATTTATATTTACATTAATCTTTGTATATTATATACATACTATAATTCTATATTGCCCCATGTTCTCAACATTTAAAAATTGGTAAGTTATATTTTATGTTTTCTATTTATGAAACTGCAAATTAAGAAAATACCCCCAAAATGTTCATTAAAATAACATTTTGAAGTTTGAGATTTTATTAAGTTCAAATTCCAAATAATTTTAGTATTTGAAAGTTATCCCAAAGTATTAAAAGAAATAATTTCTAATCACTATGATTAAGGTTATAAAAAGTATTTTATAAGCAATCACTTGTATGTGATGAAAAAATCTAAGCACAACTTACAATTTTCTTTTAAAGAACTCAACTGAATTTTATGCAACTCAGCCTTCAGGAACTATTTTATCTAAGTGCAATCTTACACATAGCCAGTATTTTTAGTTTATTAATTCAAATTCAGAATTTTAGTAGACTATTTTTAATGATCCTATTTAACTGATGGATAAACCGAGTAATACTTATTCACTAACATTATGTTAAGCTATTTGGTAGAACCATAAACATATATATAATATATAATATATATTAATATATATTATATATGATATATATATTGGGTAAAATGCCTGTAAAAGTATGGGAAGGTCATCAAAATAAATAAAAATTAATGCAACAACTTAAAGCTAACTCTTCTAGGCCCTTAAATTTAACACAAATATCTGCAAGCGCATACTTTAACACTTGACAGACTTTAGTAGAATGGCACTTTAGTCATTTGTAGATTCAAATATGTTTTATTTCTGTTAGTATCCTCAGGGTTTTGAGTGTCTCATAGGAACTTGAAAATTAAATCAATGTTAATTGAAGAAAATTATTGCATGAAAATAAAAAATACTTCTAGTAAACTTGACTCTGAAAATATACATTTCTTTAGCAGCCCAGTTACTAACATAAAGTACAAATTTCTGACTTCTGATTGTTAAAATTTGTTTTTCCCTCCTTACAATATAAAAAAAAACAAGTAAATAATTATGTTACTTTTAACAATCCTCTTTTCATAGAGGTATATTAAGAACACTACACCTTAGATATTTAATGCCAATAGTCCTTAAAAACAAGTGAGGGATGTGTGGGAACATACACACCACCCTAGGCCATAAAAGAGTATAGCACTATAAGAGGCACTTATTTAATACATCCTCAAAGGCATGACAGTTATGTATGATTTCAAAATTTACATATGCATTTGTGATTGCAATTTGGCAGGTAAAAAAAAAACAAATAACTAGAAAGACATGGCAAAAATACCAACTGTATAAATGTGAACAATTAAATATTGGTTCTGAATAATTATGTTTCTAAAAATTAAATCGTCATATATGTTTATAAAAAAAAGGAAGGCTGTATTTTTACTTGCCTTATCCTTTAACCTTCTCACCCTCACAGAAGTGTCATCTGACCTCCATTTTTATATCTGCAAATTATTTTGAGGCTTTATATGTTAAATAGTAACCAAAACTGAAGTTTTGTATTTGAAGTCTCTGGAAAAGCGTGATTCATTACAGGCGACATATTGTGGTCATCACATTGCCAATGAGAGCATCCAGCCAGTTACATGCTGGAAAACTTTTATGGTTGTTCGATGCTTAGTCTAAGAGGATTTAGAAGATGCAGGTAATATTTTTTATTAGATTTCTGAATAATCGTAGCAGAAATCCACTGAGATATATCTCATAAAGATTGCTTGAAAAGAAGGAAAGAAAATGTTAAAAATTCTAAGGGCTTTCCATTTGGTAAACTTGACTCACTTTTCACACACTATTTACCTTCATTTCACCACTTTACCTACCGAAACAGTCTTCAAAAAAAAAAAAAAAAATTCCGAGAGATTTGACTTTACGAAAAGGATATTGGCAATTTGGACATCCACACTTAACGCTTATCTCCCTCCAGCCCCATTGAGCCCACAAGGAAGTGAAACCACAAACACAGATCTGTGGGTATCTGGTCTAGGAATAATTTCTAACAGGGCTACATTTGGTCCGGATGGGGCAAGGGGGCTACGGCTGGGCGAGGGCGGCAGTGACTGGAGGCAAAGGCTGGTATTGATCACAGGGTAGAGAGGAGCGATCTGCTTTCCTGAAGGCGTGTGGGATACCCTACACGTTACCAAGCTAGGAGCGACCGCTGAGAGCCAGAAGTCTTCATTATGCCTGTGACAGGGGGACTGGTCTCCTGTGGAGACAGCACAACCGGTAGCGGTCCTGCGGCCACCAGTGGTGGGACCCAACTGCTCACGCATCCCCTTAAAGACATCTGGAAGCAATAGGGACCGCAGGTCGTGAGATCTCCGGTCCCGGGCAATGTGGGCATGGTGCTCTGGTGAGGAAACATCCTGGACCCCTCGTGGGGCGAAGCCTAGGGAAGCGTACTCCGGGACGAAGTTACCTACCTGCAGGAGGCGACCAATGCACCGGTCCTCAGAGAACCGATCCTCAAAGCACCCGCCTCCTCCCGCCTCCTCCCGCTTCTCCGCCCAGTCCCTTACCTTGGTTGTTGGAGACGTGACTGCAGTAGCCCGGCCAAGCTGTCAGTAGAGGCAAGAAGAAACCAAATTGCAAAAGAAATTCCCGGACTTCGCAGCCCCCCATGGCTCTCCCCAGCTCTCCACTACTTAAAGAGAAGTGACAACAGCGCAGCCAGGTGTTCCGTGTAGGGTAGCGGGACCCGGTCTACGTCTTCTTCCTCCTCCTCTTCCTCCTCCACCCGGCCCGCAGGGGGTGTACCGGGGCGCCCCCCGCGCGAGGCCCCGAGGGCAGGGCACGAAGGTCCAGGCTGCCCAGGTGCAGGCGCGGCTGCTTGGGAGGAGGACGCTGCCTGCGGCGCCAGGGAGCTCCTGGCGGCTGTAGGAGAGCGGAATTGCATCCACCACCGTGTCCCGCTCGCGCGAGGACTATTCACTTGGGCCCCGGAGAGCGCGCGCGCAGGAGCGAGCTCGGGCTGTGGTTTGGGGGAGGGGGCGGGGGAGAGCGCCTCACGGCAGGAGTGGGGGAGGAACGATCAGGTGCGACGGCCCGAGTGCCTCTTTGGACTGAAATGGGCACTTGCAGAGCCAAAAGCAGGGGAGGGCGGCAGCTGTGAGGTGGCACGGGGGCCGCGGGAACTTTCCTCCGGCCTGTGCAGGTAGAGCCGAGCGAATGACGCGGCTCTGCGGGGGCCGCGACGGGTCCAACCTAGGTGTCGAACTGCGTCCTCAGCCCCTCGCCCTAGTGGCGACGGTAGCAGCTCTCACCCTGACACTTTCAACTCCGCCGCCTCTGCGCTGCGCCTGGGCCTTGGCAGCTGCTTTCCGGGCTTCTCTGAGGCCGCACTTAGTCCCCCAAGCACTTTGCTTCTCATTTAGCCGCAGCAGCGCCGAGCGTTTCAGGTCTAGCCAGCTCCCGACATCGCCTCCCCCAGACCTCTCCGCAGCTCCGACAGCTCCGCCAGCTCCGCTGCTGGAGGGTCTGAGTAGTCTCTGTCCGGCGCGAGCTTGGTGGCGGCGGACCAGCCAGACCGCTCCTCAGCGCAAGTCGCCCAAACTTGCCCACCAGGGCGAGCGCCTCAGCTTTGTGGCCGCTTCCGCTGCTTCGAGTCCTAGAAGAGCAAAGGGAGGGAGCTAGCGGCAGAGGAGAGTCACATCAGCATCAGGCTGTATGTGAGCGGGCGCCTGGCGCCAGGTTTCACTGAGGTCTTCGGGTCGCCGTGCGGCGGGGACTTCTCGGGAGGTCAAGAGCATTGTCCCCGCCGTGGGCTCTGGGGTTCCAGAGCGCCTGCGGCGTGGCGGCGTAGGACCACGCGTTCCGAGCAGCAGCCAAGACTGAGCGGCGCGTGGCCACCTCCAACGCGGCGCGGAGTGAGCGGCGGGATGACCGCTCTTGCGCGTGAGCCGCCCTCTCGCGGCGCCCACACCCTCTCCGCGCTCGCTGGGGTCGGTCAGAAGCTGTGACACTTGCTACTCGGTGAGACCACGGGGCCCGGTGCCAGGGCCGGGGCAGCACGAAGGTCTCGGCGTCGGTGGCCCTCACACTCTCTCGCCCCGCGGCCGAAGCGGGCACAGAGGGCAGGGCCGGAGCCACGAGCACTGCTGAGCTCCGCCAAGCCCTGCGCTCTATACCAGCCTGGTGGCCGCGGCTCGGATGATGCCAGTTCGGCGCTAGAGGGGGTTAGTCGACAACAAAATGCCTCCACTGTTCGCAGGTGGAGACTCTGCTCCTCGCGCGAGGAACCGAAAAGGAAGGAGGAAGGCTCTCGGGCTAAACATTGTGCGTTACGGGCTCGCTGAAGAACCCGTATTGCTAGTGTGCGGAGTTCTGTAATACTTTACTTGCTGTTATTATTATCATTGTCATTTTCATTCTTGAGGTGACTTAGGCTGTCACAGTCCAGTGAGGTTGAAAGCCCATCTCAAAACTCATCAGAATGTTTTTTTTTTTTTTTGGGGGGGGGGGGGTGGGGGAATGTATGGCAATGGAGAAAAGTGAACCGAGAAGAGAAAGCAGTGGTATTATAAGGGGTAGACGATATATTCAAAGTGGACAGAGGGCACAGGAGGCAAACGGCACAGTGGCAGGAGTCAGGAGAGTAGTAGATGAAGGAGCAAGGAACGAGTCAGCGTTCTATGTTGAGAGAATTCTGGAAGAGAATTCTTCCAGAAGGATCCTCCCCTTCGACGCGTTTCCTCCATGGATTTTTGTGACACATACTGTAGTTGAAGGGATTTCAATTATTGCATTATAGTCAATTGGAGTCAAAGAGTGAAGGACAGGAAAAGATGCCCCACGTCTTATTCGGCTAAGTGGAGAGAAATGTGAAATGCAAATGATTTTTAGAATGTGAGCAAGGTTTCCTATTGGTGTATTTTCACTCTCATTACGAATTCAAATACTGGTTCTCTTTAAAGGTATCCACGTCAATTTAAATACATGCAAATCATTTCTGACAAGATAACCAAGTGTGGAGTTTATATGTTACTTAAAAGAGTAAAATCTTGTTTTGCTACTGATTTTACCAGTTTTGCTCATGCTGACATGGCATTTGCAAGCTGAACTTACAATTTACGAACTGTAAACTTAAAAGGCTACATTATAATATAAATCGTTATGTCTAAATAATGTTTTTAGAAGTGTTTAATGATCCATTATACTGATTTTTTTTAAATTCAAACTGATCTCTTTTTATGTACTGTACTGTTAAAGAATATATTTCCATGACCTTTTTATAATTAAATTTGAATTTTAAATGTTGAGTTACAGTAGTTTTATAGACTTCATTAACTCACTAAGAAAAATTGTGTCCAAAGAAGACACTCCTTATAAATGCCTAAAATATACTATATTCTGATAAGCTAAAGAAATGTATACTATTATCCTACTAATGTAAAAAATGCTAATCTGTTTCTAAACTTCTAGCTTTTTAATTAACTAGACTTGCAAGATTATTTTAAATGGAACACTAATTAAAAGAAGTTATTTCAAAAAATTCCGAGTAAAATATTTTAATAGCAAAATTTTAAATTAAAGTGTGATATTTTGAGTATACCATTTTTGAGAATATAGTATAAATAGAACACCAAAAAGTTTCTTTATAATTAAGCTAGAAGGGAATGGTTCTAATAGACAGAGGAAGGAAGGAGGGGAGGAAGGAAAGGAGGGAGGAAGGACAAGAAGGATAAGAAAAACAGAAACAGGAAAGCTAGAGTTCATTTCAGGGACTTACACTTAGTTACAATATCTGAAGCATAAACTACTATTTACTTCAAAGTAACATTAACACCTTGATTAAACTGGATTTCTATCCTCACCATTATCTACAATTCACAATTTTTTGTTTGTTTAAATAAGTCATAGTCAAGTATGACATAATATACCACTTGCCTGGTCAGATAATTGATAATCATATTCTAGTTTTGGTTTTTAAAATAATTACAGGATTTTTCTTGCTATTAAAATAAAACACACTTCGTGTTTAGATACTGTTCACTGCATGTCTAAAAGATAATGTCCTCACGTAAAAACTCAGTGAAAATGAGTTGAAATATAATTATCAAATCTTTGACATAAAAGAGATTCTATAAGTTTGATATGACTTTCAATTTTAAAACATGATTGTGAAAAAATTACCATAACCATTTGACTGTTGGTAATATTTTATACACACACACACGCACACACTCATATACAATGTGCTCATGTGTATTCATTCTAAAATATTTGTTGAGCTATTTTTATGTGCTCAATTCTCTTCATTCAGAGAAGAGTTCATGTTAATCTGAGTAAAAGTGATGTTTTTAAAAGCTACCTTTTCTTTAAAATATTGTCATGGTTATCTTATGTGAGTCAGAGGCAATTGCACTTAACAGAAATGTGCTTCCTTTTTGATTTTCTAGCAGTGTTGATATATATGCTGACGTGTGACAGTTTCAAAATTATAAACCACTCAGTGAACCAGATGTAATATTTATGTAGATTTATCTGCACTTGTCTGTTTAAATCATACCCATATTCAGGAAAGCATTCATGTCTCATTTTTAAATGCTATATTGTTCAAAGTTCTTTTGTATTCTTTCAGACCATTGTTCTTCATGATAAATGTGGTCTGGATTCAAGTAAGAATGATTACATTTTTTTAAAATAGAATATATGACACTAAAAACTAATCTAAACTTTCATTTATACTAGAAATAATAGTGTTCACTAATACTATTTGCTTTTTAAATGATGAAAAGAGAGACTTAACCTGCAATTAACTCTTTTGAGGAAAAAAAAGGATTATAATGTTTGATTCTCAGCATGTTTCAAGGCTTGAGAAAGTTTTAAGTATTTTATTCTGAGAGAAGAGTAAATTAATCTATTTATAGCTGTAATTTGCATTGTCTAAGGTCAAGATAAGCAATACAAACAAAAAGGTTGTTGATCCTCAAGTATGTCAAAACATCAGGTCTTAAAGTATTTGTTTAGTAGTTTGAATAGGTACAATTTCTAAGTCTTTTGGTCAATATAAAATTTAGAGACACTCAGCAAACTATTATTGTTGAAATGTCATAAACTTTAAAATATAAATTATTAAAAATTTAAATTGTATGTTTTAGCATGTGGACTGCTAGACTTAAAAAAAAATCCACAAAGTTAAATACAGTTAATTTTAATCCCTTTGCCTTAAGAAAAGATGTAATCAGGGGAAAACAAAAACACACTATTTACTACAGAATTTTTTTCCTTGCTCTAAGGATGTATTAATATTTTTGTAAAAGAAGAAATTCAAAATAGTGCTGGGTATTTTACTTTATTGTCATCATATCAAATCTTAAAAACCTCAAGAAAAAAATCAACTTGAGACTATGTAAAATATACTATGGTTTGTTCTGCTGTGATACTGCATTTTTTTCTTGTGTTGCATGGTATTTTATAGTAAAAGAAAATATATGTATATGTCATATACATATCACTTATATAAATTACATATATGGATGAGTGTGTGTGTTTGTAATTCAATGAAAACATACTGTCTAGTACTTTTCTAATTCAATAACCATTTAGGAAGTGAGATTTCATGTGCATTTGTGCTGAGCATTATGTGCAAGGTACAGAAATTATTTGGATTTAGTTCCTAACCGTCAGAATTTTGTATTATATTGAAGGGCAGAGCTATATGAATTATTTCAATACAAATCATTCTGCGTTATCCCCTGTTGAAGTTCCAAATTATTATAGTTATATAAGAGGAAAGGAATCATACCCTTTCCCTCTAAGGCAGGGATCTCTACTCGTGCTTGAGTTAAATCTACCCTTAATATGGATTGCTTCGTCCTCTGAAAGCTAATACATGAACTTTTACTAACATGAAATACAATACTAAAGGCTATGCATAATGACTAAATAACTCAACCAGATTTAACTAACTTGGATTTTTTTTAAATAAATTTACTTGATAGTCTGTGTGACATCAGGTATCCACAAAAATTAATTTTAGCTAAATTATATAGAGAATTTTTTAGATGATACAATTAGATTTATTTCAACTTCATTAGTAACATATTATTCCGTTTATCTTTCATGCCCCAGAATGTCCAACTGTGTTAAAACAACTTTGTTTTTATTCGATTATAATAAATATCATTAAAAAGCATATTCTAAAATTCAAGCAGAGAACAACTGAGAGAAGTAAAACTACCTTTAAAAAACTGTTAAATATTGAAATATGTCTGATTACCTCCATCATAACAAATAAGATAACAGCATAATAGGAATACTGCTATTAATTTCTATTCAAGTATCACATTAGTCTATCAAAAATAGACTTGGTATTTTTTTTCTTGTATTAAACCTGCATTAAAGACACTTTATACCCTGCTTCAGGAAAAGGCAAAGCTTAGTTTTGCAATAAAAATTTTCGGGTATGTCAAATAGTTAAACATATTAACGTTAAATATGTTAATAGTCATATTAATAACCATTGTCAACTGAAATTTTTAATTATTCTGATACAAATAACACAAAATGTTCTTTTATTACAATCAAATTAATGATAGACTATAAGTGTCAGAGGAAGAAAAGTGATTTTTTTTTAATGCATTGCTTAAGCTGAATTTTGTGGGTAAAGTTCCTTTTATAAAAATGCTTTTTAATATTTGTGTAGTTTGAAATCAGGAACCATGTTTGCATTTTGTATGTTCTGTTTTTATTTTTTTCTGGTGTATATTAAACTCGATAAAAAAATAAGAGAACGAATCTTGAGTGACAGCTCATATTTCCAAGTGACCTATATCGATCCAAAATAAACTTAATATGCCTAGTATTTACATTTTATGTCAGGGTTTCTATATAATTTTAATTACAGTGTGATTCTTTACTATGGCTGTCAAAAATTTTCATGGAATATAAGCATTTCTCAATATTGTTATAATTATTATATGATTAAAAGTTCTGTATAACTCACTTATACTGATCATTTGACAATTAGCATAAGGCTCTTTATTTTCTTGGCTTTGCTTCTCATAGCTAATCTTCCCAAGGACCTTGAAAAGTCTTAATGAGCAGAGCATGTTTCTTTTACATCTTTACAAAAAAAAAAAAAATGCTAAAGAATTGTGTTTAAATTGTGTTTAAATTGTGGTCAAATTTATCATCTTTATTAACTTTTTTCATAAAGGATAATTTAATACATATTTCAACTGTAAAATGTACTTAGTTATCCCTTTTCTGTTTTTTAAAGATAAATAAAGACTTGTCATTATAAATTTATAAATTATATGTGAATAATACATATTACATATACGTTGCGCCTATTATGAGGTTTTATGAAAATGTTGTTTTGCTACTCTGGACAGTAAACCCCACTAGAGACCCCATGTGAAACTCCTCTAGTCTTCCAGTGATAAATTCCATTAATAGTCCATACTATTAGAAGTGTACTTGCATTCATTGTATGTGAAATTTGATCGTAATATCTTTGATATTTTGTAGGTAAAGATAATTTCCTAAATTAATTTTTAAAATGCTAACACTAGGTTGACTTAGATTAGTATTAATATAGCCAACTGCTATTCTTTATTTATTTCTTCCTGACTTATTTTGCATCACAGTCTGAAATGTGTAAGAAATGTGAAGTACATTGATGCTTGTGTTTGAGTATTTTTATTCAATGAAAAAAAAAAAAGTTCCTTGCTCATTGAGAATATGTACAACTTTCAAATAAAATATTGAGGTTATATGGGATTTATCTAAAACGAGTGCTATATATTAATACTAATAGAACTAATGCCTACTAGAACTTAATGCAATATTAGAGACGTTCTATCTGTGTTGTTCAAACAGTAGCCGCTAGTCATTCCACATGTAGCTTTTGAGTATTTGAATGTGCCTCATGTAACTGTGGAACTAAAATTTTAGTTTCAGTTAATTTTAATAAATTTAAAATCAAATAGCTATATGTAGCAGTGGCTACTACATTGGATAGCTATACACATATACGTATAACACATATACATATAACGTATATAACATATGTATGTGTGTGTGTATACACACACACACACACACACACACACACATATATATATAGAGAGAGAGAATCAGGGAATATAAATAAATAGATTCGAAAACAATGTAAACAGTGAGGATACAGTTCAACTTTCCATAAAAACAGCTTATACTTAGATAGAAATTCTGTTATACACAGTCATGTTTATCATGAACAAAAAAGATGCTCACTTTAAACAATAACTACTACTGTATGTGTTTACACTGTCTCCAAAGCTAGCCTGATAAGATGTACTTTTTTGCATATCACATTGAGTTTGTTAGAAGACATTAAAAGTAGTCACTGATAGAAATAATATTATTAGAAATTATTTCAATTCTGAATAGCATTATTTACCTAATATTCTAAACTTTGATGCTACAACTTTCAAAATGGTTCGGGAGCTGCCATCATCCCTGCTATGCCCACTATGTTTGTTGTGCTGCTCTGGGTTTTATAAAATTAGTGACCTGAGGGACTCAAGAAAGATAGCGAATCTTCCAAAACTAATATTCTTACCTAGGGATTTGTTAAAGCGGCAGCAAGATTTTTTCATTTAGATACTAGTGTGTATCTTTGTTTTGCTTTCCTTTTTGACTTCAATTTACATATAAAATTATTGTCAGGATCCCATTTTCATATAGTAGATGTTTTAAATGTGAGAGTTCACAGGAAAGCTGGAGAATCTATTTACCATTGTTTTATTTATATAACCCTAAAGTTTGTTACTTGATAATATCCTTCTATAACTTTGTCATAAGCACAAAGTAAAAAAAAAAAAATCCTATAAAAATATCTCCTAAACAAATATTGAAATATGATAAATAAAAAGTATTATATATTTTTTAGCAAACAGTTAAAAGTATTTACTACATGACAGACACTGTTCCAAATACAAATATTAATTTCAGATAATAATAGAAATACTAATTTTGAGTAGGAATTCAATTAATCCTCAAAATAACACTAAAGTAGTTAAGATTATTATTCTGATTCTATAGATTAGAAAGCTGCAGCACAAAACTGCCCATGAGATAAAGTAAGGACCTGAATCCAATCAGTTTGGCTCCAAAAGCTGTGCCGTTAATTGCTATGCTGCCTCTCTTTCAACCCTTGAAAGTTGATCCAAATGCACATAAGCATGCACATAAAACAGCTTGCATATCTATGTATCTATCTAGGTAAAATTAATCTAATTCTATGACATTAAACTCAGGTCATAGAATATTTTCAGTGAATCTTCTCAACTGTAACTTAGTTCCCAAATGACCTCATTCTTCCTTCTCATAGCCCAACATTCTATACATTTATGACTCTTGTAGGATACCTTTTCTCAGTTTTTAAAAAATCTTTTTCTTAAATAACACCTATCTTCCAATGCTACTAGCTCATATTTATTTAGCTTCTATCTTTTGCATTCTGTGTGGAATACCCTTTCAAGGCACTGAATATTAACGTGATGAACAAAGCAGACAAAAGCATGCTCACATAGAACTTGCTTTACATCTTAGAGTTAATACTTACTAAGTGCTTATCATATGTCTCACACTGTTTCAAAATGCATTATACAGGCTAGGCCATTTAATATTCGCAGCCCTATGAGGTAGGTCCTCTTTTGTACCCATTTTATAAATAATAAAGCCAAAGCATATAGATTACATGGTACTAAGAGACAGGGCAATGATTTTTACATTTCAAAGTGCTCTGTCTGCTCTTCATAATGCAATCAAGATTATGAGCAAAGACAAGATATAGAGGGTTGAGGCAGTAATCCTGGAGTGAGATAATAGTAGTTTGTACTAGGATGGTGGCAGAGAGGAAGAAGTGGATGAATTTTCCATGTATTTTGAAGGTAGAAAGTATAAGACTTCCTAAAAATTTGGAAATTGTTAGTAACTAGAAATGGCTCAAGTGCTTAATTACACAAATAAAATGTTTACATTTTTTAAAAAGCCTATTTAAACCATAAATTAAGCTATTTAAATTTTAAATGCACAATTTACCAGAATAAATAGAAAATTGAAAAGAAAAAAAGTACCCTTTTATTGTACTACCTAACATAAAACTGTTATTGTTTTAGTATATTTTATTCCAGGGGTCTTAACCTTCCCTCTGCTAAATATATACTCTGACATGGCTGAAGCTATATTATGCATTCAAATTTATGTTGCATTTAAATTTCTCCACTAGTTGCTTGGTTTTAAAAGATTTAATGTTTATTTATATATAGATTCTCTTATGATGTGAATTAGAAAAAGAAAAATGTAAAAATAACTAGGAAAGAAAGTCATTGCTATGTGACAGAGGTGATGCAGATGTTGTAAGCCAAATAGGAATTTTTATAGGTCTCATTATTTAAAGACAATTATTCTATTTTATCAACATATATAATAGTAGTAATGCAGAATTTCGAAATGATGAAATGACTTTTTACTTTTGTGTAAGTATTTTATGCTACTACCTGGCGGGTAAAAATACCAGTACTTTTCCTAAAGAGTCTTTTTGTGCTACCATAACAGGAATAAGAGGATAATACCCTGAACTGAAAATTTTGGGCAAAAATGTAAAATAATTTAAGTAAATGTATTTCTTTTACATGCCTTTAAATATTTCCTTTGTACACCATCCCTCCTTTTAGATACACAGTTAATCTGATAAACCCATTTTTATATATATTGGCCTTTCAAAAAACAATACATAAAATAATTTTTTAATGATATGTGAAATGGAAACAATTGAAGCCATGCCATTTTAGTTCATCAATGACCTACAATTCAGCAATAACAACAGCAGCAATATACATTCGAAAATGTGCAGCTTGGAGAATAAACTACCTATAACTATATAAATGAATCTTAACTATATAATTAATAAGTAGTTAAGTATTCACTCGTATTCTTTGTATTCAACCTGATTTTTGGAGAATACCAAATATTTTCTGAATAATTACATCTGTCATTACTCATTCATGTGGTTTTAAGTGAATGTATAGCTCTAAAAATTAATAACTAGTAATTTTGTGGAAGTTATACATTGTGTTCATTATTCATTTTGAATTACATGTTTGTCATTTTAAAAATAATATAGCCATATAAAAATACTAATCTAAACTCCCAGTTGTGTATAAAACAAAAAATGTCTAACAATTTTCAACTCCAACACCCAATCATTGGCATTAACCCATCTTAAGTATTTCTGTTTTAATTTCTGGTGTTCATTTTATTACTCTATACTGGTGTTGTCCAATAGAACTTTCCAAGATAAGAAAAATATTATATTCTACATGCCCCAGTAGGGTAACCATGAGCCATATATGACTATGGAGCACTTGAAATATGGCTAGTATAGCCAATGAAATAAATCTTAATTTAATTTAATTTTAACCAATTCAAATTTACATTTAACTATCCACATGTGGCTTAGTGGTAATTGTGTTGAATAGTGCAACTCTAGATAAAATGTTTGTGCCTTTTTTTTTTTTTTGATTTGTCAAAAAAAATTTTATGGTGACATTGGTTAATGAAATCCAGTATGTTTCAGATGTACAATTCAACAGTAAGGCATATATATATATATATATATATATATAGTGGGGCGTGCTCACTGCCCATAGTTAGATCTCTCTGTCACTACATGTTTAACCCCTTTTACTCCATCAACCTCCCTTCTTCCCATCTCCTCCCCACTCTGGTAACCACTAGTCTATTGTTCATGTCCATGTATCTCTGTATGTTTGTACTGTTTGTTTCTTTTAGGTTTATATCCCACATATAAGTGACATTATGTGGATTTCAACTTTTTCTGTCTAGCTTATTTCGCTTAGCATGATTATCTTAAATTCCATCCATGTTGTTGCAAATGGTAGTACTTCTTATGGCTGAGTAATATTCCATTGTATATATGTACCACAGCTTCTTTAGCCAGTCATCTATCATAGGACACTTCGATTGTTTCCATGTCCTGGCCACTGTGAATAATGCTGCTATGAACATTGGTGGGCAAATATCTTTTTGGATATGGGTTTTCAAGTCTGTGGGGTAACTGTCCAGTAGAGGGATTGCTGGATCATATGGTAAATCAATTATTAGTTTTTGAGGAACCTCCACACTGTTCTCCATAGTGGCTGCACCAATTCACAGTCCCATCAGCAGTATATGAAGCTTCCTTTTCCTCCAGATCATCTCCAGCATTTGTTATTACTTGTTCTGTTGATTATAGTTATTCTAACAGGTGTGAGATGGTATCTCATTGTGGTTTTGATTTGCATTTCCCTAATAGCTAGTGATGAAGAGCATCTTTTTGCATGTTTGTAGGCCACTTGTACGTCCTCTAGGGAGAAGTGTATGTTCAGGTCCTCTGCCCATTTTCTAATTGGATTGTTTGGGGGTTTTTTGTTGTTGTTACTTAGTTGTATGAGTTCTTTGTATATTTTGAGTATTAGGTTCTTATCGAAGGCATTGCGCGCAAATATGTTTTCCTATTCAGATGGTTGTCTCTTTACCTTGTTGATTTCTTCTGCTGTGCAGAAGCTTTTTAGTTTGATATAGTACCATTTATTTATTTTTGCTTTTACTTCCCTTGACTCAGAGGTCAAATTCATAAAATCCTCTTTAAGTCCAAGTTTAGTTTCTATGTTTTCTTCTATATGATTTATTGTTTCGGGTCTTATATTCACGACTTTAATCCATTTTGAGTTATTTTTGGTGTGTAGTGATAAACAACTGTCTACTTTCATTCTTTTACAGGTGGCTTTTCAGTTTTCCCAGCACCATTTAATAAAATTGATGAACTCTTGACTAGACTCACTAAAGAAATAAGTAAAGGATGCAAATAAATGAAATCAGGAATGAAAGAGAAGAAATTATGACATACATCACAGAAATACAAAGGATCATATAAGAATAATAGAAAAAAGTTTCTAACACCAAGTTTAATAACCTAGAATAAATGGACAGGATTTATCAAATTTAAACAGTATCTTCTCACTCTATGTAACGAAAATGTAGAATTAAGCTTACCTACACTAATTTATTTACTATTTTCTCCTGTCTCTATATGCTGTTAAATTATCTAATTCTTCATTGATCTTTAATTCTTCTATATTTGAGATATTTCTTGACTCCCCAAACTTAAGGTTTTGAAATGAGCAAACTGTATCCTTTTATATTTCTCCCTCTCCTTACCATAACCTTGTCAAATCTGGCATTATTATTATTATTATTATTATTATTATGATCATTATCATTGTTTTACAACACAAAGGTTTAAATAAAACATATACATTCTATTGAGTAACTACAATTAAGTCTTTCATATTTTGTGTGTAGGTTATACCTATAAACTGTATTAATTATTAAAATATTATTTGCTGAAACATTTGTGATTGCATTTATAGAGAATGAAATGAATCTTAATGACTACTCCTGTGCCAGCATAATGGTCTAATGGCTCTTAATTTGAGGGCATGATTCTATGTATTATTTTGCCAAATGCCTTTGGAATACAAATTTTTTGTGTTACTATTTGTTTTCTAAATTACTAGGTTATTGTTTTGTTGTTGATAAAAATTGTCTTCTTTAAATCATCAGTAAGAATTATCTAGCACTGATTTATTTCAGGGATAGAAAAACAATTGTTAAACTAAACTTTTAAAAATATTTCAATCTAATATTTTAATATTTAAATTTAGTCATAATATTTTTATTTAGCCTTAAAAATGTTTCTTCTGCAGTTCATCATCAACTTATTTTTGAAAAGAGCATGTATGATATAATTTCAAACTACGTCCTTAGGAAAAAAAAAATGCATACTCTATTTTTGGTATCTTTTTATATAGTTTTTTAAGCTTCTAGTTTGATTTTTTATGTCTATTAATTTTTCTTTCATATTTTCCAATCCTTTTTACTTGTTCAAATTTTAGAGAACTTGCTCTCTACTTATTATTTTAAAAAATTAATAATTTTATTATAAAATACTTTTTGAATGTATGATTACTTCATTTTTTTGTTGTTTTTATTTTATAGAGCAATATCTTCTTTAATATCTATGAGTGATCTATCAGTCTTTAGTTTCAAATGACAGAAATCTGGCAAGCAGAAAAGGAGAATGACACTCATTAACTATTACTAACTCAACTTTGGTCATACGAATAGATTTTTAACAAATCTCCATTACCAGACAGATACAAAATTTTCATTGTTCATATTTCTACCCCTAATACCAGGGGCTAGGTTAATCACTATGAGAATCATACACATTGAAAGTGGTAGAGGGGTGCTTCTCAAAGAAGAAAAAAATGGATGCTGTGCAGACGAGAAAAGTTCATTAGAAGTATAACTCTTATACTACTTAAAAATGTTTCTATTATCCAAGGTCAGCTGTTTTGTTTATTTAATTGCCTATTATTTTTGGAGGGAGAATGTAGAAGTGGCAATTCATTTTTCAGAAAGACTAGTTATTTTTGCTTTCCTTTCACATCTCTAAATGAAGGACTAGAGTAATTAATAAGTGTGTATCTACTCTCTTTGCAGAGTAGGCCTCTTTGCAGAGTAGGCCTCTTTGCAGAAGGCCTTTCTTCTGCATTAGAGGAGTGAGTGAAAGGCTGCCTACATAGGAAGGAGTCAGACTACTTAGCCTCCAATCCATCCTCATGCCAGAGTAATGAATTATTTACTCCAAGGGAAATTAAACCTATTTCAGAAGTCTTGTCCTCTCTGGAAATGCAGTTTTATTTCTTTAGAGGTTGGCCCTTGAGTCTGTGCTGAGCCATATATTGTTGCTGGTTACTCTGTGGGTATAGCGTGAAGCCTGTAATTGGAGCTCTACAGAAAGAACACCTGCCATCTCTACCTCAGACTTCTATGGATTCTTTATACAGTGTGTAACAAATGTCAAAATTGATGTTTTGATGGTGAGCAAATACTAAGATACAACAAAGATTATTATGTGTGTTTACAGTGAAACTTAACATGGATCCATTCCATGTTACTGGACCCTTCTTCTAGAGAAAGGATTTAAGTTTAGAGGTGAAAGATTATGAAGAAACTTCTGTAAAAATATCTGTTGTCTTGATGCAAAGATAAAATGATGGTACAAGTTGAGAAGAGTCCATCAGACCACTTCAAGCTCAAAATGTATTTGGTGCATGTGGGGGACATAGAGGGCTGATACATGATTCACTTCTCATAGTCCAGTTTATTTTATCATTTTATTATACTCATGAACGCAGTGAAGCAGAAATTCAGGCAAGGTACAGCAGGGAACAGGGCTATCTCTGATTCACGATATCTAAGGCCTCAGCACAGAAGACTCAAAGGCTGTGTGACTCAAAGAATCTTCCCTCACATATCTGATAGTTGATACTGGCTGGAACCTCAGCTCAAACTGTCAATCAAAACATTTATACTTGGCCCCTCCATGTGGTCCAGGTTTCTTTAGAGAATATAGGCCACGCATCTTAATGGAAAAAATATGAACATCACATTGTAAGAAGTGCATGTGTAAGGGAAAATTTTGTTGTGGCCATTTTGGAAAATACAACCTATCATGCCTGAGAAAGTCTAAGTAGTCTGTAAAAATAATAGAGATGGCTGCAATAGGAGCAGCCTGAACTTCAATTTTTTGGACAAGGAATGAGTAAGACATATGAGAATGAATATTCTCTTAGGTCTTTTGAATTCAGCCTCATAGGGAGATTAAAAGGCTGAAGAACTCTGGTAACACAAAACAGAAGGTACATCATCAGGGAAATGTAAATTAAAACAAACAGCAACATACCACTACACATCTATCAGAATTGCCAAGAGCAGGAACACCGAATATTGACAAGGATGTGACTCAATAGGCATGCTCATTCATTGCAGTGGGAATGAAAAATGATATGGCTACTTTGGAAGACAGTTTGGTGGTTTCTTACAAAACTAAATATGCCCTTACCATCTGATCCAGAAATCGTGATCTTTGGTAAGTTACATAAAAGAGTTGAAAACATGTCTACACAAAAACCGGCACACATGTTTATAGCAGCTTTATTCATAATTGTCAAAACTAGGAAGCAACCAAGATGCCCTTAAGTAGATGAGTGAATAAATTGTAGTACATGCAGTCAGTGGAATATAATTCAGCACTAGCAAGACATAAGATTTTACTCATATGTGGGGTATAAAAAGAAAGAAACAAGTGGATGAATAAGACAAACAAACAAAAAACTCATAGACAGACACAAGACGGTGGTTACTAGAGGGAAGGAGAATGGGGGGAGATAATAGTAGGTAAAGGGGATCAAATACATGGTGATGGAATGAGACTTGACTTTGGGTGAGGAGCACACAATGTAATATACAAACGATGTATTATAGAATTGTACACTCAAAACTTGTATAATCTTATTAAACCATTGTCACCCAATAAATATAATACCATTTTTTAAAGGGAAAAAAAGGAGAAAAGAAAGACATGAATGAAATTTAAATGCATATTACTATGTGAAAGTAGTCAATCTGAAAATATTGCATGTTGTATGATTCCAAATATATGACCTTCTGGAAAAGGCAAAATTATGAAGATAATAAAATCAGTACTTTCTAGGGACTGGGAAGCAGCGAGGGATGAATAGGTGAACACGGCGGATTTTGAGGCAGTGAAAATAATCTGTCTGATACTATAATGATGAATACATGCCATTATACATGTATCCAAACCTATAAAAGTACAACATGAAAAGTGATCCTTAATGTGAACTATGGACTTTAGAGGATACGGATGTATCAATGTAGGTCCATCGGATGTGACAAAGGTACATTCTAATGGGGAACATTGATAACGGAGGAGGTTATGAATGTGGGTACAGGTGTATATGGGAAACTTCAGTACCTTCCCCTCAATTTTGTTGTTAAACTTAAACTCTGAAAGAATTCTAAAAACAAACACAAACAAACAAACAAACAAACAAACAAAAAACAGAAGATAAACGCTAGGTTTGTGGGAATATGGAATGAGTCTTAAGGGTCCAATTAGAATAGAGATGTGTCTTCTGAAAGGAACTGCATGGCAAAGACTATCAGAAATAAAAATATCTGAAAAATTTACAATATCAGCTAACGAGAAAGAAAAAAAAGGCAGTGTTAACCCCCTGCCAAAAGCAGAAACAGAGAAGCCACCCGATCCAAATACAAATTTTCCTTTTAAATCTTTTCCTCTCCTAGTGAACCAAATCACAGATAAAGTGGAAAATCTTGATATGAGGAGATAGTAGAGAGCGACCATGTCACTGGCGCTAAAAGCAGGTATCCTCCTTCAGAGTTTAATGTAGAAGTGGAACTGAAGGAGGAAAGAAACATTTTAAGAAATCATACTCTTGGATTCATGTTTAATTAGTGTTTTGATAGATAATCTGTATTCTAAATTGAGTCTATGATTATAATGTCAAGTGACTATTCATTGTCTAAAAGGGAATATTCTTTGGGTTTATCCAAATTTGTATCTGGTGCTTGGGAAGATTTCTTTCCCCACTGAAAAAAAATTAAAGGAACAGGAGGAAATCAAAATAGATTTTCATTTAGATGATATCTTATGAATCATATGTTCAATACGCCAGTTTCATGAGGCTTCCTTTGTTCCTGTCCTTCTAACAGTCTTCCAGAAATCCATCCATATTTTTATTCAGTTAATAGTCTGCTTCATACTGCTATGAAATTACTTTTATTCTTTACTACTAACAAGGATAAGCAAGGATAGAAAATATGCATCCTCACTTCGATCCTAAAGAAATACCCAGAGTCAGACTAGCAGAGAATATTGAGTACCAGCCTTGCAAACCATTTTTGTTTCAAGTTGTTGTGACTTCTTTTTCAAAAATGGAATTTCTTCTTTCATCCTGCTGAATTTCTGTTGAAATCTTTGCCCTATCATATCCTTCTAGATTAGGTAATGCCTTGTAGGACAATAGTAACATTCTGATTAGTAACTGGTTCACATGTATTCGAGACATCACTTTATACCAGAGCAGATTTAGGAAACATGAAATGAATCTTGCTAAGTCCCTGACACTTGCAATTGAGATTATATGACCTATGCATTGTTGTTCAGAGTTTTAGGTAGACAGGTGTGACATTACCCTATTGAGGAACTGGAACAGTATTTCTCAGGTGGTAACAACAATAGCAGAAGTATTAGAAGCCCATCTGAAGCAATCTTAAAGTTATCACCTCTGAGAATTCACTCAACCAATTTGCAAAATGAAACTTCTGACTGCTGATGTGAGTAGTTTGGCATTTGTGGCAATATTTTGAATGTAATAGAAAAAAACAACTCTATCACTATTATGCAAATAAAATAATAAGATAAAATATTAACTAAATAATCCTATAAATTAATAGTAACTGCAGTGCTAATTTGCATTTTCAGGGTTGATAAATTTGTTGATAATTAACAAGAGGGAAAGTGTTAGTATGAACAAGTGAGAATATTTGTAGATGTGTAAGAGAGTAAGCATATTGAAAATATTTTTGAAGGAGAATTCTAATAGAATTGCTTATCAAAAAACATTTTCTTGTAGGGAGATTTATGCTGTTTTTAATAATAACGGATAAGACCTTTGAACCCAAATAATATGAACCATAGATATTATATTATGATTTTCCACCAATGTTTGAAGATAAAAACATTAATATGAATAGCAGATCTTCACGATAACTAGGCAAAGGAAATATTGATATGACTAAAAGTATTACTGCTTGCTGGAGAGCTGTGTAAAATGTGATGGAAGTGTTCTTAAATTTCTACTGAAGAAAACCTCTCTGGGATGTACAATACAATTATACTTCATGTTATTTCTAATTTTATACTGGAGAAAGCATTCAGATAAACTTAGCAGAATATGCTAAATAAAAATCATATGTGCAAAAAGGGATGTTCATCTATCTGCTTTTAATATCTATGTGTATAGAATATACTTTTAATACACCTTTTTTCATTTACGGTTTTATGTTCACTAATAATTATCTCAACAGCCTTTTTTAACTGAAAATAACTGGTCATTAGTGAAAATGCAAAGGTAGTTAAGAAAAACAGTATGACAAAGAAAAAAGTTAATGACTGATTTCTGTTTCATTTCTATTGGATAAAGAAAGAAACACTGAAGTTCTTTAATGGGAAGTAAACAGCATGTAATAATTCATTTTTAAAAGTTAAAGGATAAAATCATATCTACCAGGTTTTTCGGAGCAAAACTTATGGGTTGGGATGGATCTAAATCATAAATTTATACACTTGAAGAATGTTTGGTGGAATGTATCCCCTAATCCATTCCTATGTAGTCTTGAGAGGAGTTTTTATTCGTGTGAGAATACTGGTGATACTTCTTTTAGTACATAATATCCAAAGAAGAATGCTATCAAGTCCTTCCTCATGGAATACACATGCTCTCCCTCACATCAAAAGGCGCAGTTAATTCCCATCCTCTTAAATCTAGACTGGTTGTAGTACCTTGTTCAAACTATTAGAATCCAGTGGAAGTGACATCTGGAACATCTGAGGCTAGATGATAAGAAGTCTTTTAGTTTCTGCCTGAACATCTTGGAATCGTTGGGATTCTGCCTGTGGCAATGTGGTTACCATTCTGTTAAAAGCCCGTGCCACATGGAGAGGCCATTGTAGGTGTGCTGGTTGACAGCTTCGGCTTAGCTTCCAGCTAATAATTAGCATCAACTGCCAGTCATGTGAGATAGCCATCTTGGTTGTTCAGCCATTTGATCTGTCAGAAGATTCCAGTCCCAGCTTCAAGAAAGACTGAGAAATAATTGCTTTGCTGAGTCCAGACAGCCCATAGAACCATAGATAATAATAGATAATAGCCATACTTAAAATCATTGTTTTGATAAATTGAAAGGTAATAATAAATTATTTCAAGTCACTAATCTTTTGGCAGTTTGTTATGCAGCGATAAAAAATTGAAACAACTCTCAGTGAGCGCTGTATGGTATCCAAGGCATGTGATTGTTTTTCAAACATTAAGAAACTTGTATAAAATTGAGGTAGTCTATATGGTCAAACAAACATGACATGTATGGCAGGTTTAGCCTCATCAGTTGAAAGTAGATGATACTGTTTTCCTAACTGCAAATTACAGGCACAAAGACACAAACATGTTTTTCAGTTTATAAATATTTTAGAGAAAAATTAAAATTATATTTATTAATAAATTATTTCTTCTCATGAATCAAGGACCTATACTGAGCTAGATATTAGTAAGATTAGTGTAGAGGCCTGGGCTGTTAGCATTTATGTCTTAAAAATAACAGACTAATTTAGGAAACATAGCAGAAGAGACAAGAACTATTCTCACTGTTTTTCAAGTGTCTGGACAAATTGACTTGTTCATGTTTACAACTTAAAACACACTTATACCAATGTCCATAAAGAAAGATACATCATGTTCTACTGTATTATAAATATTTAACTTGAATTCAGGGCTATGTTTATTTATCTCAGAAAAATTGCCAAGAGGATAATATTTTCATTTTATGGTAAAGTTTTTGTCTGCATTCTTTAAATTTTTACACCTAAATTTTGAGAAAGCTAAATTTAAATCCTTCAAATTTTTACCTTCTTTATTTCTTCCTTCCTTGTTTTATTCTCTTTTTTCTGTTCCTCATTTTTTGATTTGTCACCATCTATTTCTAGCTCGTGTTTTGGAAAGTTGATATAACTAAAACAAAATTCTAGAATTCAAGTGACTTGGCTTTTAATCTAATTCTGCAATTAACTAGCTATGTAATCTTGGTTAGATTACTTACAATCTTGAGGCCTACATTAATTCCTTTGAAACTTCAAAGAGATTTAATATACGCAATTCAAAAACGTGTAAAACAAGGCACTTACAAGTAAACGTCAAAAGCTAATTTGGAGAAGACATAAAACAATGTATTGGGCACTTAGCATGAGTTATTGCAATGAACTAGAGTCAGAATGAAGAGGCAAATTACTTTAGGCTATCTACTTCTCATAATACAATAAAAGAAAGCATAAAATTTCTCTATGGAAATAAACTTTCTTCATTGATTTCCAGGGGAAATAAACATAATTCCCATATATAGCAAGTATTGGATAACATAATTGAAATGGTATTGTTACAGTATTAAGTATTAAGTAAGAACCATTTCTGTACTCCTTTAGCACCATGGATATATTGCAACCCATGCATATCACCTTGTATATTTATATATTTTTATAATTTATATGTCCATTTGTCTAAGCTGAAATTTCTTAGGAGCATCTGACCTTGACTTTTTTATTTCCAGCTTCTAAAGAGTATATGGGGCATTCAATATGTCAATAAGTTTTTATAGAATAAAGAGATGCAGAATCAATTTTCAAATGGGTATTTCTTGTATAGTTAAATAAAAGTTACCAAGAACCATATAATTAAAGAAATTTACCTCCGTACAACTAATAATATAGTCAGGTAAACATCTTTGTATTGGCTTAACAATATATTTATAAAGGTCATACCACAATGCAAAGAAAAAATAAGAGCTTCTTAAGGAATATTTCCCCAATTACGAATATCTCACATGAGTTTACAAGTACCGATTTTCAGTTAGTCCAATATTATAATTGACACTAGTAATTGAGGTATCATATTTTACTTATTGACTATAAATATGTCTCAAAAAATATTCAGGTAGTAGAATTAACATCTTACCATGTCAATTTAAGAGTCTGACATGTATTATATCTCAGATGAAGACCTGTCTTATTCTTTATCAGGTTAAATCAGAGTGGTTCTTTATTCATTATTTTTCCCAGAAAGTAGTTTAAAACATTTCGAAACACTTAAACAAATAGTAAATTAATATAAGTTTGGGGAAGTTTCAGTCAAGATGGAAAAGCAGGTAAATGCTGTGCTTGCCACCTCTTACAACCACATCGGAATTACAAGTAAACTATAGAAAAACTATCAGTGAGAATTTCCTTAAGTCTAGCTAAGCAGAAGTTCTATAACTTAGGATATACAGATAAAGCCACATCAGGACTGGAGGGTTATTTCGCTTAGCATGATTATCTCTCGGTCCATCCATGTTGTTGCAAATGGCAGTATTTCATTTCTTCTGAGTAATATTCCAATGTATATATGTACCACAGCTTCTTTATCCAATCATGTATTGTAAAACACTTTGGATGATATCATTTATATGTGGGATATAGACCTAAAAGCAGTAAAGAAACAGGACAAACAAAAAGAGACTCATGGGCATGGATTATAGACTAGTGGTTACCAGAAGATAGGGAGCGGGGGCAGGGAGGAGGTAGATGGGGTAAAGGAGGTCAAATATGTGGTGACAGAAAAAAAATCTAATTATGGGAGGTGAACACACAGTGTAAATATATATATATATATATATATATATATATATATATATGTCTTACTGTTAAAGTGTACAGCTGAAACTTATTGGATTTTATTAACCAATGTCACCATAAAAAATAAATTTTAAAAAAAGACAAGACTGGAGAGGCAGAAATGAGAAACTGGCTGGGCCCACACCCCTGTGTGGCAGCTGAGAATCGGGAGGGATATTTCAGCTTCGGAGGTTCACCCTGAGGAGCTAGGGGTCGCAGCTCCACACAGGATGCCAAGCCTGGAGCACTAGTCCTAGGAAGAGAAGCTTCTGTCTGTGACACCCAGTGGAGGTTGTGGATGAATGAAACAGGGTGGCTAAAGTCCCAGGAATTCCTTTTAAAGGGGCTATGCTAGAACTTACCATTGACAGACTCACTAGGTCTGAGACTCAGCTTTGGGGCAGCTGCTCAAAAGGTGCCAGGGACATACAGAGAGGAAATGAATTGTCTGGCTTCAGGGCAAAGAGTAGAGGGGCAGCTTTCTCTCAGATAAAAGTGCTGGCAGAAGCCATTGTTCCTTTGTTGACCTCTTCCTTCAACCAGTGTATAGACATGGGTAGGCATGATATCTGAGTTCCGTAAATCTGGCTAACACTGCTTACCCTGCCCTGGTGATTCCCTGAGACCCTCACCCCACCCAGCCTGTGGGCCCAAACAAGTCACTTCCAGTGGCTTTTCCATTCAAATGGACTGTCTTGGCTCATGCTACAGTCTTTCCTAAAATCTCTCAAAGGTTCACAAACCCCAAACAAGCAGCATCTGGTCTTGCTATGCCCTATATACCTCTTGCTGAGTAGACCCAAGCCTGTCACTAGCAGCAGCTGGCCTGGGCTCACAGCTAAGCCCCTCCTAGGTATCACAAAGCCCAGAACAAGTGGTAACCATCTGGAGATCACTGTGCAGTTCATACCAAGTGGTCCCAGGAAGCATACAAGAAGGGATGAACTTGATCTGCAACAGAGCCTCTCCCAAGAGGCTCCAGAACCAGCACACCTGGTGGCCAGCTTTAGACCATACCAGACCACCACCCAACAACCTCTGCAAATGATATACTCAAAGGGTAGACTCAGCAGGCACCAGATCCCTGCTAAAGCAAATCCTGCTCATAGAGTCAGCCCCTGCACAACAGCTCCTCCACTGTAGTCACTGCCAGTCCTCACAACCAATCAGTTTTGAGAATCAATCCCCCACTGCTGCTGATGTATAAGCAGCAACCAAAGTTCAATTTAAAGAGGACAGCATACACAACCCATACAAGAGGCACACCTGAAGCTCAGTTGACCAGAAAGAGTGTGCCCCTGGGCCTCATAAGACATCTACTGCATAAGGCCCTTCTACTCAGACCTAATACAAAGAAGCAAATACAAGGAGGGGGCCAAAACAGGTAGACAAAGAAATGTCCTAAACAAAAGAATAGAACAAACCTTCAGTAAAAGAACTAAACAAAATAGAGACAAGTAATCTACCAGATGCAGAGTTCAAAGCACTGGTTATAAGGATGCTCAGTGATCTCAGTGAGAACTTCGACTATGAGATAGAAACCTTAAAAATGGAGATTAAAAAAAAAAACATTAAAAAGAACCAGTAAGAAATGAAGAATGCAATAACAAATAAAACATATAATAGAGTAAATTAATAGTAGATTAGATGAAGCAAAGATTAGAAGCAGTGATTTTGAAAATGAATTAGGAAAAAACACCCAATCAGTAGAGAAACAAGAAAAAAGAATCCAAAAAAATGAGGATAGTTTAAAGGCCCTCTGAGATAACATCAAGAATAATAATATTCATATCATAGGGCTCTAAGAAGAAGAGAGGAGCAAGAGATTGAAAACCTATCTGAAGAAATTACAAGAAAAAATTTCCCTAACCTGGCAAAGGAAATAAACATATCATCCAGAAAGCACAGAGTCTCAAACAAGAGGAACCCAAAGAGACCCACATCAAGACACATCATAATTAAAATGCAAAAGGTTAAAGACAAAGAGAGAATTCTAAAAGCAGCAAGAGAAAAGCAGTTAGTTACCTACAAGGGAGTCCTATAAGACTGCCAACTGGTTTTTCAACACAAACTTTACAGGCCAGAAGGGATTGGCACAAAATATTCAAAGTGATGAAAAGAAAGGAACTACAACCAAGATTACTCTACCCAGGGAAACTATCATTTAGAATTGGAGAGATAAAGAGCTTCTCAGACAAGAAAAAGCTAAAGAAGTTTGTCACCGCCAAATCAGTATTATATGAAGAATGGGGAAAACAAAAAATAAAAAAAGAGTAAAAAACCTCATAAATATGAATAACAAAATGGCAATAACTATATCTCTATCAATAATCACTTTGAATGTAAATGGATTAAATGCTTAAATCAAAACATATTGGGTAGCTGAATGGATAAAAAAACAAAACCCATACCTATGCTTCCTATAAGAGATTCGCTTTAGAACAAAAAACACAGAGACGAAAACTAAAGAGAAGGAAAAAAAAAAACTTAATGCAAATGCAAACAAACAAACAAACAAACAAAAAGCTGAGGTAGCAATACTTACACGAGACAAAATAGACTTTAAAACAAATACTATAAGAGACAAAGAAGGACCCAGTAATCCCACTTCTGAGTTTTTATCCAAAGAAATCCAAAACACTACTTCGAAGGGACATGTGCATCTATATGTTTATTGATGCATTATGTACAATAGCCAAGATATGTGGGCAACCTGGGTGTCCATCAATGGAAGAATGGATAAAGAAGAGATGGTACACATATACAATGGAACATTACTCAGTCATAATAATAATGAAATCTTGCTATTTGCAACAATTAGATGGACCTGTCATATGATCTCACTAACACATGGAATTTAAAGAACAGGACAAATGAACAAATGAAACAGAAACAAGCTCATAGATATTGAGAGCATTTTGATGGTTACCAGACTGGGAGGGCAAATGGGTGAAGGGGGATGGGGATTAAGAGGTACAAGTTAGTAGTTACATAATATTCATGGAGATGTAGAATAGAGCATGGGGAATACAGTCAGTAGTATTGTAATAACTATGTATAATGTCAGATGGGTACTGGATCACTTTGTAAGTTATATAAATGTCTAATCACTCTATTATATACCCAAAACTAATATAATATTACATTTCAACTATAATTGAAAAGGTAAAAATATAAAATTTTTTTAAGAAAAAATAAGTTTTGATTAGAAGCAGAAAATTAAGAGTAGACATTATTGATTGATTACAGCTTGTTAAATTGAACTCCATAGAAAACCCAATTACTATAAGGCCTCCAAAGATATAAGCCACAACCTCCCATTTTTGATTCTTTCCCCTTCAGTCTCTAAAAGAGCTGATACACAGGTGAAATCATTCAATATTTAAGTTTAAGAATGTTGGGAAAATTTAAAGATTGTAACTATGTTATTAATTATGCTATGTGAATATCTTAGATATGCTTAACCAATCCTTTAGCTTCTTTTAAAGGAGAAATATTATATAGCAATGTGATCTTTTAATTCTAGATTTCCAATGGATATAGCATTGGCAGAATTCTGACACTGTAGCTTCTAAAATTTATTTTCAGCTACTGGATTCTTGGAATATGGATATAATATTCAGAAGCCGCCAAATTGGTTCTAGACATCTGCTGGCTTTCTGTACTCATTAGTGGAGTAAACAACACTCTTATATGTAACGGGGATAAAATATATAGCCAGGCAGATTTGTTAGCAAGTTTCTTAAGGCTTGAGAAGAATACGTTCTTGTTATTTAAACCAAATATTTCAGAATTTGATTTTTTCTTTTTTTCTTTAAAATGATTTTTTTTTCATAAAATAAAAATAAGATACAGAAATAAAACACTCAGAACAAGAAACTGTTCTTAAGAAACATTTTTTATTATTTGGCGACATTAACAAAATCTAGTAAATTTCAAGTGTACAATTCAACAGTAAGCCATATGTATTTTGTATTGTATGTTCACTGCCCGTAGTTAGATTTCTTTCTGTCACCACATATTTGACCATTTTTACCTCATCTACCTCCCCTCTCCACCTACCCTCTGATAGAATTTGAATTTTAATTGAAATTAGCCTTAAAATTTATCCTTGTTCTTTTTTGCCCAAAGGTTGGGTATAAATAAGAAATTTAATTTTACACATAGAAAAGTTCTTATTATAAAACCTTAGCTATTGTAGACATAGCTTATGAAAGCATGAATGGAAATTTAGATGGTCATATTCTTTACTCTGGGTTTATCTTGGGATGTGCTGCATCCCAAGAAAGGAGCTTAAGCATTGGTAAGTATATGACAAAATAAACACCTCGGAATTGTAAAATGAAACATTTTTGCTTTTGAATCTTTCGCTTACATGGGCTCATAGTGATTTCTTATTAATATTACTGAGGTAGGATTGTCTTAATTCATAAATGTAATGATTTATAGAGTATTTGTTTTAGAGTGGAAGAAAATATAGAGTTTTCATAGTGCATTTGAAAAAAGGTTAATTAGATGTCACAGAATGAAGAAAATGATAATTCTTGAATGGTGACATTTGGGTCAGGTGAGGGAGTCATCGTTAACAGACTGGGGTGCCAAAGGGACAAAAGATTTTAGGTAAACTCCAATGACTTAAGAAAGAGAATACTGCCAAAAACATTAATTCTTTCTAAAAAATTTTTTAATTAAAATATAGCTAAAATATAATGTATTAACCATAGTTAATTAACATTTATATACTTACAGAAGTGATCACCATAATAAGTCCAGCAATCATTGACACCATACAAAGCTATGACAATATTATTGGCTATATTCCTTATGCCGTACACTGCATCTTCATGACTTATTTATTTTATGCCTGGAAATTTGAACCTCTTATTCACCTTCACCTTCCAGACCCTCTTTACTTTTTAATTACATTTGACATTCAATATCATTTTATATTAGTTTCAGGTAAACAGCTTAGTGAGTAGACATTTATGTAATTTACAAAGTGATCCTCCTGACTAGTCTAGTACCCACCTGGCACTACACATAGTGATTAACATATTATTGGCTATATTCCCTACGTTTTACCATATATTTCATAACTACAAATTTGTACTTCTTAATTCTTTCACTTTTTTAACTTGCCACCAACACTCCTCTCTGGCAATCATCAGCTTGTTCCCTGCTTCTGTGAGTCCGTTTCTTTTTGTTTGTTTGTTTGTTCTTTAGATTCCACATATAAGTGAGCTAATATGATATTTGTCTTTCTTTGTTTAACTTATTTCACTGAGCATAATACCTTCCAGGTCCCTTCATGATGTTGTAAATGTTAAGATTTCATTTTTTTTTTTATGGCTAAGCAATATTCCATTATATATATATATGTACCAAAATTTCTTTATCCGATCATCTCTTGGTGAGGCCTTAGATTGTTTCCATGTATTCTCTGCTATAATAAGCATAGGAGTGCATATATTTTTTCAAATTAGTGTTTTGGGTTTATTTGGGTAAATACCCAGAGTGGAATTGCTGAGTCATATGGTAGTTTTATTTTTTTATTTTTTGAAGTATCTCCAAACTGTTTTCTATAGTGGCTGTATTAATTTGCCATAAGTGTTCCCTTTTCTACGAATGCATGAGTGTTCCCTTTTCTACGAATCTTTGCCAACACTTGTTACTTGTTGATTTAGTGATCACAGTCATTTCGACAGATATGAAGTGATATCTCATTGTGGTTTAATTTTGCATTTCTCTGATGATTAGTGATGTACATCTTTTCATATGTTTATTGGCCATCTTTGGAGAAATGCCTATTCATTTTTTATTGGATTATTTGTTTTAGTGTTGAGTAATATGGGTTCTTTATAAATTTTAGATATTAACCTTTCATCAGATGTATCATTGGCAAATATTTTTTCTGATTCGGTAGGTTGTCTTTTTGTTTTGTTGATTTTTTTTTTCTGTGTGAAAACATAGTTTGGTACGGTACCATTTTTTTTCTTTTGTTTCTCTTGCTCAAAGAGATACATAAGAAAAAGTATTACTAAGAGCAAAGTCAGAGAGTTTATTGCTCATGTTTACTTCAAAGATTTTTATGGTTTTGGGTCTTGCATTTTATCTTTTAAATATACATATTTTTAAATGGTGTAAGAAGGTGGTCTAGCTTAATTTTTTTGCATGTATCTGTCCAGTTTTCCCAGAACTATTCATTTGTTTGTTTGTTTGTTTAAAAAACATTCAGTGAATTAAGAAAGAACAGAAAACAGCAAATAATAAATAAAGGGAAAAGAGTTTGATGTTTTAATTAGAGAAAAGAAGGTGAGGTTCATTCAGCTCAGAAAGCACATGATTGTATGAGAAATGAGGGGGGAAATGAAATAATATTAATGACAGCGCTGAGAGACTATAAGGAATTTGTGACTACATATTTAAGTTGTGACATGAGAGTTTGTTTATCTTTTAAATTTTTTTTAAATTTTTATTTAGAGTTAATATTAAGTATTATTTTATATTTATTTCAGGTGTACAGCATAGGGATTTGCATTTATACAATTTATACATTTGTCTAATCAGAAAGTGATGCCCCTGGTTAGTCTAGTACCAACCTGGCACTATATATAGTTATTATGTTATTGACTAAATTCTCTATACTGTACTTCACATTCCCATTACTATTTTGTAACTACCAATTTTTACTTTTTAATCTCTTCACTTAAATAAACGGTCTTTACCCCATTGTATATTCTTTCCTCCTTTATCGTAGCTTAATTAAACACGTAGGCATGGGTTTATTTCTGGGCTCTCTATCCTGTTCCATTGCTTTATGTGTCTGATTTTATGCTAATACTATGCTGTTTTTATTGCTGTAGGATCATAGTATAATTTGACAACAAGTATTGTGATGCCTCCTACTTTGTTCTTAAGGTTGTTGTGGCTATTTGGGGTCTTTTGTGACTCCATATAAGTTTTAGCATTATCTGTTCGGGTTCTGTGAAAAATGCCATTGATATTTAGATAGGATTGCTTTCAATGTATAGATTGTTTGGGGTAGTCTGGACATTTTAATAATGTTAATTCTTCCTATTCATGAGCACAGTATATGCTTTCATTTATTTGTATCTTCACTTTCTGTCTTCAATGTCTTATAATTTTCTGAGTACAAGTCCTTTACCTCTTTGGTTAAATTTATTCCTAGATATTTTATTTATTTATTTTTGATGCAATTATATCCCGCTTTTTCACTGAATTTATTAGTTCTAATAGTTTTTTGGTGTAATCACTAGGGTTCTTTAGATAGAATATTATGTCATCTACAAATAATGACAGCTTTACTTCTTTCCAATTTGGATGCCTTTTATTTCTTGGCTGATTACTGTGGCTAGGAATTCCAATATTATGTTGAATAAAAGTGTTGAAAGTGGACATCTTTGTCATGTTCCTGATCTTAAGGAAAACATTTTTAGCTTTTCCCTATTGAGTATAATGTTTGTTCTGAGTTTTTCATATAAGACTTACCGCGTTGAAGTATGTTCCCTCTATTCCAACTTTGCTGAGAGTTTTTATCATAAATGGATGCTAAATTTTGTCAAATGCTTTTCCTAAATCTATTGATATGATCATATGGTTTTTATCTTTTGATTTGTTAATGTGGTGTATCACATTGATTGATTTGTGGATATTGAACCAATCTTGAATCCTAGGAATAAATCTAACTTGATCATGGTGTATAATATTTTTAATAGATTGCTGAATTCAATGTGCTGATATTTTGTTGAGGATTTTTTCATCAATGTTCATAAGAGATATCAGCCTATAGTTTTCTTATTTTGTAATATCTTTGCCTAGTTTTGAAATCAAAGTAATGGTGGCCTCATAAAAGGAGTTAGGGAACCTTCCCTCTTCTTGAATTTTTTGGATTAGTTTGAAAAAAACAAGTGATAATTCTTCTTTGAATGTTTGGTAAAATTTGCCTATAAAGTCATCTGGTCCAGAACTTTTGTTTTTGGGGAGGTTTCTGATTCCTGATTCTATTTCATTAGTGGTAATCAATCAATTCAGATTTTCTGTTTCTTCTTAACTCAATATTGGGAGGTTGTATTTTTTAGGAATGTGTCTATTTCTTCTAGATTGTCCAATCTGTTGGCATATGATTGCTTGTAGTATTTTCTTATGATCCTTTGTATTTCTGTGGAGTTCGTATTTCTCTTCTCTCATTTTTGATTTTATTAATTTGCATCCTCTTTTTTCCTTAATGAACCTGATTAAGGGTCTGTCAATTTTGTTTCTCCTTTCAAAGAACCAGCTCTTGGTTTCATTAATCTTTTGTATTGCTTTTCTAGACTCTATTACATGTACTTCCTCTCTGATCTTTATTATTTCCTTCCTTCTATTCATTTTGGGCGTTGTTTGCTGCTCTTTTTCTAGTTCTTTTAAGTGTAAGGTTAGATTGTTTATTTGAGCTTTTTCTTATTTCTTGAAATAGGGCTATATTGCTATGAATTTCCCTCTTAGTACTGATTTTGCTGTGTCGCATAGATTTTGAGTTGTGTTTTCATTTTCATTTGTCTCTAGATATCTCTTGATTTCTTCCTTAATCTTATTGATAACCCCTTCATTGCTTAGTAACATGCTATTTATCTTCTATGAATTTGTGTATTTTTCAGGGTTTTTTGTTGTTGTTGTTGATTTCTAGTTTCATACCATTGTGATAAGAGAAGATGATTGATATGATTTAAATCTTCTTAAATTTTTTGAGACTTGTTTTGTATCCTAGTATGTGGTCTATCCTGGAAAATATTCCATGTACAATTGAGAAGAATGCATATTTTGCTGTTTTGAGGTATAATGCTCTGAAAATATGTATTAAATCCATTTGGTCTAGTGTGTCTTTTAAGCCTATTGTTTCCTTATTGATTCTTTGCCTAGAAGATCTGTCCATTGATGTCAATGGGGTATTAAAGTTTCTTACTATGAGTATATTACTATTGATCTCTCCTTTTATGTAGATCAATAATTGCTTTATGTATGTTGGGTGTGTATGTGTTTACTAGAGTTATGTCCTCTTGATTTATTGATTCTTTCATCATTATATAATGCACTTTCTTGTCTCATTATATAGCCTTTGTTTTAAAGTCTATTTTATTTGATATAAGTATCACTATCTTGGCTTTTTTTTCCATTTCCATTTGTGTGAAATATCTTTTTCCATCCCTTTACTTTCAGTCTGTGAATGTCATTTGATCTGAAGCGGGTCTCTTGTAGACAGCATATGCATGGATCTTGTTTTTTTATCCATTTGGCTACCCTATATCTTTTGATCCATCTACATTTAAAGGGATTACTGATAGGTACACCATTACTGCCATTTTATTATTCATATTTGTTATTTCTGTTTTCTATTTACCCTTTCTCTTTTTACAGAAGTCCCTTTTACATTTTTTGTAATGCTGGCTTGTTGATGATAAATTCCCTAAGCTTTTTCCTGTCTTGGAAACTCTTTATCTCACCTTCCGTTTTAATCAAAAGCCTAGATGGGTAGAGTATTTGTGGTTGTAGATTCTTGTTTTTCATAACTTTGACTATTTTTTGCCAGTCCCTTCTTGCCGGCAAAATTTCCATTGAACAATCAGCTGACATTCTTATGGGGGTACCCTTGTAAGTAACTAGCTCCCTTTTTCTTGCTGCTTTTCAGATTCTCTCTTTTTCTTTGACCATTGATATTTTAATTATGATGTGTCTTAGTATGGGTCTGTTTGAATTCCTCTTTTTTGAGACTCTTTGTGCTTCTTGAACTTGTATGTCTATTTCTTTTGCCAGGTTAGGAAAGTTTTCTGTTATTATTTGTTCAAATAGATTCTCATTCCTTTGCTCTCTCTTCTCCTTCAGGTACTCCTATGACCAATTACTGTTACACTTCATGTTGTCTCGGAGGTCTTTTAACTGTCCTCATATTTTAAAATTCTTTTTTCTTTTCGTTGTTTGATTGGATGCATCCTGCTACCTTGTCTTCCAGTTCGCTGATTCGAACTTCTGCTTTGTTCAATCAACTATTGATTCCTTCTAGCGTATTCTTCATTTTAGTTATTGTATTCTTCATTTCTATCTGTTTCATTTCTGTGGTTTCTTTGTCCTTTTTTATGCTTACTATCTCTCTATTGATGTTCTCATTGTGCTCATCCATCCTCCCCCTAAGTTCGTTGAGTATTCTTGTAACTATTATTTTGAACTCTATTTCTAGTAGGTTGTTTGCTTCCATTTCATTTAGTTTATTTTCTGGAATTTTCTCCTGTTGTTTCCTTTGTGGCATGTTTCTTTGTTTTCTCATTTTATTAGCCTCTCAGTATTCATTTCTATGTGTCAGGACTATTCGTTTCATCTCTCAGCCTTGGCCAGATGACTTAATGTGGAAAGTGTCCTGTGTGGCCCATTGGTGCCCTATGCTGAGGGCTCTGGACATGATCTTTGTGTAGGTTGTGTGTTCTTCTGTTGTCGCCAAGCCTTTATTGTCGTTAGTATATTAGTGGATGGGATTAATGCTCATGCTGACTAATTGTGGGAATTGCCTGCACCCACAGGGTAAGAGTAGCTATGTAGGGGCTAACCTCACTAAGTAGGATTTGCCCTAAGAGGCTTGTGTCCTAGTTACAACCACCCTTTCTATGTACTGCTAATGGAGCTAGTCAGGAGTTGTTCTGTTGTGGTCTGGTACCAGCCCCCAGATGCATTGGTTTTATGGCCCCTTGGGAGGGGATCCAAAGTTGGCCAAGTTCAGCAGCTGCTTTTGATTGCTCAAGGCTACCCGGTGGGAACTGCAAAGCAATCTGCAGATGTTTGTTTCCTATGCTAGATCTATAGGTAAGTGGGAGAGACAATGCTCTAGGCAGCTGTCCAGTTATTCCCCATCCCTCACCTAGGGCAGTTTAGCATAGGAACCAGTACTCTTCCAGATCTGACAATGCCTGTCAGTTGCCAGGAAGTCTCTAAAACTGGAAGAGCCTCTAGGTGGTATGTTTGTTGGGTGACGCAGGGACCCTGGGAGTCTCCTGGGTCTATTGAGTACATTTCCCCTGCCACTGCAGTGTCAGTTTATATGCCAGTGCTGTCTTTGTGGTTCCCTGTGGAAATTTCCAATTGTAGCAAGGTTGGCTGCTGCCCACCTTGGGCCTGAATGAGTCACCCAAGGACAGAAGCAGCTGACTATCAACGTGCAGCTGGCACTTTTTATATTTGATGGGACGGGAGGTCAAGGAGACAAGGGCCATCAGGCCAGTACAGACTTTGTGATCTCCTCAAGAGATATTGCAGCTCATACAGGCAGCAGTGGTCTGCCCACAACAGATTGTGCAAACCCAGAGCCAAGCAGGGCAGGTGAGGCTGCCTGTTACTGGGCTGCAGGCACTTCGTGGCTTGGCTAAAGCAGCATTTCAGGGAGACAAAGGTCTGTCAAGCCAATACAGCCTCAGTTTTGCTGAAATTTCTGTGCCCAGGTGTTCCTGCCATAGTCATAGATCACAATGAGGGCGTGCCCACAGACCCTTGTGCTCCCAAGTCACAATATTGCAACTTGTTCAGGAAGCAGAGGTCTGCCTGCAACTGTTTTCCATGCAGTGCCTGCCCTGTGCTTGTCAAAGTTTATTGCCAGTGTGGATTGTGAGCCGTGGGGTGGGGCAGGCCTGTGGTAGTTCACTGTCAATGGGCCACCTGGGGCAATTTGTGGTTAGGGTTGTACAGGATCTAAGGGAGACAATGACAGTCAGATCAATACAGCCTCAGTCTTGTTTCAATTTCAGTAACCGTTAGCATGTTCCTGCAGAATTCCCAGTGAAGATGAATTTCTACTAGAAAGGCTAACCTTGTAATCAGCTCTTTGTTCTGCTTCTGCAGACATGCTTGCTGCATAGGCTGAAGAGTAGAGTGATCTTGAGATCAGCTGAAGACTCACCCTCCACTTTTATTGTTCTTTCTAGATAACAGATATATTATTGCCTAAGTTCCTGTCTGAAAATCTCATGTTCTGTAACTGTCCGTAGCCCATAGCAACTTCCCGTAACCTATAGAAACTCCTGAGGTCTGTAATCATCTGAGGACAAATTAATCAATCAGCCCATGCCAACGAAGCCCTATAAAAGCAAAGTTGCATCTGAGCTTGGGGCCCAGATCTTCAGAGCATTAGATCCTCTGGGATTGTCGGCATAATAAACCTAAGTTCTCCAGCTCTCCAAATGGTGCTTTGTTTCTCACTAATCTGATCTCACAACATTTCTGCAACACCAGCAAGACCAGCTGCTGCCTGGGTTGATCTATAGATCCCCAATATCTAGCCAAGTTCCTGTTGGCAGCAGTGATCTGCCTGACCCTATCTTGGAAATGCGGCTCACGGAACTGGCAGCCAAATGGGAATGCTTGGCCCTGAATAGCTGCAGGGTGTGGCAGCCATCCAGCAACAAAACCCCTGGGCGATCTGCAGATTGGGGGTGGGGGGCTGATCTCCCCAGGCCAGCAGCTTCCTAGTGGCCCTGTGGGAGGGATCAGCACAGTCAAGTTGGCATGGTCTGTAGATTGCCTGGTAGGGAGACCAGACTAAGGCACAATGGTGTTTGCCCTTCCAGCCCTCGTTCTGGCACCAGTTAATTCAGACTTTCTTGGTATGAATCCTTCACAAGCCTCTGACTCACTGCCAGTGTCCTGGGTGAGTGTCCACAGGTCAGAAACCCTGTGTATGGGTCTTTCAAAGTAGCATCTAGGGTTTCAGTCTCTTTCCATCTCACCCAGATGGCTGGAATCCTCTCTGGTTTTTACAGTTAGAGTTATTGAAATCTCCTCTTTCCTGGGCTGGGACCCAGGGCTGGGGAGCCCCTGAATGAAACCAGGATAACCTTTTCCTTCAAGAGAGCCTCTGCAGCCTCTCTTTCTCCTGGTGATCCTCTACCACCCACAGGTACAGGTCCAGTCTGATTTGTGATTTTGCCCCTCCTACTGGCTTCAGTGTGGCTCCTTTATATTAGCCAAAGTAGGTGTTTTGATCAGCTGGACTTCAGGTGATTTTTCATGCTGATTATTTATTTTATAATTTGGTTGTAATTTCAATGCAAACCTGGGAGGACAGGAAGTCTGCTTCTACCTAGTCTGCCATCTTCCCAGGAATCCCCTATTGGGAGTTTTTTCATTGCTGATTCAATTGTATTAGTAATTGATCTGTTCAAATTTTTTGTTTCTTTTTGATTCAGTCTTGGAAGTTTGCATGTTTCTAGGAATTTATTCATTTCTTTAAGATTGTACAATTAGTTGGCATATAATTTTCATAGTATTTTCTTACAATCCTTTGTATTTCTGTCATGTCAGTTATCACTTCTCTTTCATTTCTAGTTTTATTTATTTGGATTGTCTCTTTTTCTTGATGAGTCTGGTTAATGGTTTATCAATTTTGTTTATCTTTTTGAAGAACCAACTCTTGGTTTTATTGGTCTTTTGTATTGGTTTTTAGACTCTTATTTATTTCTGCTCTGATCTTTATTATTTACTTCCTTCTACTAACATGAGCTTTATTTGTTTTCTTTTTCTTATTCCTTTAAGTTTAATGTTAGGTTATTTATTTGAGATTTTTCTTATTTTTGAGGTAGGCTTTTATTGCTATAAATTTCTGTGTTACAATTGCTTTCACTATGTCCTATTGATTTTTGGTCATTGTGTTTTCATGTTCATTTGTCTCAGGGTATTTTTTGATTTCTTCCTTGATCTCATTGTCAACCCACTCTTGCTTAGTAGCATGTTATTTTTAGCCTTCAGGTGTTTGTGTGCTTTTCAGGTGTTTCTTCTTTGTTATTAACTTCTAGTCTCATACCATTGTGTTCAGAGAAGATGCTTGGTGTCACTTTTATCTTCTTAACCCATTTTCCAATTTAGAAGAAAACAATGAAACTTGCTGGTAGCATTAATTTAATTTTACATTAACATGGTCTCTGAGACTGAAGCAAATCTTACTGGTTTTCAATGTGAAATTAAAATATAAAAAACTATTCTTAGAGTTGTTTCTAAACAGATCTTGTCTCTAATCCTAATGTAACATAAATGTATACATAAATAGGATTCATCTAATAAGTCTTCAGCTAACAACTGTTCGAGAATAGTGTTAACATCACAGTAAGAATGCTATGGTTTCTAGGTTTTGACATTTTCAGCTATCGAGAATCACTATATTTTGCAAATGGAAATACTACTATTAAAAACAGAATGCCATAAATAATAATAAAAGTGAGATATTTCATGGCCAACTTTGGGGGTAAAGGTTAGTACTCTAATCTGCAAGCAATCTTGGGGTAAACCCTGCAGCTGCAAGCGCTGCCAGTGAGTATTTTCAGGGCAAATGGAAAATTAGTTAAATTTAAGATTTGCCTAACATGTGGTTTATCTTAAAAAATGTTTCATGTGCACTTGAGAAGAATGTATTTTCTGCTTTTTGGGGGTGAAATGCTCTAGAAATATCAATTAAATTAATCTGGATAATGTGTCAGTTAAGGCCTCTGCTTCCTTGTTGATTTTCTGTCTGGAGGATCTATCCATTGATGTCAATAAGATGTTAAAATCCCGATGATTATATTTGCTGTCATTCTTTCCTTTTATGTCAGTTAATATTTGCTTTATGTATTTAGGTGCTCTTGTGTTGGGTGCATAAATGTTTACAAGGGTTATATTCTCTTGTTGGATTGATCCCTTTATCATTGTGTAATGTCCTTCATTGTCTCTCAATATAGTCTTTGTTTTAAAGTCTATTTTGTCTGATATAACTATTGCTATCCCAGCATTTTTTTTCATTTCCATATTCATGAAATACCCCTTACTTTTAGTCTACGTCTTTTGATCTGAGGTGGGTTTCTTGTAGACAGCATATGTATGAGTCTTATTTTCTTATCCATTAAGCTACCCTATGTTTTTCTATTGGAATATTTAACCAATTTACATTTAAAGTGATTATTGATAAATGTGCAGTTATTTCTACTTTATTATTCATATTTATGTCCTTTTTTGTTTGTTTGTTTGTTTTTTTCACCCTTTTACTTCTTAAAGACATCCCTTCAACATTTCTTGTAATACTGGCGTGGTGGTAACAAACTCCTTTGGCTTTTTCTTGTCTGAGAAGCTCTTTATCTCTTGAATTCTAAATGAAAGCCTTACTGGGTAGAGTAATCTTGGTTGTAGTTCCTTTCTTTTCATCATTTTTAATATTTTGTGCCAATCCCTTCTGGCCTGGAAAGTTTCTGTTGAGAAATCAACTGACAGTCTTATGGGAGGCTCTCTTGTAGGTAACTAAGTGCATTTTTCTTGCTGCTTTTAAGAGTCTCTCTTGTATTTTACCTTTGGTATTTGGTTATGATGTGTCTTGGTGTGGGCCTCTTAAGGTTCATCTTGTTTAAGATTCTCAGTGATTCCTGGACTTATGTGTCTATTTCCTTCACAAGGTTAGAAAAGTTTTCTCTTATAATTTATTCAAATAGGTTCTCAAT